>NW_024070212.1:47348417-47552924 GCF_014754425.2 Oryx dammah
GTCATCTGCATATCTGAGGTTATTGATATTTCTCCTGGCAATCTTGAGTCCAGCTTGTGTTTCTTCCAGTCCAGCGTTTCTCATGATGTACTCTGCATAGAAGTTAAATAAGCAGGGTGACAATATACAGCCTTGATGTACTCCTTTTCCTATTTGGAACCAGTCTGTTGTTCCATGTCCAGTTCTAACTGTTGCTTCCTGACCTGCATACAGATTTCTCAAGAGGCAGGTCAGGTGGTCTGGTATTCCCATCTCTTTCAGAATTTTCCACAGTTTCTTGTGATCCACACAGTCAAAGGCTTTGGCATAGTCAATAAAGCAGAAACACCTACGTCTCTATAAACAAGGACACTGGAGTCCTGTATGCTCGATGTTTTTCTGGAACTCTCATGCTTTTTCCATGATCAACAGTTACGCTGAAATAACAGCACATCACTGACCAGAGACACTTAACCCCTGAACAATGTCAGGGAGATGGAAACGGTAAACCAGTGTAACTTCAGAGAGATTCTTTGGGTGCTCATCCCCTTCTTGGTGTCCTGATGAAGAGAACTTTGTATATGCTATTGAGCCCCAATTCTCATCCACGACACTAAGCTTCACAGGAGGAAATTTGGGGAGACTCCTTCTCATTCGAACACTCCTCCTGTATCTACCAGAATTATCCCTTCCTGTAAACAACTCCTCTTCAAAACTTACTTCTGATTAAATATCTGCTAAAGTCGGGATGTGAGCCTCAGAAGGCGTTTTTTCAGTTACACCAGCAGATATGACGCCGCTCCTTACGGCTCATAACAGGGCTCAGCCCTCACCCCTGGATATTCTAACCACCTTTTGACAGTGGGAAACCCAAAGCTGAGACCATAAAGAGAGATGAAGACTGCAGTTTGACTTTCAATCACTTTTGACGTCATAGGTTCCCTGGTGGCTCAGACGGTAAAGAGTCTGCCTATAGACCTGCGTTCAGTTCCTGGGTCGGGAAGATCCCCTGGAGAAGGAAACAGCAACCAACTCCAGTATTCTTGCTTGGAAAATCCCATGGACAGAGGTGCCTGGAGGGCTACAGTCCATGGGGTCACAAAGAGTTGGACACGACTGAGCAGCTTCACTTTCTTTCTTTTGATATCATATTACAAGCAAATAGGAGTAACGAGACTTCCCTGGTGGCGCAGGTGGTAAAGTGTTTGCCTACAGTGCGGGAGACCCAGGTTCAACCTGTGGGTCGGGAAGATCCCCTGGAGAAGCAAATGGCACGCCACTCCAGTACTCTTGCCTGGAAAATCCCATGGATGGAGGAGCATGGTAGGCTGTAGTCCATGGGGTCACTAAGAGTCAGACACAACTGAATGACTTCACTGTAGGAGTAATGAGAGCAAGCCTAAGTAAGCCTGGCTCTCTCTGGGCAGAGACCCCACTGCCTCTGCCAGACAGGGTGCCTAAACTTTAGAGTTTACAGAGCATCCCCAGGCTCTTGTCCAGGAAATGACACTGGGGCTTACTGGACCACAGCTACGAGCCCATTGAGTGCAGGGACAGACACCAACACACTCCAGGAGCCTCAAGGGCAAACTCAGAATGACCCCATAACTGATTTTCATAATGATGATCTTATGGGCAAATGGGACCCAATTTCCATTGCACTCGTGTTTCAGAAAGCAGTGAGTATACAAAGAAGTTAGGAGAATCTTTCATCAAAAATGTTCAACACAGGCACTGAATTTCTCAAAGGATAGGACTTAAGTAATTGAGTATGTGATTTCTCTGAAATGTCTTGTCCCCTAATGACCCCAGATTAATGAGGGGTTACCACACATGCCCACTACTCTTCCAAACCTAAGTTCTAGCACATTTAAAAAAAATCTGTCCAAACTCTTGATGAAAGTGAAAGAGGAGAGTGAAAAAGTTGGCTTAAAGCTCAACATTCAGAAAACGAAAATCATGGCATCTGGTCCCATCACTTCATGGGAAATAGATGGGGAAACAGTGGAAACACTGTCAGACTTTATTTTGGGGGGCTCCAAAATCACTGCAGATGGTGACTGCAGCCATGAACTTAAAAGACGTTTACTCCTTGGAAGAAAAGTTATAACCAACCTAGATAGCATATTCAAAACCAGAGACATTACTTTGCCAACAAAGGTCCATCTAGTCAAGGCTATGGTTTTTCCAGTGGTCATGTAGGATGTGAGAGTTGGACTGTAAAGAAAGCTGAGTGCCAAAAAATTGATGCTTTTGAACTGTGGTGTTGGAGAAGACTCTTGAGAGTCCCTTGGACTGCAAGGAGATCCAACCAGTCCATTCTAAAGGAGATCAGCCCTGGGTGTTCTTTGGAAGGAATGATACTAAAGCTGAAACTCCAGTACTTTGGCCACCTCATGTGAAGAGCTGACTCATTGGAAAAGACTTTGATGCTGGGAGGGATTGGGGGCAGGAGGAAAAGGGGATGACAGAGGATGAGATGGCTGAATGGCATCACGGACTCGATGGACGTGAGTCTGAGTGAACTCTGGGAGATGGTGATGGACAGGGAGGCCTGGTGTGCTGTGATTCATAGGGTCGCAAGGAGTCGGACACGACTCAGCGACTGAACTGAATTGAACTGAAAGTCACCACTAAACAATGAAAAAAAATTTTTAATTTCCCCCATAAGCTTAAAGTCTTTTATTGTATTAAAATGAAAATGAAGTCGTCTTTTACCCAGTAAGCCTCCAAAATTCTCAAATTGTTGGCAGGGAATTAAAATATTGATGTGACATATTGCTTTCATGGTATTCAGTGCAACATTTTATTCTTTTTCATTTTTGTGCACCATATTTTCAGTGAGTGTCAGAGAAATAAATGTTTTTGGCAGTAAATATGTTTCAAATATATTGTAATTCTTAGAGCTATAAGAGAGAAATCAACAGACCAATGCTCAGTTCTCCACGGCTGCCTGCCAGCCCGCAGAGGCCTGCTGGGGAAGGACTCAGGGTTTGGCATCTTATCAGGTGCAGAGTTTTGATTGCTCTCCTGGACCGGACATGCTTGTTGCTGACTCAAGTCGATACTGCCTAAAATAACTCTAGGATTGTCCCTTATTAAGAATAAGTAACATGTTCTTGGGGCCTACTGGAATTCTCCGGGGGCAGGAAGGATTAGCAATAGTAAACAGATCATACAGAATGCAGACAGACTACAAATAAAATGCATTTTGATTACTTTATGAGTCTGCTGTGTAAGACACAGGCTACTCCTATTGATATTGATATTCACACAAACACAGATGCCCCGCAGGAGGTTGGAGAGACGTGCCCTTCCTCAGGAAGGCCTCAAGGGTCACATCAGAGGGAGCCACTTTGAGCTTCAGATGACACAGGTGATGTGCCTGGCCAATTAGGGGAGGAGGCAGATCCTCTACGAGGGGACAAGACTCTGGCGATTTTTTCTTTGGGCCAGTTTCTTCTAATCCACAAGGAGGTCCAGCAAGGGGCCTCTACAGCTGGTTGAAGCTGGCCCAGATATAGTATTCCTGAGATCATGAGGGGTTATGACTTGAGACCTGTGGAGCGTCAAAGCACCCACTGGGGTTCCTCATGTCAAGCTTATGAGAGTGTTTCACCTTGGAGGACTGCTCATTCTTCCTTACTCTGTTGGGTGTAATGGAGGTGGGAACCTTTGCCTCTGAGCTGCCTTCAAGGAAAGATCCTGGAAAGGAATTGCTGCTTCTCCCAGGTTCCTCACCTTCATTGCCAACTCTGCCCCACCTCTATCAGACAGTCTTTCAAATGGGCTGGCACTGTGGCCATCACTACCAGGGCTTCCCAGGACTTACCTGACCAGGTGTGAACAACATGTTCATCACACCTGAAACAGGGTATTTTTTTTTAAAAATTACAAAGATTAAAATAAATAGAAATCAAGTAAGAGAGAAAAAAAAAATGGTGAGAGCTACCACGCACAGGGTTGTTCTGGGATAACTAGTTCTAGCCACACCTTGTCTGGGCTGCTGACACAGCTTCTGGTCCTGGCTTCTTCTCCCCTTACTTCAATAGCCCCTGAGAGACTACATCCCAAAGCCTGCTTTCAGTCCAGAAAGATTATATACATAGAGTTTGGGGGAAGAGGAAGGAGTGCACTCAAGTCTCAGTTTGGACAGTGGAGCTGCTGGAGGGGATAACAGAAACACACACTCTTCAAGGTGGACAGTGATAAACAGAAGACACGGACGTGATGTCACATCCACAGGCAACCAGTCTCTCAGTCCCTCTTGTCTCATAATGGCTTTCACGTAAATTCATTCATGCCACAAACATCTCCTGAGCACCTACGGAATGCCTGGGCCTGGGTTAGGTGCTGGGTTAGGTGTTGATGGAAATATTAATAAATAAGGATCGGCTCCTGCCTTTGAGAAGCTCAGATCTAAAGGGCAAGTCATTGTAATCTCTAGAATATTTCACTAGCTTTCTAGCTGTCTCCCTGCTTCCCAGTGTTCCCCCTTCAACCCATCCTCAGTTTAGTAATCACGGCGATATTTCACTAGCTTTCTAGCTGTCTCCCTGCTTCCCAGTGTTCCCCCTTCAACCCATCCTCAGTTTAGTAATCACGGCGATTTCATTAAAACTTAATCACATCTTGTTACATATTTGCTCCCACAGCTTCCCGTCT
Organism: Oryx dammah; assembly: GCF_014754425.2. Taxonomy (NCBI): domain Eukaryota; kingdom Metazoa; phylum Chordata; class Mammalia; order Artiodactyla; family Bovidae; genus Oryx; species Oryx dammah. The sequence goes on from NW_024070212.1 coordinate 47,353,062, forward strand.
CGCTCATAATAAAACCCAGCATCTTTATAATGACCTAACAGCTGAATATACTCTGACCCCCCTGTTGCCTCTCATCTCACTTCTTGCTTCTCTTCCTCTCATCCATTACAGCTGCCCAGCATGTTCCTGCCTCAGGATCTTTGCTCTTACACTTTGTTCTTCCTTGAATTATTCTCTCCCACATAATCCTGGGTCATTCTGCTGCATACTTCAGATGTGCCCTTGAAAGCTATCTTTTCAGGGAGAACTTCTGTAAATCCCTGCAATGGGCTGAACTGTGTTGGACTGAACTGTGACCCCTCAAAATTCATATGGCGATGTGACTACACAGGAGGGAGGGTCTTTAAGGAGGTGATTAAGGATAAGTGAGATGATGAGAGCAGAGCTCTGATCTGACGGAGCTGGGCCCCTTATAAGTAGAGGTAGAGACATCAAAGCCCTCTCCCTACCACGTGAGAACACAGAAAAAAACAGCCATCTGCAAGCCAGAAAGAGAGCCCTCATCAAACCCTGACCATGCTGGTAATCCAGACTGCTGACTCCAGAACTGTGAGAAAATGCATTTCTGTTGTTTAAGCCACCCAGTTTCTGGTATTTTATAATTGCAGCCTGAGCTAATTAATATACTCTCCTGCTGCTGCTGCTGCTGCTGCTGCTGCTGCTGCTGAAGTCGCTTCAGTCGTGTCCGACTCTGTGTGACCCCATAGATGGCAACCCACCAGGCTCCCCCGTCCCTGGGATTCCCCAGGCAAGAACACTGGAGTGGGTTGCCATTTCCTTCTCCAATGCATCCGACTCTTCGCAACCCCATGGACTGCAGCCTACCAGGCTCCTCCGTCCATGGGATTTTCCAGGCAAGAATACTGGAGTAGGGTGCCATTGCCTTCTCCTGGAATGTACTCTCCTACCCTATATTGGAGAAGACTCTTGAGAGTCCCTTGGACTGCAAGGAGATCCAACCAGTCCATTCTGAAGGAGATCAACCCTGGGATTACTTTGGAAGGAATGGTGCTAAAGCTGAAACTCCAGTACTTTGGCCACCTCATGTGAAGAGTTGACTCATTGGAAAAGACTTTGATGCTGGGAGGGGTTGGGGGCAGGAGGAGAAGGGGACGACAGAGGATGAGATGGCTGGATGGCATCACGGACTCGATGAACGTGAGTCTCAGTGAACTCTGGGAGTTGGTGATGGACAGGGAGGCCTGACATGCTGCGATTCATGGGGTCGCAAAGAGTTGGACACGACTGAGTGACTGAACTGAACTGAACTGAACCCTATATTAATTAGCTCAGGCTGCAATTTTAATTTCTACATCACATCCTAACTTTGCTCCTTATATCATTCATCATGGTCTAATATACTACACATTCTGTTCATTTTATTGTCTTCTAGTACATAGGTTGGAGGAGACGGCGTGTCCCAGGAGCAGAGGGGAGTGGGGCCGCCCCGGGCGCTGGGGGTAGCTGTCTGGACACGTCCTTAGCACCTGGGAACCGGGACATAAAAGGGCCTCCAGAGCCGCCCTGTGCCCCAGGTCCCTTTCATCCCCCTTAGATTGCTTTTACCCCAGGGTTTCCAGAAGAAGAGCTGAGATGGGGTATCAGAGGCTCGGGGTGCCCCTAAGGGAGGAGATTCTATCTGGCTGGGAGGGTTGTCGCCACAGAAGTAACGCCTTTGATGTGCCTCCTTATTAAGCCTTCCAGACCCAGTCTGATGGAGGCATGAAGGAAGAGGGGAAGAGGGCCAGAAACCCGCGACAGCTTCCAGCAAGACCGGTGGGGTGGAGGAGAGCTAGATGTGGGGGTTGAGCAAGGAAATCTCTTCTAAAAAAAATGGGAGAAAGGAATTTGGTCAGGGAGTGGAACTAAGCCTTTCCCTCTCTAACTCTGATTCAGCCCTTAACTTTTGGTCTTTATAGAAATAAACTTCAGTAGCCCACTCTGGTCTGTCACCCCAGGTAGGCCTTCAAGGCAGCCAGGAGCCCCTGCTCCAGAATCGATGTAGTTCCTCACCCTAAGTCCCTGGCATTTGCCTTTCCCTTAGGGATAGAAGGCATTGGAGAAGGAAATGGCAACCCACTCCAGTGTCCTTGCCTGGAGAATCCCAGGGACGGGGGAGCCTGGTGGGCTGCCATCTATGGGGTCGCAGAGAGTTGGACATGATTGAAGTGACTTAGCAGTAGCAGTACAATGTGATATGAATGAAGACATACAAAGAAAAACAAAAGAAAAAGAAAGGGCAAGACACTCCTGTACAGAGAACGCCTAAGGGAGAATTTGGCAGCTGTTCATCCCCACCCCCACCCCTCAACAGACTCAGAGACAGAGCTGAGCGTGAAGGGTGCCCTTGGAGTCTAATCTGTGGAAGGGCAGGAGAAGAAGCAGAGTGGGCAGAGGAGAGGTCCAGTGGCAATGTGTGCCTGGAGATGGTGTCAGTGACCCACGGGAGCTCTGGCACTAAAAGGCCCTTCAGAGCTAGGTGGAGATCACTTCACAATCTGCACTGATCAACCATCTGGCCACCAGAAAGGGGCATGATTGGGCAGCTGGGGCAAACCCTGGGGAGCTGGACAGGGTCTACTGACAGCTCATCCAGCAGATGGGGCAACAAGCCCTGGGATTCAAGGGATTGGGGTGATGTACTGTAGAGCCCACCACAGCACCCAGAGTGTTTGGAGAACAGCGAGGCGAGGATCAGAGCGAGTTTTAGTCTTCTACCCAGAATTGTGAAGGCTTCACTGAGGAGAGTCCCGGATGATGAGGACCACTTTTCAGGCAGACAAAGAGGGGCAGAAACACGAGATACAGTGCCCACGGATTATTGTTGCCTGTTGGACCGGGGAGGGTGTGTTGAGAGGAGGTGAGAGGGTAATTCTCTCCTCATCCACCGTGGAGACCTGACTTCATCTCTTCCATGTGAAGCAGGGGAGCCTCAACTTGTTCCGTATACACTCGGTGAGCATAACTATGGGTAAATATTAAACCCCTGTGGCCAGAAAGATAATCAAATCATGACTGGCTGGTAAGAAACTCAACAGGATTTTTCAATCAGCAAATATTTAGTCTGTTAATAAACACAGTCTGTTCCTCCCCAACAGCGGGGCTGAAGTCCATCCCCTGGAATGGACAGGGAGGGAGGAATGGGCCCCGCACCCCACACTGAACAGCTGGTTCTGTGTGATCTTAGCCCAGTCGCTTCACCTCTTGGGATCTATTATCTGTAAAGCAGAGCTAATATCTTCTTACTGGGTGCTGTGGCTTAAAGGTGATACTATATTACATGGTGGGCCATGGTACTGCCCTGCAGCCCTCAACAGCTCACTGGGCTGCAGGAAGCGCACCCGCCTGCTTTAAGGCCACCGCGGATCTTGGCTGCTCTATCACCAAGAAACCATTAGGGCCAGAGCAAGCCCGAGGACATCGTTATGTAAGCCATCTGCTCAGACAAACCCAGGACTGGTAAGGAGCAGAAATGGGAAAGGAGCAGCCGTGGTTTTTCTCCTCATGCTGGTCCTGGGCTGGGGATAGAGATGGTTGCTTAGCAACGCCGCTAATTCATCCCTGGGGCTATCGCACCAAGGCCCCCGGTTCCCACCAGAGAAGGAATGCCGAATGCCTCGGTGCCAGTCTGAGCTTTCGTTTGTGAGGATTATTTGGACACTTTTTGCTGAAGGGGGTTTTATTCTGAGGTAAACTGGGGACATTCCTCTGATGGGGATTACCACGAGATAAAAGAAGAGCCAGGAGATGGGGGTGGGTGGATGGGAGCTGCAACTTAGGGTTCCTGCCCACCCTTTTCATGAAGTAAATTATTCCGGAACAGCACTGTGACTAAAGAGAAGCTCTACAAATGGGCCTTTGTTTCATGCTTGGCAGGGAGAGTGCTGGAACCCTTTTTTCAAGTCTGAGTCCTAGCCCCATGCTGCGCTGCCCTCGGACTTGAAGGCTCCTAAGCAAATCCGAAGTGAGGCTAAGGAGATGAGTCAGGGCGCCTGAAGGCACCTGCCCTGGGCTGTGAGCTAGGAGTTTCTGGATTGTTCCCTCTGATCTGGCGTCCCAGAACTGTCAGGTCCCCTCCACGCTGGGGAGGGAAAACACGGGTTACTCTATCAGCCCACAGCCTGGATTCCAAATGCTTTTGAAGGTTGAGAACACTAAGGGGTGAGCCTGTAAGTCTGATTTTCCGTAAGATTAAAAGGAATGATCGACAACATTTTAAGAAAACACGATTTCCTGGGTCAGTTGCTTCAAATGCAAGGAGGAAAACATTAAAAAAAGCAGAGTTAGAGTAGCCTGGCTTGTTTTAAATTCATTTCATAATGCAAGTTTACAATTAGAGGACTCATCCTAAGGGCAACTAACTGAAGAAATCAACTTTCAGTGAACTTCTAAACGAAAAAAAATTTCCGTAAATCACTCAGTTGTCCAGCAAAACCCCATCTTGAAGACAGAAGTATGCCAATCCCACGGGGACGTGTCAGTAGCAACAGGGTCCTGCCCTCAGCAGGCGTGGCGCTCCACTCCCCCTGCACGGGCAGAATTTATACCCATTCAGCTGGGACTCTCCCTCATGGATAACACTCTGATCAGTAAGCACCAGGTGAGCTGAAACTGCCCTACGGTTCACAGCTGCTACCTGAACCTTTTATTTTATTTTTTTTTAATAATGTCCAACAGCCTGATATACAAATCAGAGACTAGTCTGTGTCACGGGGTGATGAGCCTTTTCTAGTTTCCATCTCCTATAGCCTGAAAATCCAAAACGCCTTCTTGAGGAATTCCTTCCTCTCCTTTCTTAAAAATCCCAGGGAGAAAAAAACATGGGAAGCAACCACTTAGAAGTGCCCATTAGTCCTTTCTCAGTAGGAAGGGAACCCTGTGTACAAACTGCTAAGAGAACCAGAGATAAGGAGAGTGAAATGTAATTATTGAGCCCTATAATTCAGGGATGGAATCAGTGCGAGGCTTGGAAGATTTGTAGGGTCACTGATGAGTTAGCAAACCCTATTTGCATGAGTATCCATTAAAGAAAAATCTTATATCCTCATCCCTGGCCTTACCTGCCCCCGCCCATGCCAGTCACTGGAAAAAAGGAAGGGTGGGAGGGAGAGTTGGACATCTACTCTGACTTTTCCAGTTTGGGGTGCAAGACATAGATATTTATCCAGGTCAAATCAAAAGAAGAGAATTTTATTATGAGAAGTGCATGGTAGCCCTGAAAAAGAAACAGAATATTTATGGAATAATCTCAGCTACTCTTCTTCTGCTCTTCTACCTTCCACCATGTTCTCGTCCTCTGTTCAGTCTTATTTTTGTCTCCTGGCTCATGCTTTGGGTGTTACCACACCTCCCTCGCCCCTCTACTCCCCTTAACTTTGGATGCCAAGACCATGGACCCTGCGTGGTCCCAGCTTCATCTGCTTCTGAATGTGCCCTTCTGGGTTTTGCTCCTGATGTTAACTCGTCCTCTAGATATTTTTAGTTGAAACTCCTGGGTGAACCCATCATCTTGAGCTAGCTCATGTCCGAGGTTGGTGAACAGACTATATACATGACCTTGGGTCAGCAACTTATCCAAGGCCATTTCCTGTGGCTGGAGGAGAGCCTTGGGGAGGTGGATAGAAAAATGATCTTGTGTATCAGATATGGCTAAGGCAGACCCTTCAGCAGATGACCCCAGTTTTCTGGTGTTTAATATAGACAATCCTTCGGTTCTGGATGAATAACATAGCACCTGTTTTCAGCAGTCCGTATTGGATAGTAGACAAGCACCCTGGTGATTATTTCATTTTGCATGAAAACGTTCACATTCAAGGGTACAAACATGAACAAACTGTGAAGTGCTTTCAGTGTTCAATGAATTGCCGGTCTTTGGAGAAGACCAAACCTAAGTGAGGCACAGTCACACAGAACTAAAAGGTTAGTGTCTAGAGTGTCTCAGCCTTTGGTGCAAAAGCCTTGGTCCTACAGCTCTACTTTGGGCCTCAGCTCTACTTTGGATCCAAGGAACTTTGGAGAAATAAGAGCTCTGGGCTAGGGTCGAGGGAGAGAAATTGTCAAAGGTAAGGGTCCAGATGAAGAACTCCGCCCACGCCCCGACAGGGTCCAGATGAAGGAGAACTCTGCCCACGCCCCGACAGCTGGGCCTCTTACCATCTTGCCCCTTCTCTGGCTCCCACACGCCCCACACCCTCACCAGATGGCCTCGTCTGTGCTTAAAGGAAGGTCTGACTCTGACAGTTTGTTCTTTTATTTTTTTTTATTTATTTATTATTTTACTTTACAATTCTGTATTGGTTTTGGCATACATTGACATGAATCCACCACGGGTGTACATGCATTCCCAAACCTGAACCCCCCTTCCACCCCCTCTCCCCACAACATCTCTCTGGGTCATCCCCGCGTACCAGCCCCAAGCGTGCCATATCCTGCATCGGACATAGACTGGCAATTCGATTCTTACATGATATTATACGTGTTTCAATACCATTCTCCCAAGTCATCTCACCCTCTCCCTCTCCCACTGAGTCCAAAAGTCCATTATACACATCTGTGTCTTTTTTGCTGTCCTGCATACAGGGTCATCATTGCCATCTTTCTAAATTCCATATATATGTGTTAGTATACTGTATTGGTGTTTTTCTTTCTGGCTTACTTCACTCTGTATAATTGGCTCCAATTTCATCCATCTCATCAGAACTGATTCAAATGTATTCTTTTTAATGGCTGAGTAATACTCCATTGTGTATATGTACCACAGCTTTCTTATCCATTCATCTGCTGATGGACATCTAGGTTGTTTCCATGTCCTGGCTATTATAAACAATGCTGCGATGAACATCGGGGTACATATGTCTCTTTCAATTCTGGTTTCCTCAGTGTGTATGCCCAGTAGTGGGATTGCTGGGTCATAAGGTAGTTCTATTTGCAATTTTTTAAGGAATCTCCACACTGTTCTCCATAGTGGCTGTACTAGTTTGCATTCCCACCAACAGTGTAGGAGGGTTCCCTTCTCTCCACACCCTCTCCAGCATTTATTGCTTGCATATTTTTGGATCGCAGACATTCTGACTGGTGTGAAGTGGTACCTCATTGTGGTTTTGATTTGCATTTCTCTAATAATGAGTGATGTTGAGCATCTTTTCATGTGTTTGTTAGCCATCCGTATGTCTTCTTTGGAGAAATGTCTGTTTAGTTCTTTGGCCCATTTTTTGATTGGGTCATTTATTTTTCTGGAATTGAGCTGCAGGAGTTGCTTGTATATTTTTGAGATTAGTTGTTTGTCAGTTGCTTCATTTGCTATTATTTTCTCCCATTCGGAAGGCTGTCTTTTCACTTTGCTTATATTTTCCTTTGTTGTGCAGAAGCTTTTAATTTTAATTAGGTCCACAATCTCTTTAACAAGTGGTGCTGGGAAAACTGGTCAACCACTTGTAAAAGAATGAAACTAGATCACTTTCTAACACCGTACACAAAGATAAACTCAAAATGGATTAAAGATCTAAATGTAAGACCAGAAACTATAAAACTCCTAGAGGAGAACATAGGCAAAACACTCTCCGACATAAACCACAGCAGGATCCTCTATGATCCACCTCCCAGTTTGTTCTTTTAGAAAAATCACCATTAGGGGCTGTAAGTCCTAGCCTCCCTGTAAAAGTTATGCTCTTGTGCTCCTCATTCGGACCCCATAAAGGGGCTCTTTGTGCTTCATAAAGGAGAAAACCCCCTATGTTTCTCCTCTCAACACTCTGCTTTCAGTACTTCACTTCTGACACTCAGAGCACTTTGTCTCTGGTCACCAAATGTGTGTGAGTTTTTCTTCCATACTGAGAGATTTTCAGGCATCAGTTGGGTGTCCTCTACAATTTATTCAATTCTGACACTCTCTACCTAGAGATAACATTAGATTACACACGTGAAGGGTTCAGTCCCCCACTTCAAATGCCAATTGCAAGTCCAGATTGTTACCTGTGCTTGTGACCAATAGGCTATAAATCAGAGGCTCCCATGACCCCTCTTTGGGCTCAAGTAATTTGCTAGAGTGGCTCAGAACTCAGGAAAACAGTTTACTTACTGTTTACCAGTTTATTGGGAAAGGATACATCCATAAAGGGTACAGATGAACATCCAGATGGAATGTTCATAGAACAAGTTATGTAGGAAAGGCTGTGGCACTTCCATATCTTCTCTGGGCACCCCACTCTCCTGGCACCTCCGTGTGTTCACCACAGAAGCTCTCCAACCCTTGTACATTTGGGATTTTTATGGAAGCCTCATCCCATAGGCATGCTTGATTACTAACTTTATTTTTGGTCTCTCTCCCCTCTCTGGAGAATGGGGGGTAGAGCTGAAAATTCCAAGCTTCTAATCATCAGTTGGTCTTTCTGGTGACAAGCCCCCATCCAGAAGCCCACCAAGAATCATCTCATTTGAAAAAAGATGTTCCTCTCACCCAGGAAATTCCAAGGGATTTAAGAACTCTGTATTAGGAACTGGGATCAAAGACCAAATATGGGATCAAAAGCTGTTCCTAATGTTTTTCTCACTTAAGAAATCAAAAGGATTTCAGGAACTCTGTGCCAGGAACCCAGGACAGAAACCAATATATATCTTTTTTTTAAATTTTCTCACACTGTGCTTCTGACCACTGGCTAAAGACTGGAGGTTCCCATGGCCCCCCTCTTTGGATTCAGTCATATCCTAGAGCTGCTCACAGAACCCAGGACAACAATTTACCTGCTGTATTAACAGTGTACTATGAAAGGATATAGTCTTCTCCTGTAGCTCAGTCGGTAGAGAATCTGCCTGAAATGTAGGAGACCCGGGTTTGATCCCTTGGTCAGGAAGATCCCTGGAGAAGGAAATGGCAGCCCACTCCAGTATTTTTGCCTGAAGAATCCTATGGAGAGTAGCCTGGCAGGCTACAGTCCATGGAGTCACAAGACTTGGACCTGACTTAGCTACTAAACAATAAAGGGATGTAACTCCAGAATAGCCAGATGGAAGAGATGCATAGGGCAAGGTGTGGGAAGGAGGCAGGAAGCTTCCAAGCCCTCTCCAGGTGCCCTACCCTCCCAGCGTCTCTATGGACAGGAAACTCTCCAAACTATGCCCTCTCGGGTTTTTATGGAGGCTTCATTCCAAGGTCCAATTGATTAAATTATTAGTCATTGGTAATTAAGTCAACCTCCAGCCCCTCCCTTTTCCCCACCAGAGGGAGGGGAGGAACTGAATATTCCAACCCTCTAGTTGTGTGGTCGGTTCTCTTAGAAACCAGCTCTTATCCTGTGATTGTCTAGGGGCTTTCCAAAATTCATCCCATTAACATAAACTCAGATGTGGTTGAAAGGAGTTTGTTATGAACAACATATCAATTTCATGCTTGTAATTTTGAAGCTATTTCAGGAACTGAAGACAAAAATCAAATGTTATAACAGAATATTTCTATATCACTCTAATCAATCACAGCAGCACATGCTTCTTAGCAAAGGGGGGAATCAGTAAGTGGTAATGGATCATCAGTGTTGGGGGTACTGAGAGTTCCTGACATCACAGTGATCACCCCACATGAAGAGCAAAACATAGTTTCTTATTTGAAGGAATTTTGAGAAGGCATTCTTTCCAACTTTGGGTTTCCCTGGTGGCTCAGGGGTAGAGAACCCACCTGCCAATGCAGGAGATGTGGGTTCAATCCCTGGGTCAAGAAAATCCCCCCTGGAGAAGAAAATGGCAACCTACTCCAGTATTCTTGCCTAGGAAATCCCCTGGACAGAGGAGCCTGCCAGACTATGGTCCATGGGGTCACAAAAGAGTTGGGCACGACTTAGCAACTAACCAACCACAGCAATTCTTTCCAGCTTTAAGTTTCTTGGATGCCAAATAGTGTCTCAAATTATATTTAAATAACTTTTAATATTAATAAATGAAAACATGGGTTCAATTTTCCTTTTAAATGTAATTTTTAATGAAGAAAAAATACACAAGTAACTTCATTTTAACATTTTTTATGACTCCACCACCTCACGATATTCCTTCTGATAAGCTCAAAATATATCCATATTCCCACATCATTGCTATCATAAGACAAACCAATTAAACCAGTTTTGTTCTTTCATTGAAAATATCTAGGTGATTCAATTAATTTATTTGCATTCTTATTAAAAACCCATGGGAAAACTTTCATCATCAACCAATCAGTATAAAAATAAACAACAACTAGAACGCTTAAAGAACTGCTAACACTTCAGTGCTCAGGAAGCATTTTTGTGGCCTGCGTCCCTTGTGTCTGAGTTTTTTCAGCCACCCTATAAGATTAGGTGACTATAAGAAATTTCAGATCACTAAGTAAAGGATATAAAACCCATGCCAGCTGGTAATCACCACTGCCATCTTGCCTAAAAGAACCCATGCTTTCCTGAAATCTTTGTGAACAAAAGTAGTTTAGCTGATAGCCCACATGACCCCAGCAAGAGTGCCTGTAAAGGTTCATAACCTCATAACAAGGTTCATAATAATTTGTCTGTCAATGGTGTCCAAAATTCCTGATATAAAAAGCTATAAATCATTAGGCCTCTAAGAATCATGAACACCTGATTGTGTTTGCCATAGATGTCATCATGGAAAATTTTGAAAAGTCTTGAAGGGCTTGGGTGTGCTCAGTCACTCAGCTGTGTCTGAGTCTTTGCAGCCCCTTGGGACTGTAGCCCACCAGGCTCCTCTGTCTATGGGGTTTTCCAGGAAAGAATACTGGAGTGGGTTGCCACTTCCTTCTCCAAAGGATCTTCCTCACCCAGGGATCAAGCTCACGTCTCTTGCATCTCCTGCACTGGAAGGCTGATTCTTTACCACTGAGCGACCTAAGAAGCCCTAAAGGGCTTTCTCCCCATTTAAGCTGTAAATGCAGAAAGGGTGAAAGCTTAAGCGGGGGATATTGGACTGGATGCAGAAAAGAATTTGGCCAATGAATTCAGATTCACTTTCCATATATCATTTTTTTAAGAGCTTGCTTTTTAATTAAATAAAGCATATATTATAAAAAGGGTGCATATTATCAATGTACAGGTTGCTGAATTTTTACAAAGAACATAGTTGTGTAACCAGCATTTTGAACAAAGAAAACCAGGTTATCACTAACTACCCAGAAGACCCAGGTAGACTTCCTATCTGAAGGGCAATCCCAAACTGATTGGTTTTCTGTGTTTTCTGTAAAGGGTAGCATATAGAGTTCCCCTTTAGCGTCTGTCTGCCTTCCCTCACTCTCATGTTTGAGAGTAACCACAGCGATGCTCTAGTGGGAACTGTTCCTTCCAACCCCAGTAATGCACTCCACTGTGGGGAACATGGCCTGGAGAACTCAGTGTATTACTGATGGGTATTTGGGCCATTTACTCTGAACCAATGGTTGTTGTCTGGTTTGGGAAAGTTTTTAAAAAAATAATCACACATTTGAGAGAGACAAGTCAAGATGATGCCAACATAGACAAAAATAATAGAGGGACCACTTTACTTGCTTAGATCTCTAGCTTTGTTTTGTTTTGCTTCCCCTGTTCAGCCCCTAGACTCAGGAGAAAAAAGTGAGTCGTACTTCTGGGAACATAACTGTTACAAGGAGGAGGAGATTTGGAATTCCAGAGAATGAAAGGGACCCTTGGGTCTGCTCCAATGGACACAGGAAGTTGCATGTGTGTGGAAACTTCAGAGAAGCCATCTGGTCACTGGAAAACCCTCTGCAGACATCTTGGAGCAGCTGGGATGCCCTACTCCACCCCAGGTTATTATGACTTCAGGCTCCAGTTTCTCAACACGTGAGGCTATCTGGCCACTTCCCACACCCCAAAACTCTCAAGAGAAAGTGAGATAGTGAGATGTGTATTTGATTCAACAAGCAACGGGGCTTAATGAGATAGACTTACCTTTCTAGTTTCAATATAAGTTTGACCAAAACCTCCCCTAGCATTCAGCTCACACTTTCCTCTCTTGTTCGCAAATATGACAGCTAGCCTGCTGAAGATTTCTTTAGGGAACTCACTGTTCTCTGAGCACCTCATTTACTATAACTTGAGGTAAAGCTAGCTTATTTCTACAACATTTCTGTCTGTCTGGGTGCAGTGATTTAATATATTCCTAAATACTTTAGTCAGGAAACTTGGAATTTACTCTCTGATCACCAGTACATAAATTCCAAGTGACTTTGGGATCTAAAGAAAACAACAGTAATCATTTGAGGGAGGAGACTGCGAAAATACAAGGAAGTGTAGTGTTTAGATTCATTAGAAAGAGTTTTAAAATATTTATATTAGTATCAAGAACTTATTTATGTTTCATTTCTTGCCAAGGCTTTGAAGAAATTATATGTATATCCTCAAAGTTTTAAAGCATTATTTCATAAAGAATATGCTACTGTTTATAAATGTAAATGTATGAGATGACTTTTAAAGAATTAGGCTTTTTATTATATTTTTTCTTTTTTCTGCCTTTCTTTACTGCATATGCTTTTCTACTTGTTTGGTTTTTTTTTTCCCAAACTTTGTAAGTATTCCAGTAATGTGATGGTGGTTTCTAAAAGGACATCTGAAAAACAAATTACTGATTTCTCAGATTGAGTGGGTACCTATTCTCTGGTTCAAGAGCATCAGTCTCCTGATAAAGTTCATGGAAAGGCTTGATGTACAAAAATATGATGATGATAACATTTTTCCAGTTTTGTTGAGAAATTACTGACATACATCACTATATAAGTTTAAGGTATTCAGCATGATGTTTAGATTTACATATATTGTGAAATGATTACCACCATGGATTCAGCTAACATTCAGTTCAGTTCAGTTGCTCAGTCGTGTCCAACTTTCTGCGACCCCATGAATCACAGCACGCCAGGCCTCCCTGTCCATCACCAACTCCCGGAGTTTACTCAAACTCATGTCCATCAAGTCAGTGATGCCATCCAGCCATCTCATCCTCTGTCGTCCCCTTCTCCTCCTGCCCCCAATCCCTCCCAGCATCAAGGTCTTTTCCAATGAGTCAACTCTTCACATGAGGTGGGGTGGCCAGAGTATTGGAGTTTCAGCTTTAGCATCATTCCTTCCAAAGAACACCCAGGGCTGATCTCCTTTAGAATGGACTGGTTGGATCTCCTTGCAGTCCAAGAGACTCCCAAGAGTCTTCTCCAACACAGTTCAAAAGCAATTCTTCGGCGCTCAGCCTTCTTCACAGTCCAACTCTCACATCCATACATGACCACAGGAAAAACCATAGCCTTGACAAGATAGACCTTTGTTGGCAAAGTAATGTCTCTGCTTTTTAATATGCTGTCTAGGTTGGTGATAACTTTCCTTCCAAGGAGTAAGCGTCTTTTAATTTCATGGCTGCAATGACCATTATCTCCCCATATAGATTCAATAAAAAGAAAGGAAGGAGAAAAAAGTTTCTCCTTGTGATGAGAACTCTCTCCTATGTATCTCACAGCAGTGTTCGCTGTAGTCATCATGTTGTAGAGTACATCCTTAGTACTTAGCTGTCTTACAACTGGAAGTTTGCACCTTATGACCACCTTCCTCCAATTCCCCCTCCACTCTCCACGTCTGGTAACCACAACAGTCTGATCTCTCTTTCCATGATTCTGTGAGTTTGAGATCATATTGTATTTGTCTTTGTCAGACTTACCTCTCTTGGCATAATGCCGTCAAGTTCCACCCATGTTGTTGCAAATGGAAGGATTTCTTAATTTTTCAGGCTGTGCATGTGTGTGTTTGTGTATGCCATTACTTCTTTATTTATTCATTCATCGATGGACAGTTAGTTTGCATGATGATAATACTTAGGGTAGCTGTAATATTAAAAAGAAATCTAAAAATATAATAATAACAATAATGTTCTGTGTAGACCCTTGAAAGCATTAAAGATATAGAGAGTTCTTCTTCCTACCCATGACTGTCAGTTCTTTAAGCCAACACTTTCTGTGCTTTTAACTTTTTGTGCCAGTCACTGTGTACTTTAATTTGCTTTCAAAATTAATCTTCACAATTACTCTATGAGGTAGGTAATAGAGCCTTCTCCTTTTTACAGATGAGGAAACTGGGCTTAGAGAGGTTAGTGCCTTGCAGAAATTACAGGATTATGAGCGACAGAGCTGGAACTTGAATCCCATCCCGACCTGCAGCTTGAGCGTCTGCCTCTGCTATGTTCCCTGCTGTTGTACGTGGAAGCCGCCCATGCATGAAGAATGCCAGTGAGGTCAAATAAGTCCGAACTCAGAGGCACTGCCAGGCCTGGGAGAGCCAGAGACTTAGGTTGCTAACTCCAAAGGAAAGACAACTTCCATTGAATGTACTGAAAATAATGAAAACTAGTTCTCCAACAATTTAGGGGACAATATCACCATTAAAATGTGGTTGTGGTTTTGTCTCTCTTTTTGATCTGGTGACATGAAGGGAATTCTACTGGAGAGCAAGGACTGTTATGCCCACTGAATATTTACTTTGTGCTGTTAGGTGTTAGGAACAGAGAAGTGAACAAAACTGGTTCCTACATCACAGCGTATAAACACGTGGCCACTTCATCTGTGACACTGGGCACATTGTTTTTCCTCTTAAATCTGCATTTATTATGAAGACCTAGTCAATCTCTTAAGGATTAATAATCCATAATGGATATCTCTTTGTCTAAACTGCTAAAGTGTATTCTTCTCTACCGTATGTAAGTTACTCATGAATAATACCATCAAGGGACCGAATAAGAGTGCAGATTTTTTTTCCTTTAAAGGTTCATTTGAAAAATTTCTGAGTGAACTATAGGTTTAATTTTCTCCTACAAACTTTTCCCACATTTATGTAAGTCTCTCCTTCCATCTTGCCAGGTAGAGTAGCCTTGTTCTAAAATCAAGCTCAAAAACAGATTTATGTTAGGCAGGATCCCAGTGAGACAGAAATCTAGAAAGAGAGAGCCAAAGGAGTAGAACTAGCCATGTAGGACACCTGATCCTATTTCTTCTTTGAAAAAATGGAATTACTGCAACTTTGAGAAATGAAGTGGCTTGCCTATGCTCAGAAAGAAATAACTAATCCAAGATTTAAACCCAGGCCATCTTTTTTTTTTTTTTCCCCTACAGTCCTATGGTTCATGTCAAATTTCATCCTAAGGTCATAAAAGACCCTAGTGTGTGCTCTGGCCCATCACTTTTTCACAATGCTTGGATGGCATCACCTACTCAATTGGACATGAGTTTGAGCAAACTCCGGGAGTTGGTGACGGACAAGGAAGCCTGGCGTGCTACAGTCCATGGGGTCGCAAAGAGTCAGACACAACTGAGGGACTGAACTGAACTGAACTGGAACAGGCAGATTCTTAGTGGGAAAGTTGGTTGAGCACATACAGGTGAGGGGACTCCCAGCTTCTGGTGTAATCCCAGTTACCTCCCCATTAGCCATCTCTGTGCTGCCTCTCCCCTGCCTTCTTGGACCAAATTATTCAACAATGCTAATACCTCTCTTGCCTGAGCAGCAATAGCAAGCACAGCACCTGCAAAGATATATATATATTACTTGGGCAGAGGTGGAGAGCACTCAGAGCTATTTAACCAGTTCATTTACAAGGATGTATTGACCCCCCCTAGACATGCCACACAGATACTGATGCAAGAATGTTTTAGTAGTAGGAGTTGGTGACAAATCTAGGGCATAGAGAATAGAAAAAAGTGAGAGGGAATGTCACTAAAGTGAAAGTGAAGGTCGCTAAAGCATACAAGAATGCAACGCAAAAGCAGGAGAAAATTGGTGACTTAACTGTCTTGATCAAGGTCACATAGCCGCTTGGTACCAGAGTAGGGATTTGAACTCTGGCGTTAAGATTCGTCTGGCAGCTTCACATGCTGCTACTCTTCCCATAGACCAGAAGCCATAGTGCCTAGTTTGGGAAACACTTAAATAGGGATAAAGAATGGTACAGAAGCATAAAGGGCAAGGGACAAAAGAAGAAGCATATAATCAGTGAAAATGTTTATAGAGAACCTAATTCCTGTGTGTCAGGCACTTATTATGGACTAAACTGTGTCCCTCCCACATCCATATGTTGAAGCCTTAACCCTCAGCGTGACTATATTTGGAGACAAAGCCTTTAGGCAGGTAATTAAGATTAAGTCAGATCATCAGTATGGAGCCCTGATCCAGCAGGATAGACGCCCTTATAAGAAGTGGGAGACACCACTGGAGAAGGTGTACACAGGGAAAAGGCCATGTGAAGACACAGCTGGAAGGTGGCCATCTGTCAGTCAAGGCCTCAGGAGAAACCAAACCTGCTGGCACCTTGATCTTGGACTTCAAACCTCTGGAGCTGTGAGTAAACCAGTTTCAGTTGGCTAAGCCACCTAGTCTGCGGCAGTTTGTTACATCAGCCTGAGCAAACTAATACAGCAAAAATGAACAACAGTGAGGAGCTTCTGGGGACAAATTCTCTCTCAGTCTCCTTCTGCTCCAAGCTTGCCTGGGCCCAGAGAGGAGGTGGGGAGCTGACACAGGCAGCTGAAACCTCACTGGGTATTTTCAAGTTACTCAGTGCCATGCTGAAACAAACAGGTAAAAAGACATAAGTAATGATGAAAGTTGTAGAAAGCCATGAACAATTTATCGTTTTCTGTGGCTTATCTGTTTGTACGTACTTTGTCTCCTTGGTGGTTTTACAAGAACAAATATTTGTCTCAGAAAACTCATTTCTTGAAAACTCGGAACAAATCTAAACTATTTGGGGCTTCAGATTATCTGTCAAGGATGAATTTCATTGGAAGAATCTGTAGATGGATGTCAGCAAAAACAGCAGAGAAAAGACCTCTGGAATAATCTTTTCTATAAAGCAATTAGAACAGTGGCAAAAAAATTGTCAGAATCAACTTTTTTCAGAACTCTGGAAATTAATCAAAGACTTGTGGCAAACTGAGAAGAGTTTATTCAAGAAACAAGGCTGAATTTCAGAAAGAGCAGCAAGTTGTGTGACATTCAACTTGCTGTGTTTCTCCTCCCCAACTCAACAGTAGCTTTGATAATCAACAGCCCACAAGTACAGTGAAAATCAGCAGCCTGGCAACCATAGGAGGAGGCAGAATGGGGCTGGAACCCCTTCAAAGCCCTGTTCCCAGGTGATTGTTATTATTTGATCTATCTGGTGGTTCTTGGGAGACCCACTCACAAAGTTGTCTTTATTTAAATTGACTTGAAGTTTTACTCACTGTGAAAAATCCTTTGCCCAGAGGCATTAGTTGAAAACAGTACAGCTGCCTAAGGTGGCAAATAATATTTGGGTCAAACAGTAGGCCAGCCAAAAATCTTAGAAGAAACAGCTGGGGAATGAGATGTCTATGCTGCTGCTGCTGCTGCTGCTAAGTCACTTCAATCGTGTCCGACTCTGTGCGACCCCATAGACAGCAGCCCACCAGGCTCCCCCGTCCCTGGGATTCCCCAGGCAAGAGCACTGGAGTGGGCTGCCATTTCCTTCCCCGATGCATGAAAGTGAAAAGTGAAAGTGAAGTCGCTCAGTCGTGTCCGACTCTTTGGGACCCCATGGACGGCAGCCCACCAGGCTCCCCCGTCCCTGGGATTCCCCAGGCAAGAGCACTGGAGTGGGCTGCCATCGCCTTCTCCGAGATCTCTGCAGAGAGCCTTGAAAACCTTGGACATGTTCCTGGGAATCTAGAGTGCCACATGCATGTCCAGGGGTATGCACATGCTCAGGAAAGACCCAAGAAGGAGCAGGCTGACCCTGAGGCTCTACACAAGCAGGAAGCTAAGGCTGAGACCGAGCTGGAATCTGCCTGTCTGAATGGCAAAGGTGTTTCCCAGAGACTCGCAGAGTTCCTCAGCAAAGACTGTGAGGCTTACCAGTCCCAAGCATTTACTCAGGTTTCTGGGGCTTCCCTGGTGGCTCGGGGTACAGAATCTACATTCCAATGAGGGAGACACGGGTTCGATTCCTGACCTGAGAAGATCCCACATGCTGCAGAGAAACTAAGCCCTTATACAACTACTGAGCTTATGCAGGAGAGCTTGGGAGCCACAACTACCGAGACCAACGCTGCAGCTGCTGAAGCCCTCACGCCCTGGAGCCTGTGCTCCACAAGAGAAGCCTCTGCACCGAGAAGCCTGTGCACTGCAACAGGAGCGGCCCCACTCACCACAGCAAGAGAAAAGCAACACAGCAACGAAGACCCAGCGCGGCCAGAAATAAACGTGAAATAGCTAAATCAAATTATTTTTTAAAAACAGTCTTCTGTCCAATCATTAACCACAAAGCTAAATAAGCGGAGACTTTAATAGCCACACAAGACAAAATATACAGAACTAAACTACAGAATTAGCTCAGAAAACAGGTCATCACTAAACAAAGGACCAACAACACTAGATGCTGAGTGGAGAGGCATTGATCTCCAGAGTTACCATGTTATGTTTTTTAATGTACCATTTTCAACAACAACAAAAATATGAAACATTTAAAGAAACAAAAAAGTTTGGCCATACTCAGAGGAAAAAGCAGTCAATAGAAACTGTCTGTGTGGGCGCCCAGATGCTGGGCTTACTGAACAAAGGTTTTAAATTAGGTATTTGAAATATGTTCAAAGAATTTAGGAAAACTATGCCTAAAGAACTAGAGGAAAATGGCTTACCAAATAAAGAGATGAAAATTATTAAAAAGAACCAAGTAGAAACTCTGGAGTTAAGAAGTAGAGTACTGAAATGGAAAAAGTCACTAGAGGAGTTCCACAGCATATTAGAGCTGGCAACAGGAAAAAAATCAATGAACTCTGAGACAGGTCAGTTGACATTATCCAGTTTGAGGAAAAGAAAAAAACAAATGAAGAAAAATGAACAGAGTATCAGAGAGCTGAGGGACAATACAAGAATAGCAAAATATGCACAGTGGGAGTACCAGAAGAAGAGAGAAAGGATCAAAAAGAAAAATGAAGAAATAATGGCTGGAAACATCCCAAATTCGATGAAAAATACTAATCACCCAAGAAGCTGAAAACAACAACAAAAACAACTCCAAGTAGCATGAATTTAAAAAATGAACACAGATAATAATCAGATCATAATCTAAGAGAACACTTAAACCATAACGAAAGCTTAAGAGAAAGAAAGAATCTTGAAAGCAGCAAGAAAGTGGTTCATCATGTACAGAAGACTTTCAATAAGATTAAAAACTGATTTCTCATCAGAAGCCATGGAAACCAGAAGGCAGTGGGATGATGTATTCAAAATACTGAGAGAAAGACTGTCCATCAAGAATTCTAGGTCCAGCAAAACTACCTTTCAAAAATGGGAAAGAAAGCAAGATATTCCCGGATAAACAAAAACTGAAAAAGAAAATCTGTTACTAGCAAACCTGCCCTACAAAAAAATATTGAAAGGACTTTCAAGCTTAAGTGAAAGCTCTAGACGGTAACATGAATCCATATGGAGAAATAAAGAGCACCGGCAAAAGATAACTACATAATAAATATAAAAGGCAGCGTAAATGTGTGTTTTGTTTTTAATTCTTTTTTCCTTCTATTTGATTTGAAAGACAACCACATAAGATAACTATAAATCTGTGTTGACAGTCAAACAATGTAAGAAGATGTGATTTGTTTTACAACAACAGCAAAGGAGATGGGAGAGAATGGAGCTACAGTGGAGCAAAGTTTTTGTATACTTATTGTTAAGCTGTTATTAATTCAAAATAGACTTCCCAGGTGGCACTAGTAGTAAGGAATCCACCTGCCAATGCAAGAGACACAAGAGACTTGGCTTCAGTTGCTGGGTCTGGAAGATCCTCTGGAGGAGGAGATAGTCACTCACTCCAGTATTCTTGCCTGGGAAATCTCATGGACAGAGGAGCCTGGCAGGCTACAGTCCATGGGGTCACAAAGAGCTGGATAGGACAGTGACTGAAAATTCAAACTAGACTGTTATAAATTAAGATGATAATTGTAACTCCCGAGTCAACCATTAAGAAAACTTTGGGAAAATCTGTGGTACAGATGATTAAATCCAGCAGAGCCTCACTAGTACAAGCAAAACAGTGGTAAAACCAGTATGAATTGGTGAAATCTCTAAAGAAAGGAAATTCTTCATTGAGGACATCATTTTTATTAACTAATTAACCAATTAGTTTATCAATACACAGTAACTGGAAGAGCCTACAAGATGTTCTTTCATTCGCCTTAGACTGAGGGTCTGTTATGTGTCAGGCACTATTTGATGCTGTAGAATAGAAGCTTAGCTGAATCTGTCTTAATGAAGAGCTTCCCTCATGGACCCATAACTTCTAGCAAGGTGTCTATTTCTGTTATTTTAATTTCCTAATAACGCTGGTCTCCCTTGATAGTCTCCCTCATTAACCATCTTCACATCTAATCTAATCCATTTACTCACTCAGCACGTATGTGCTGAATTCCTGCTATGTGTCGTCTGTTAGCGATACAGTGGGGAACAAGGCAGGAGGCATCCTTGTCCTTCTGGCGTCAGGGAGCTTCCATGTCATGCGTCATGCTGTGTGATATATGGCAAGGGGTGAATGTGCTAGGAAGAAAATCCAAACCCAGGTATAGGGAGGGGATGCTTTTAGGTAAGGTGATAAGGAAAGAACAGAAACCTCAATAAAATGCAAAGATCTGGGGAAGGAGTGTTTCAGGAAGGGGAATAACTGTAAAAAGAGGGGGGCTACTGAAGCCTGAATGCTCTAGAGCCTGTGCTCTGCAACAAGAGAAGCCACCGCAATGAGAAGCCCGGGCCCCACAACTAAAGGATAGACCATGCTCGCCACAACCAGACGGAGAAGGCAATGGCACCCCACTCCTGTACTCTTGCCTGGAAAATCCCATGGACGGAGGAGCTTGGTGGGCTGCAGTCCATGGGGTCGCTGAGGGTCGGGCACGACTGAGCGACTTCACTTTGACTTTTCACTTTCCTGCATTGGAGAAGGAAATGGCAACCCACTCCAGTGTTCTTGCCTGGAGAATCCCAGGGCCGGGGGAGCCTGGTGGGCTACCGTCTATGGGGTCGCACAGAGTTGGACACAACTGAAGTGACTTAGCATAGCCACAACCAGAGAAAAGCCTGTGGAGCAATGAAGACCCAGCACAGCCAAATAAGTAAACAAATACATAAAATTAGTTTTTAAAAAACTGAGGCAGAAAGAGCGATACCTGTGAGGATTAGGAAGGTGGCCACCGTGAGTGGGGTCTCTTCTGTCAACATTCAGCCTGCCTTCTGCGCCTCCGACTACAATCCAGTCCTTAGCTGTGGCACTCACATCTGTTACTTCAAGAATCTTCTTATTCTTTTTGCCCCAAGTCTGTGTCCCACATAATTTATTCTACACTCCACTGCCAGAAACATTTTCCAGAACACTTTCATCTTGTCACCTCACAGTTAAGAGTTCCAATGGCCCCTACTGCGGCCAAGCCCCTCTGTTCCCCCACAGCATGTACTGGTTTCCGACCTTGTACCGGACACTCTTCTGGGCCCTGCACCTCCACCAGTGCAGCACCAAGACCAGCTTTCTACTCTCACAGGGCTTTCGTTCCTCAAGGACAAGACAGACACCAGACACATATCAAGATAACTTCAGGTAATAGTGTTGTTGTTAGTCACTCAGCCATGTCCAACTCTTTGTTACGCCATGGACCGTAGTCTGTCTGTGGAATTCTCCGGGCAAGAATGCTGGAGTGGGTAGCCATTCCCTTCTCCAAGGGATCTGCCTGGCCCAGGAACCGAACCCACGTCTTCCACATTGCAGGCAGATTTTTAACATCTGAGCCATCAGGGAAGCTCAAGGCAACAGTAAGTGCCAACAAGAAAACAGAGAAATTGTGACGGAGGGGATGACCCGAAGTGTTCTGAGGTGGTCTGGAGAATCTGGGGGTGGAATCTGTTCCAGGAGCGGGAACAACAGGTACCAAAGCCCTAACGTGGGGCCCTTCGGGGGCTGACCTCCTTGGGGAAGTGTCCATCCTTCTAGCTGAGTGCTTGTCAGAATGGTCAAGTGTGTCACCCTCCCGAAGACTACAAGACCAGAGCACAAGAACCCTTTCTAATTCTTACCAGACCACCTGGCATACTGTGGGTCACTGGTGACCTCCTGGGGAACTCAACTGAATCAAGCTCAGTGTCCTAATCCGGCAGGTGGGGTCACAGAGTGTTGAGCTCCAATCCAACCTTAACTCACATTCCTGAACCTTTTTAAGCTAGCATCCTCTCTGTCCTCCCCTCTCTGGGTAAAACTTGGCAAAGCTAACAAACTTTAAGAAATCAGTATTATATGAATATAAAATTTCAGAACACAAGTTATTCTTTGCCTCATTAGATAAATCTCCTCTCAAGAATGAAAAGGTTTTACCTGCTGGACTGATTTAGTCAACGCTTTGAAAAAGCATTTAAACTTTTGAAATTGATATTGACAATAGTGACTTGTGGAAAAAGCTTTATCTTGATGTAGCAGTTTTGTTTAAAGATGTTTGTTGAAAGGCTGTCATTGCTTTACTCATTGAATTAATATTAATAATTAATATTACCTTTGCGCCTCCCCTGGTGGCTCAGCGGTAAAGAGCCTGCATTGCTGGAAATATAATGAGATACAGGTTCCATCCCTGGGTCAGGAAGATCCCCTAGAGGGGGGCATGGCAACCCACTCCAGTATTCTTGCCTGGAGAATCCCATGGACAGGGGAGCAAGCTAGGGTTACAAAGAGTCGGACATGAGTGAAATGACTCAGTACACATGTAATATTACCCTGAAGCACTTCTGTGTGTTAGGTGTGGCACATATTCCTGGGTGTACAAGGGTGAGTAAAATATACACATTCTGTTGCCCTTATAGTTTACAATCTTGTCAGAGATACAGGTTAGGAAATAATAAAAGAGACAAATACATAATTTTGGCTTATGATACATTCTATAAAAGAAACAAACAGCATACAGGACAGAGAATAACAGGGAAAATTTTGCATAGAAATTTGTGGTCAGGGAACACCTTACCTTTAAACATTGACTCAGCTGTGCAAACAAAAGGGATGAATTTCACAAATTTTATTAGATTCTAAATAATTTGCTTAACACTGACAGGTAGTTTTCGATGTTTCAGTATACCTTTGTACATTCTTACAGAAA
Source organism: Oryx dammah (assembly GCF_014754425.2). Lineage (NCBI taxonomy): Eukaryota > Metazoa > Chordata > Mammalia > Artiodactyla > Bovidae > Oryx > Oryx dammah. The sequence goes on from NW_024070212.1 coordinate 47,376,196, forward strand.
GGATGGATTAGCTGTGTCCTACAACCATTCACTACTCACCATGTGTTTATAGTATATTATCATTGTAAAGTAAGAATACTCACCAAGGGGGTGACACTCTGTTCTTTGTATCCCTGGAGCATATTCTCTACCAGTCATTTGAGCTGGATAGAGTGACAGTGTGTTTCCCAATGAGATCTATCCCTCTGAGGAGTTCTAAGCATGCAGATGGCTGTGGTCTCCTGGTGGTCAGGTCCCACAGCTACATAGCAGAAGCCCCGCAGGGCACACACTTCGCCTGGCTAGAACGTGGTGTCCACGAAACATCTGGGGGACGCTGGGGTTGAAGACCAGTGACTATGTCAGTCCCATGGCCACAGGCCTCATTCCACCCTCGACCAGAGACTTCACAGCCCTAGGCTGTGGGCCCTGTGAGGTCCACGGGAGAGCATAGACGAATTAGGGCCGATACTTCAGGACCTCACAGAGTTAGTACAGGAAGGCACTTATGAGTCCAGTCAAATGGTTTGTTCTGAAGCAGCTGCCCCAGTCTTCTCAGGAGCATGAGAAGCATGAAGCAGGCTTGGAGAGCTGTGTCTGTGCGTGCCCAGCACAGACAGAAATTATTGTGAATACCAACAACCAACAAACACACGTGGAGCATCCCTCCCTGCATTCCTGAAGGGGGTGTGGAAACACTAACAATGAGAAGGACAGTTAGAAAGTCACAGGACAGAATTTGTTTGGTGAGATCCCTGAGCTGGTTTTAAGCAATCTGAGGTGTTCTGAGCAGGAGCCCCCAGCAAAGAAACATGTCTAGGATCGTTGGACGACTATCAGTTAGTAGTTCATCAGATAAAACAAAAGTGTTTCTAGTCCAGGCCTGCAACAGGTGGAGAATGATAAGGATAGCAATCAGGGAGTCAAGGGGGAGACCCCTGTGTGAGGCCGAGTAACCCGGATGTGTGGCCTTTTCATTTCTCTTCAGATGAGTTTCCAGTGTGGGGAACACTTACTTAATCCTAAGACTACACTCAAATAAGAACCTTAGGTATAAATTAATCACTGTTATGAGAGCCAGTAATTCCCATAAGCATTTCTGACCAAGGATGGTTTCTTCCTTTTATTCATTCACCAATATTTGTTGAGCTCCTACTATGTGCCAGGTACTACTGCTGCTCTGTCATCAGTGCCTCCAAAGGTCAAAGAGACAGTCTCCGCCCTCACAGAGTTCACATCCTAGTGGAGTCGGTGGGGGAGACAGAAAATAGACTAATAAATAAACAAGTGCTATAAAAAGCACTAAAGCAGGTAAGAAGGGGATGAGGGTGCAGGGTGATGCCAAGGGGGCCTCAGAAAAACCCTCTTTAAGGGATATTGCATAGAGGGATCAAGGAGGCCCTTCTGATAAGTGACATCTGTGTAGACAGTACAGAGTAAACTGTCTGGGAAGATGTAGGGAGAGGATTCCCACAGAACAGGAGAAGCAAGTGCAAACCCTGGGGCAAGGAGTGTTCTTGGCATGGTCGAGGAAAAGCAAGAAGCTGTGTGGCTGAGCAAATGAGGGAGAGGATGGTAGGGAATGAGATCAGAGATTTAGGCAGGGGTTGGACCATGTTAAGCCATGAAAAGATAGGAGCTGTGGAAATGTTTTGAGCAGAGAACTGATGGTATCTACTTCAGACTTTAAAGTAGTCACTCTGGCTGAGTGTACAAAACAGAGAGGAAGCAGGAATAGCCCAGGGAGGACACAAGGGAGTTAGATCATTCACAGGTTGTTAACATGAGATTTCCCAGCCATACCAGAAAGCCTTGGTGAAGGTGAGTTAAGAATGAGTCACATTTCAAAATTATAGAATTTCAGTTAATCAGAAAGTCTGTGAATGCCATAGTCTTATATAGTAGCCACTAACCACATGTATATATTGACAACCTGAAGTGCAACTAGTCTGAATTGAGACGTTCTGTGAGTGTAAATTACACTGAGTTTCAAAGACTTGGTGCCCAAAAAAAAGAAAGAAAAGAACAAGGAAAAAAAACAGAAACTAGAATGTGAGGCATTTCATTAAAATTTTTATACTACACTAATTAAAAGTTGAAATGATAATGTTTCTAATATACTGAGTTAAATAAAACATACTCTTTTCTCTCCTTAGAATTTTTATCACATAATAGCACATATGTCACACGTTAACCTTTTACTATATATTGTATTCCCAGGTGGCTCAGTGGTAGAGAATCCGCCTGCCAAGGCAGGAGAAGTGGGTTTGGCCCTTGAATTGGGAAGATCCCCCGGAGAAGGAAATGGCAACCTACCCCAGTATTCTTGCCTGGGAAATCCCATGGACAGAGGAGCCTGGTGGGCTACAGTCCATGGGGTTGCCAAAGAGTCAGACATGACTGAGTGACTAGATTACAACCACAACCCTGTTAGCCACACAGTTTAAATCCTTGATCTTGGATTGAAAGGAACATCATGAGTGCCAAGCTATTGGCAAGCTGCTCTGAGAATTTTCAAGTTTATCTTAACATGGGCATTCATAGAGCAAGCTGTAGACAAGTTTTGATAAAAAGAATAATGTGGCCTCTCTTCTCAAAGGACTTAATTTAGCAAAGTAATGACAAAGGAAAGTAATCTCATTTAAATTAGGACCACATTTTTCAAATGAAATCAAATGCTTCTATTACAGGCTCTTTCTCTTTTTCCTGCTACCTCTGACCCCTGCAAATCACATTCCTTATGGTGGAGTTCAGTCATTAACATATGTAAATATGACTTACTTTAGGGCTCCTGGAATCAAGACATTAGGGCTAAAGTTTATCCCCTCAACCAGGAGGAAGCAAATCCTTCTTAGACTTGGAAAAACCTGCTGTAGAAATTAACTTCACCTATTTCTTTTTACTTTTTAAAATGGAGCTACTAGGAAATTTAAAATTAAAATTTGTGGCTCACATTATATTTCTGTTGAACATCACTGGTATTATAAACTGACTTATACAAAGAAATCCTTTGTGATTTCAAGACTTGAACATTTTTCTAAAATGTGTTGTCCATTTTCTGGTTTTAGTAGGCAAACTTATGCAAAATATAGCTAATGTAATTAGACTTACTTTCATTAAGCAGCTGAGCGTGTCAGTGATTTTGCATCATCAAAACTTTGTTCTAAACATCTCTTAGTGTTCTGGTTCTCGTAAAGATGGTAAAATGGCTCTTCCGCACTGGCTTTGCCCTTGGAGGGGCCCCTGGCCTGGAGACCTGAGCTTCACACGTTCAGAACACAAACTTCAGAGGTTTCCTGGCTGAGCTCCTAAGGACAAATTTCTCAAGAGTTCATATGAGAACAGTGACTTCCCAAAAGGACAGGCTTTTCTGGGTCATTCTATCTGGCTTCTTGCTAATTAATTTTTTCACCTGCCAAAGGTATCACGGGTTGGGCCCCAAATCCAGGTGGGGCAATGCAAGCTATAGGGTGGATCCATTGTGCAGGGGCCAAGCTGTGCTAAAGATGAACAGCTTCACACATGCAAGGCTGCGGTGTGGCAACGGGGTGGGCGGACCTCACAGAGATGGCCACTAACATTAGCTCACCTCAGCTGTATGTCTCCCAGTCCCCCCTCAGCTTTCCAACATCTCACTTCCCAGGAATAATCGAGCTTTCGAGGAACAAGTTAAACTGTTCAGATCCTCTAAAGGTGGCCATACCCACTCAGAAAGCAACTTAATAAGAAAGGAATCATCAGGAATCAGAACATTTGGGTTAGACGATCCCTTCGCTCTGCTCTCTGTGTGAGAGATTGTTCAGGAGGCAAATCCATCAGTATTTGAAGTCTGCTTGGTAAGCAAAGACTATGAGTAGTAGAGATAAAAGGGTGTCCTAAACATTTGGAAAAGGGAGAGGGGTTAAATCATAACACCAAATCACCCAGGAGGTTGAAGAGCCATTTCTATTGCTAGCTTGGAATAAATATTCAAGAGATATTTATGGTCTGCATGCATGTCCAATCTAAGAGTCAGTGAGGCAGAATGATTCCTGGGGCAGAGCAAAACATGACTGAAGTATTAACATATTTTATGGAAGAATGAGTTAATCACCCACAGAAGCACAGAAAGGAGGGAGTTTCAGAAACAAGGTTTGGCTGTGCCTATTGGTATCATCCCAGGAGACTAGGGTGAATTTATTGGAGGTGGATTAGAGGTCAATGAGGACATAGAGGGCCCAACTGAGGAGAAGGACATATATGGCTGTCAGAGCCCAGATCATCCAATATCTGAGTCCTAGAACTATTAATATGTTACTAGGTTCTTAATCCAGGATCACTCAGCTGACAATTCGACTTCCTGCAGCTTTCCACTGTGACAGACTGTGCTAATGAGATTTATTTGATTATCTAGCCTGTCTAAGAGTTATATTTTTCTATCCTGGTTAGTTAATTGAATTTATAGTTAAAGATAGCAACATTTTTGAGCATAGAATTTATTCACACAGTGAAGCATTTAAATGAATTGTGCCTTCAAGTCCACGAGACTTACTCAAATGGTGGATTTAGTAAGTCCAGCTAGTGCCTCCTTCCTATTGAGAGCCCTGTGTGCTACTGAATTCCACTGCCTTCCAATGCAGTCTTCAACAGTGAGTACAAAGAATCACATTCCAGTCTGACTGAGATGGCCAACCTGGAATCTGTAAGTCCAATCAGCTGACCACAGCCCCACACTCTGGATAGCTGTGTGGACTATAGAGGTTGTTGTTCAGTCAGTCTCTCAATTGTACCCTACTCTTTGCAGCCCCACAGCCTGCAGCACACCAGGCTTCCCTGTCCTTCACCATCTCCCAGAGTTTGCTCAAACTCATGTGCATTGAATCAGTGATGCCATCCATCCATCTCGTCCTCTGTCGTCCCCTTCTTCTCCTGCCTTCATTCTTTCCCAGCATCAGGGTCTTTTCTAATGAGTCGGCTCTTAGCATGGAGTGGCTAAGTACTGGAGCTTCAGCTTCACCATCAGTCCTTCCAATGAATATTCAGGATTGATTTCCTTTAGGATTAACTGGTTGGATCTCCTTACTCTCAAGATGTTGAGAAGAGAAAGAAACTGAGCTGAATGTTTACTTCCCTGAAAACAGCTCTTGGAGGTTTTTCAAAGGTCAGTCTCTGTTATCAGCATTTTGATGTATGAAAATATAAAATCAGTGTTGTAGTTTATTCATGCCTGCTGTATAGTCAGGCCACTCAAGATGGGTGCTCTCTTGCTCTCTGTACATCCTCTGCTCAAACAGTGCCTGCTACACCTACACCATACTCACATGACTGACCTTCCTACATACTGGCCCCAGTATTGATTTTGAATCAATATTGATTCAAATATACTGATTATTTTTGAATCAGTGTTTCATATAACTTTTTCTCTTTTTAAAATGTTTTATTATTTTAATATTTATCTCATTTTATTTTTCCCTGGTGGCACAGATGATAAAGAATCCACCTGAAAGGCAGAAGACCCAGGTTTGATCCCTGGCTTGGGAAGGTCCCCTAGAGGAGGAAATGGCTGCCCACTTCAGTATTCTTGACTGGAAAATTCCATGAACAGAGGCAGACTACAGTCCACGGGGTTGCAAAGAGTCAGACATGACTGAGAACACATGTGTATTCATATTGGTTATGAAGGTAATGTCAGAGCTGAGAAACCAAAGAGGACACAGGAAAGAAATCTTGAGAGGAACAAAAGTGGACATTTCTACTTTCCCTGGGGATGGAGAGACAACAGGTGATATCCCAGGGTTAGGACTGTCTCACTGGTCCATGAAGGAGATGCAGCCAGCAGTGGGCACACAAACCAAAGCAGGGGCTGGGGATGGGTGGAAACACCTCAGCTTCTCCCTTCCTCTTGCCTACTCCCAATGACTGAATTTAGCAGTGAGGAGGCAAGGGAGCCTGGAAAATACATTTCCCTACTTTAAAGGGCTAGACAGAGAAGGGCCAATCTTGAATCTAACAGCAAATAGACACTATGCAAAAATCAGCAATGTAGTGGTAAGTAAGCCACAACTATAGCAATGGGTGGATGGGGATGGGGAAAAGAGAGACTGAAAGTTTATTGTAGCCAGTGATTAAAGAGAGGAGTTGGTGGCCCACAAGGACTTTCTTCTGTTTATCTTGAGCAAACGTGATTATCAAATATTTTAAAGGATTTTTGGGAAAGAGAGGGAGAGTGTCATTAGAATGAGCTAAAATCCAGGAAGCATAAACTAGTAGGAAGTATTAAAGAATAATGCATGCTTGGTTTGCAAAATAAAAGATTTAGAAGTAGCACTGAACTAACTTCTTATGGATACAACTCATTATGATAAAGGTGGTCTGGAAGGATGGAGATTAAAAACAGAGTGAGTTTCATCCTGACTGAGGAGGAACCCCAAACCAGGACAGAGTCAGCCCCAGCTTTGGAAGAGAGTGGAAGGCTATAAGTCTGGACCCCCATGTGTCTCACTCTAGGACTGCAGAGGGCAATCCCAGCTGATGTTTGCAAAGCTGTCTCATCCCTGGGGTGAGTGACCATCATTTAGTCACTCATTCCACATGGACTCCCTGTAGTGTACTGAGAACTATTCTAAGCAATGCCAAGAAGAAAGCAAACAAATAATAGGAACACCTCAACCCTTCATGGGAGCCAGAACAATATAGTCTATCCCACCGGGAGGAGGAGAGGGAGGGATGCTCCTGGCAAGGAGTGATTAGAAAGAACATTCAATCCCTACTTCCTGGGTTACTCCTAGTTCTGGTAGACACATTTATGGTAGTTAAACATGCACTAGGGACACATCTTTGTCATTAATAAAGATAATACTCCAAAGTCCAGTATTTCCCCCTGGGTCCTAGTTTATTCAGTTTAATTCAGCAAATGTTTGTTTGCATGCAAGCTAAGTCGCTTAAGTTGTGTCCAACTCTTTGCGACCCCATGGACTGTAGCCTGCCAGCCTCCTCTGTCCACGGGATCCTTCAGGCAAGAATACTGGAGTGGGTTTCCATGCCCTCCTCCAGGGAATCTGCCCCACCCACAGATCAAACCCACATTGCTTACATCACCTGCATTAGCACGTGGCTTCCTTACCACTAGCGCCATCTGGGAAGCCCAACAAACATTTCAGTTCAGTTCAGTTGCTCAGTTGTGTCCGACTCTTTGCGACCCCATGAATTGCAGCACGCCAGGCCTCCCTGTCAATCACCAACTCCTGGAGTTTACTCAAACTCATGTCCATCGAGTAACATTTATGGTGTATCAATTCTGTGCCCAGAACTAGAGATACAGAGACAAACATTTTCTTTAAAAGCATGGATCCTGCCCTCAGGAGCAAAATCCATCCAGTTTCAATCCAGAAATTGCTGCCAGAGACTTGAGTCCTCTGCAGTTTCTTGCAGAGGATAGGAAGTGACTTTGTGGTGGTGTAGTCAGGGCAGTGTGAAGCTGACCTGAGCCGGTTCTACAGCCCTCCAGTCACTCAATCTGAGGGCTGGTTCTCAAGAAGGGAAAGGTTTTTTGACTTAGCCTCCTAAAAAGAAGTTCAGTGCTCTTTTCAGCAGCACTATAGAAAAATTAGAGACATGGAGAAGATGAGCACGGCCCCTGAGGAAGAGTAACATACAAATTCAAATGAAGCATTTCATATTTTTCTAAATAGGTGGAGCACAGGGCTTTCCTGGTGGCTTAGAAGGTAGAGAAACTGCCTGCAATGCAGGAGACCCAGGTACAGTTCCTGGGTTAGGAAGATCCTTTGGAGAAGGGAATGGCCACCCACTCTAGTATTTTTGCCTGGAGAATCCCATGGACAGAGGAGCTCGGTGGGCTATATAGTCCTTGGGGTTGAAAAGAGTTGGACACATCTGAAGCGACTAACACACAGAGGATTTTTAGGGCAGTGAAATACTCTGCATGATGCCGTGATACTGGATGCATGTCATCACATTTGTCCAATCCCATAGAACGTGTGCCATCAGGAGAGCACCATAATGTGAACCAGGGACTATGGGTGACAACAATGTCACTGCAGGTTCACATATGGTAACAAATGTCCACTCTGGTCGGGGATGTTGATCACAGTGGAGGCTGTGCATGTAGGGACCAGCAAGGGGGTTGGGGGCTTGTGGGGAAATCTCTGTACCTTTGACTCAACTTTGCTGTGAACCTAAAATGGCTCTTTTAAAAAACAATCTTTTTTTTTTTTATGACTAAAAATAAATAAAAGAAGTTAAGGCAGCTGAATAAACTCCCTGGAACAGCCAGACAGAGTGAGGCAGGCCCCTGAGCCACTCTGCAGGGGCCTGAGGAAGTTCAAACAGTTCTACAGCGTGAGGACCACACAGGCCAGCTCTGCCTCCCCATCGGGCAGAGGGAAGGGGGTGGAGACTGGCATATCGTAGTCTAATTTCCTCCTCTTATACTAACGCTTTGCAAAAAAACCTAAGTAATTTAGCTTACTCCAGTATTATCATTTACTTTTTGATTTACTAATAAGTAGGGAGGAAAATATATCTGAACAAATTTCTTATATTGTAAATCTTTTTCTTCATAAAACAAGTCATGTCCAAACCTGGACATCCTTGGTATAGAATCTCATCTACTGGAACATCTATTTGCCTCGGAAAATTAAATTTGTAAGCATAATCAAGGCCGTAGATAGCCAGCCAAGTGTGTCTGCTTACTCAGTCATGGGATATTGAGTATCATGTAAATGGCAACTTGAGCAGAGCTTGCAATCTGTGTGTTCCAGAAAGGAGAAGCGGCCCTGGAGTCCTGCTGGGGTCTTCCCCACCCTCCACCCCTACTAGATCCGAAGCCTGGAGCTGAGTGGGTTCATCCAGGAAGCACCTCTCACCTACTCTAGCCCAGGGCAGACCTTCTCACCCACCTCACCCCTGGCTTCCTGCTGCCTCATTCTGAGTTAATTTGTCTAGAAAAAAAGTTAGCCTGCCGGATCTGTTCGTAAATAGCATTTCAATCATGACACTAATCTAAAGGTTTGTGTTCCTTTCAACATCTGAAGACATCAAACTTTGTCTAAACAGTATCGCTATTGTCATTGGCTGGAATGACTAAGTCAAAACATTGCACATTGATCCAAAAACTATTTGGGGATGAACTTGAGGGTTGGGTGAATTTTTGCTTTGTTTGATTTTTTTGGCTTGTTGGTTAAAGCAACTGGAGTTTAACAGATATGGGAGGGCAGGGTCAATTTCAGGGCCTGCTCTTCCTCCCTGGAATTAATTAAAAAGTTATATATCAAGGTTAATGCCTCAGCAAGCAGCTAGCGATGAACTTAGCTTTTAATAGAAGCTGAATCCACCCTTGGAGAGAATAGACAATACAAGGAAAAACAACAACAAAAAAGAACAGAAGGGCATCCAAACATTCCCTGCCTACCACGCACCAGGGGACGCAAATCAGGAAACAGCCTCTGGAATTTTATTTAAAACCCTACACTCTGTTTGTTTGTTTGAAAGGGCACTTTTCCCTAGTTTTCAAAGTCTGAGTTGTCATTTTAAAATATATTAATTTAAGAAAGCCAAGTGAGATTGAAAAAATAAGATAGCTCCCCACCAAGAACTGACGGACAGAGGAGCCTAGCAAGCTGCAGTCATGGGGTCACAAAGAGTTGGACACAGCTGAGCGCGTACACACACACACAGAACTGACCATTCCTCTCTTGAGCGCCTTCAGCACTTGTTCTAACCAGGTCTAGGACAGCATCTTTTGGGTTACAGAACATACATCTGTCTTCACCTCTCTAGGCCCCCTTGAGATGCAGCGGGGACATCTTGATCTTCCTGGTACGCCCCCAATAACTTGCCCTGAGCTGGCTCATAGTGGGTGCTGAGGGTGGGGTGCTAGCAGGCTGGGTCATGGTGAAGTATACATGCTCTGGAATCAAAGTACCTGCTTTGAACGCCAGCTCTGACACATCCCAGTGTGTGACCTTGAACAAGTTTCCTTAGCCTTGCGGAAGACTAAGCGGGGACAATTACAGTACCTGCTTCTCAGGAATTTCATGAGAAGTAAATTAGATAATCCCAGGTCACAGCAAGCACTCAATACATCCTTTGACTAAATCATGATGACCTAAACAGAAAAATTCATCAATGCTCACAAAACAATTAGTACTTATCTCTCTCTCTCTCTTTTTTTTTTTTTTTTTTACTACTTATCTCTGAAGTGTTTGGGAAAAGGGAAACCTACTCATTTCAACCAGTGCTTACTACAGATGGGAGTGATAGGAGGTGGATATCAGGAAAAAACACACCCCTTGTCCAGTAATATCAAGAAGGCTTTAAAGAATTGAGGTCTCAAGAGCTAATTCACAAGGCCTTAATTGAAGAGAGCTTGCTCAGGAGAGTCTTACAGGCAAGTGAGAGAATCCCTGAAAATCACTCTGTGCCTGGCTCTGTGAGCTGTCCCTCTCAGGTTCTGTCTTCCCGAAAGCTCTCCCGAGGCAGCACATCACTGCTGGACTTGGAGAGGGATGGACACCGAGGAGGTTCAGAGCCTGCTGTGCAGTCATTGGCCGCCCAGCCTTGCCCTGGGACATCGCCCACCCCATCTCCTATGTGTAATGTGCTCCACAAGTGTACCTGCCTACGTCATTCTGCCTGGGACCTGTATATTCATTGTCTGCCAACAGCACAGCTGGGTCTTAGTAACACTAGACACTGCTAAGCCTGTGGTAACCAGAATCATTGTGTGTGCCAGTGTGGAAATAAAATAAGCAGACTCACAGCAAATGGCTCCTAACATCTCAGTTAATTCTAGTGACAAAGAAATGGTGAGTCTGAATTTGATCTCAAATTCTCATAACCAGTTTATATCTGGAAACACTGGGTGTTTTGAACGCAGTCAGTTTAGAAGGTATGGTCACAGAAACTGAACTATAATCCTTAGAAAATAAATTTTAATTTTAAAAGTCGTTTAGAAATAGTAAATTTTATACAACCAATATATATCAGCCATGAATATAAGCTCTGGACCATATTCCCAAGTCTCTAAGATAACAAAAAATAGACTGTGAGGTTTGGACCACTGTGCCTTTTGTGCCTGTCTTACAGGTGGGAAAAAGTAAAATCCAGAGAAACCAAATGGCTTACATAGCTGCATCCATGTACACAGAACACATACATGGCTCCCTCTTACTGGAAGGAGCACGTGCCACTTTTCCATGACCACTTTTGATTTTAAGACTCAGCTAATTCACAAGGCCTCAAAATCCAGTCGGCTTTGCTCTTGGATTAACTGTACTATTTGAACTAAAGGCTTAACTTGTTCTTAATCTTCTTTTGGAAATGCTGACTTAGAAAATTAGTGCCCTGCACAACAGGTCCCAGGCACAGATGAAGCAAAGAGCCAGCACACACACTTTCCTAGCAACAGAGAGTGCTTGGATGGGAAATCTGGGGACCAGATTGTCAGGGTGCCTGTGTTAGAGCCAGCATACCAGGGTTAGAGATCAAAGCAAAGACAAGGATAGTGGAGGTTATCTGGGGAGTCACCAGATATGATACGATCAGAAAAGAACATTGTGGCCAGAGCCAAGACTTTAGTGATGGCAGCAGTTCACTTGAGTAACTCAGAGTGGGTGGAATTCTCTATGGAGGAGAACCACAGAGAGGGCGACTTTCACATGCCTGCTGTTATGGTTATCCATCACTGATGAAGGACGAGGGAGCCTAGAGTGCTGTAGTCCATGGGGTTGCAGAGCCGGACATGACTTAGAGGCTGAACAACAGCAACAATCACTGATGAGGCTGTGGAACCATCCATGCCCCACCCGGTTAACAAGCAGCTGGGAATCAGAATCTATGAGTACTGCCTGGTAAAACTGGAGTATGTCTCCAGTTATAGCATGACATTTCTACCCTATGTAGTTGGGTATGGAGGCAAAGTGACTTTCTCAGGTACAGGGATAAGGCACTCCTCTCCGTGTGGGTATTTGAGTGCAGCTGGTAAGAATTTGTGATTTGTGTTCATACAGTCAGCTCCAAACTCCTCCATTATCAAAAGAAAATCCTCTCCATCTGACCCCACAGCTCCCTGACATCACACACACTATCTCATTCAACTCCAGTTGCCCCTGTGGGGTTTTTCTCTCCTGGCTGCCCTTAATGATGATTGGAACCTTATTCCTAAGGGGTAATCACGTTTCTGATGAGAGGAAGGGAACCCAAGGTGATTTTTTTTCCCTAGGATCAGCCTCAGTTAGGGGTTCTCAGGCACCATCAACATTTTTCTAGGCAGCTTTAAAGGTGATGCAGAAGTGACATAGGCAGGGCACAAAGCTAGTGACTTCAATAAGCAAGGAAGGCCTGGACATCCAGACACTGGTGTCTCATGATCTGCTCCCAGAGGCAGGCTTGGAGATTGGTATGAAGCAACCTGGACTGCAGTTTGGGAAGTGACACCCCATGGAGGAGTCAGTTCCATGGTGGAGGCGGCCCCTGTACCCCATGGTGGGAATGGAGCCGCAGAAGCTCTCCAGGGCTCTCAAGAGGGATCATCAGATAGAGACATGTGGAAATACAGGTGACTCCAACAAGCTCCATCTCGAGCCTGGGTATTTGCATCATGATGACATAAATTTGTAAGTGAGAAAAGGCATATCGAAGGCAGATAAGTGGAGGTGATTGTGGATTAAACAAACACATCAGCTCCATTATGCCATAAGCAAAAAGTAGGTCAGAAGGACCCTCCTGACCCAAACTCTTAATTTATTCATCGTAATCATGATCTATGTTTCTCAATTGGCACCAGAAATGCTGAGGAACATTTAAATTTATGCTGTCAGGGCAAAATAAGCCATTTTAAGGTACAGTCTCTTTTTTTTACTGGTCTAGAGAGGAAAAAAAATCTGAATGTGGAAAAACATTAAGGACAAAGTGAGTTGGAAAGAAAGCAAAAGAAGCCCTTCATTCTCAAAGAAGGCTAGATTTTGGCTTGACTTTCTTTGGGAAATCCGCCTCCCTCCCCCAATTTTTTTTAAGCCTGGCACCTCAGAGAGGGTCAGCTTTCACAAGGTAGAAAATATTGAGGAAAAAGAAAAAAGGACTTGAATCCAAGAAGTGTTTTCCACAGAGCTTTCACAGGACGTGTGCACACTTTAGTGGTGTCCCTGGGGAGGGCAGCACATACCCCGCAGCTCAACGGCCGGTGTTCCAGCCCCAGCTCTGCCTCTTGTCAGCTGCACAACCATGGACACATTCCGAAACCTCTCTGGGCTTTGAGTTAACTTAAGTTATAAAATTCTACCGACCTCTTACAGGGTTGTTGTGAGGATTAAATAAGCTAATACCTAGAGGGTGCTAGAATGATATTTTACAGACATTTTTACTAGTTGCAAAAACAGAAATAGATTGCTGATAAGGGCCACTGAATATTCCCAAATACTCATTTGCTTCTCCACTGGCATCATGACATCACCTAAGAAGAAATAAAAGGCTAATTATAGAGGGAACAAAGTTAGTTTGCAGATTTCCTGGATTCTCAGAAAATGACATCATGTCAGAGCTATGTCTAGGGTGTTGTCCATTCATCTGGCAAATATTTGATAGGAGCGTCTAAGAGTTGGAGGTCCTGGCCTCCAGTAGGGGAGCAAGGCAGACACGTTCCCACCTGCATGATGCTTAGACCTGGGCAGAAGAGAACAGCATCCTCATAACCTCAATACAGGGCAGTGACAGTGCAAGTTAAGTATGGGATTCTGACCGCTGTCCAGATGGAAGGCTGTGTCTTGAACAGACCCAGCTCCCCGGGTGCCCAGCATAGGCCAGACACACAGTAGGTGCTCAATAAACATTCAAGGAACTAATGGATACGGCACTTCCTGTGCTGTATTGAATGTCTCATGTTGTCCTTTATTTCCTAATCTTCAGAGCAAATCTCCTTCATTTTTGTGACCCCAGCACCTAACATCATGTCTAGCATACAGGGTGGTGGTGGTGGTTTAATCACCAGGTCATGTCTGACTCTTGCGATCCCATGGCCCCTTGTCCATGGGATTTTCTGGGAAAGAATACTGGAGTGGGTAGCCATTTCTTTCTCCAGGGGATCTACCCAACCCAGGGATCAAACCAGGTCTCCGGCATTACAGGTGGATTCTTTACCAACTGAGTGCGCCACTAGGGAAGCCTCCTAACACATAGGGTATGGGGGGGATAAATGTTTGTTGAACTGATGTGAATGACGAATATGCCTAATGCGTCTCTCCCGCTGTTCAACTGTGGAGGCCTTTCTTGCTTTAATCCAGAAGTGAGAAACTTGACAAGATTGGTAGCCAAGTCATTCTCAGGAGCTGGATCTTTTCATACCATTAAAATTACACACCTGACTGGTTTCCTGTTCACTCTCAGCTGCCATGGCCTCTTCTTTCTTATGGAAACTCTCCTCCTTTAGGGTTAGGGTCCCACCTGTCCTCTTGCATTCCTCCGGAAACTTCTGTCTCCCCTTGCTCCCAGGTCATCAGCCTCCCCAGCAAAATAGCATGATCACCTCCCAGTCTCAGTCCTAAGCCTAGTGGTAGCCATGTCGCTGTCAGATCACTAACATTGTCAGCCTGCTCCCTCTAGAAGCACACCCACCCCTTGACCCCAGGAGTGGACACGCGGCCAGACTTGTACTCCTCTGGCAACAGTGCTTGGTCCAAGGAGGAAACATGTGCCTCAAGCAGGGACAAAGTCCTTCCCGGTCATAATGGCTGGACCCTGGTGTGATGAAGCTGAAAGGATGTCACCCTGGCAGCAGCCAGGTCCTACACATGGAGTCCCCCTGCAGAAACAAATGGAGACCCACTGACGAGTGGGAGATGGGAGACAGAACAGACAAGAGCTAGAGAGAGACACAGGCTTAGAGACTCTCGTTTCTGCTTCCGAGACTCATAAGCCTGTGCATTCCCCTGTAACATGAGCTAGGCGGAGCAGGGTGCTGCTGCTGGCCAAGCGGTTTGCGGTCACCATAGACCCTCCTTCAAGACCTTGTCCACTTTTACAGCTTTGACAAAACTCCTAAGCAAAATGGTTCCCAATTTCTATCCCTAACCTCAGTCTCTTCACAAGCCTGTACCCCATCTCCAACTCTCCATGCATGGCAGTTTTCCCACCTCCCAACTTCAACTTGTGTAAAGCTCTTCATTGCTGAGCCAACAACTTCCAGACTCTATCCTAACCTGTGGTGCCACATTTCTCCCCCCTAAGACCTTCCTCCTCTCTCTCCTTCATGCCCCCACGCACAATCAGGCACTGCAGTTTCTTCCTTCACACTGCCTACAGCTGCCCCTCCTTCCTAGTCTTCAGCCACCACTTGGGTTAGGGGCTTAGCTTCCTGACGTGGCCCCCTGGCCTAATTCTGCTGGCACAGAGTGACCAGGGGAGTAAGCGTCCTGAGGTTCTGTCTGCTGAATCAGGTCCAGGCTTCTTAGCAGAACCCACAAAGCGCCCATGAGCCATTGTCCTAGCTTCCAGCCACACTTTTCACCTACAGGATTTAGAACTGCGAGTCGCTAAAACATTGTAACTTAAAGGGTGATGGTTTAGGAAGGCAATCAGAACTAGCCAAACATTATAAACATGCTCCCAGTGTAGAAATAACTTGGCTAATTCAGGAATTACTTCCCAACTTGAAAGCTCTGTTTTGCCAGAGGAATTGATGGAAGAGGATGGAGCATTATTCATTAAAGTCAGCAAGAGATTGGATGCTGCTGCTGCTGCTACGTCCCTTCAGTCACGGGATTCTCCAGCCAAGAATACTGGAGTGGGTTGCCATTTCCTTCTCCAATGCACGCATGCATGCTAAGTCGCTTCAGTCGTATCCGACTCTGTGCGACCCCATGAACAGCAACCCACCAGGCTCCTCTGTCCACAGGATTCCCTAGGCAAGAATACTGGAGTGGGTTCCCATTTCCTTCTCCAAGAGATTGGATGAGGGATGGGCTAAAATTTTGAAGCATCTGTCACCTATACTATTTTCTAAAATGTCAGCAAATGAATTATTTTTTAAAAATGAATCTTCCTATGCAAATGCTTTTAAAATGGTTATTTCATTATTAAAAAAAATATTTCATCTGAGGTGGTTGTTTCAAATTTCTTTTTTGCATTTTTCATCTGAGGAAATCCACACCTAATTATTTTTTACTATTAGACTTACCTTTTCAATAGAATTGCCATTCTGGACTGCAATTCATTTTCTTCCACATAAACACTTTGAGAGTTCATCAATACACCCAACCTGATAAAGTATATGTACTTCATTCAAGCCCACAGCTAATTTTCTGAGTTAAAGACACCTGTTTGATGGACTGACTATGATATACCTAGAGATTTTTTTTTAATTTGCATGAAATGAAATTTGTTAATAAATAACATTATTAAGGTTTTTTATATCCAATCCAAAATGCTGACAGAAAACCATACAAAACCATTATACAGGAGTGATTTTATATATATATATATAACAGGAGAAAGGTTATTTTTGTTTTATACCCAAAGTCTAGCAGAGAACGCAGCATCAGGCATTTATTGACTGAGTAGACTTTCTACTCCTCAGGTTAGTGCATCTGTTACTGTGAGCCCAGGCACTCAAGACGGGAGGTCTCTTGCTCTTGGTACATCCTCTGCTTGATCAGCACCTGCTTGTGTGCATGCTAAGTCACTTCAGTCGTGCCCAACCTGCAACCCCATGGACTATAGCCCGCCAGGCTCCTCTGTCCATGGAATTCTCCAGGCAAGAATACTGGAGTGGGTTGCCATGCCCTCCTCCAGGGGATCTTCCTGACCCAGGCATCGATCCCGCCTCTCTTACCATCGTCTACATTGGCAGGTGGGTTCTTTACCACTAGCACCACCTGAGAAGCCCCCAGCACCTGCTTGACCACAGGACTATCCAGTCCTCCGAATTATAGGGCTTAATTAGTCCCTGGGAACCGATGAGGCAACCTGATGTCAATTTCCCCTGTAAATAGTCTCCTCCTCCTCCCACAGGAAATGCTGCCATTTCCTGCTCGCTGTTTGCCCAACATGGTGGGGTGTCTCTCCAGGACCCTTAGTGTAAGATTCCCCCATCCATTAAACCATTAATGTCTGTGTCACTGTCTCCCGGCTTTTTCATCAGTCTGCATCGCCAGGCTGGGCAACTGCAAGGCTTACAGGGTGCAGCCACACTGTCAGGTACAAGGAGTTATAGAAGAGAGGAATTAAGGGATGTTTCCATAAAATGATACTATATAAAAACTTCTAAATCATCTGTATTATATTAAGAAGAACATGTTAAAGGTTTAAAATTTTAAATGATTTTTTCTTACTAAAACAATATCTACTATTTACATTGATGATTTATGTTGTCAACAGGGTATGCAGAGAATGTATGATGAATATTTACTGTTTCTCAAAATGAAATATGGCAGGTAGTTTGATAAGCCTTAAGCTTATCAAGAGAGTTGTGTGCTGAAAAAATGATCTACTCCAGGGTTTGAACTGGAAGCTTTTTCTCTAAAATTATACTTTTCAGAATATTAGTGCTATGGGATAATGTATTTAGTAAAGTTGCTTGTAAGGTATCCTAGACAGCTAATGGATATATTTTTGAATGACCAGGATAATATATTCCATTGTATGGGCTGTCAACTATTTAATTTCTGTCTAAATGTTAACTGTTGGACTAGTATATATTTTCACGAAATGCAGAATCATGACTGTCCGGTTTTCCATGACTCACTACTCCCTGCCAGATGTTTTTCGGTTCTGCTGAGTCACATTTTTTTCTCCCAGAACTCTGTGTTCCCACTCCTATTCCCTTTGGTCTTTTTCCTATTTTGCCTTTTACCTGAATTTTGGGCAAAATGGTTTTATTGCTCTTTTTACTATTTCATATGAATAGAACAGTTTCCCACAAATTACTCTCAATTTCACCTTTTGTCATAAAGTTTAACCCATCCTTTTCCAGGGGAGAGATACATCTTGTGCAGTTTATTCAAAGGAGTTATTAAGCCTTTCTATGCAAGAAAAGCTATCCGATGACTGAAAATCTTCTGAATCACTCCAATATCAAATCTTTTAGGAAACTGAAAATGAAAACCAGTTCACAAATTTTGCATTCGCTTTCTGGTCTTCAGCTGCTTCTCCTGATTAGCTTTTCTGGCTGTAGCAAGGATTATTACTCATTAGTTAGATCGTTGGAGCTCACTGTAAAGTGATGCTTTACAACACATGGTTGATTTGTATTTTCTTACCAAGTTGAGTTCATATGGAATATTCACTTCAGGCCAGCAGACAGAAAAATTCCAATGACAAATTTCATCTCTAGAATGCCAGGGAAAATATCTGGCTGCATGCATGGTTTCAAAAAGTGTTTATTGATTCAAAACATATTAAAAGCCTACCATGTGATTAAAATTGTATGAGAAATGTAAAGAAGAAACCTAGTCCTTATTCCCCCAAGGAACTGTAATGGGAAAGACAGACAACAAACACAAGTCGAAATCAAGTAAAATATTTGATGAAATTAGGTTTGTGAAATCAGTGGGAAGTGCCATAAAAGTACAGAGGAAACACTGGAACATTACCCCAGCCACTCTCACACTCCTCATTGCCCACATTTCATCACTGGTTATGCAAAGGCAATGCAACCTCTTCTACATGACCTCACACAAGTGGGTTTGAAGGAGAAACCATCAGAATATTCCTGTTGGAGAACAATGAGGTCTCTAAACTGCAAATATATTATACACCAACTACAGAGCATTATTGGATGCCTATGGATGAATAAAATAAAGTGAGTCTTAGTTTACAACCTAATCTCACTTCCACGCTTTGAGAGAAGAAAGTGTGGTTGTGGAAAGAGAGCTCCTGGGGTCAGAGGGCAGATCTGCATTGTGAGATGACACAAGCAGGTTCACGGAGGACAGCTGAGCACGGGATGTTCGTCTGTGAATGCATGTCTGTGAGGTCCCCCGCCCAGGTCTGACATTCTCAAATCTCAAATAAGTGGATTGGTCAGGCTAGCCTGATTATCATTATAGCTTAGGAACTTTTCTAACTTCTGAATTTCCTAGGTGTTTCATATAGGAGGAAACTTTGGTAACTGCTGAGCTCGACTTTATTGAAGGGGATAAAAATATTGTTTTAATAATTTGTCTCTGTGCAAAAATTATCAACACTGAAAATTTCGGAATGTACTTTGTGTAGAGCAGCATTGGAAATCATTTGGCCACAGTCTGATCAACCAGGAAAAAAACTTTACTATGCAATGTTAATTTACCATAGCCAGTTTTCTTCCTCTTCTTCTTGAAAATGGTAAAAAAATTTTTTTAGCATTTTCTGAATCTTAGAAAATGTCATTCTATATTCACTCAAAAACCCATGCCAACACCCAACAAATTCCTCTTCCCTGCCTAATAACTTTAGTGAATATGCAAAATATATATTCATCTAATTTACCAACATTTATGGCAACTTTTGTATCACAATATAACATTGAACATAATTTTTCTTATTGAATTGCTGATCTTGACATTGTTTAAAGCCCTTCAAGATTTCAGGAGCGTCGATAGCTCCAAATACAATCCAAATTCAACTCCAAATACAGTGCAGACAGAGCAACAATTCCTTGCATCTTGTATGGCAGTGGTCCCCAACTTTTTAGGGACCAGGGGATGATTTTGTGGAGGACAATTTTCCACTGATTGGGGTAGGGGACTCAAGCACACTACATTTACTGTGCATTTTATTTCTATTATTATTACATCAGCTCCACCTCAGATCGCCAGGCATTTGACCCAGAGGTTGGGGACCGCTGTTGTTAAGGCATTAGGTTGAAGTGCAACATTTTCTCCCAGCTGTTTTCAACTCAGGTGGCTAAAGATCTGTTAGGGAAAATGCCTGAGGCCAAAGACTGCAAAAAGGAGACTTGCACGGCTTGGTTTTGCAAATATAAGCTTTGTGGGTTTTAGAGTTGGAAGAGAGCTCAAAGAGGAAACCAGCAAGTGCAGCTTTCAGTTTCTAGGAAGGAAGGACTCTGCTAAACCTGGACGTGCTATTTCAGTTAAAGGATAGGAGAAAATTAAATTTTGCAAAGTTGTATGTCTTTTAAAGTGAGTTTAATGCTATGCCTCAACAGGCTATATGAAAATGTGTATACAGTGTGCACTAAAATGAAGGGCTAATTTCCCTGGCGGGGAGGAAAATGGGAGAGGAGAGAAAACAGACTCTATTCTCCTAAAAACTCTCCAGTCTGTGTCGGAGGCAACTACAGAGTAACAGTAATGATAGATGGCAATACTTTGACAAGACCCCGTACAGAGCCACCCAGCGGAATGAGAGTTAACCTTCTCCTGCCTTATAACTTTCCTTATAACTTCCTCAGAAGAGGAAGCCAGAAGAATCAGAAAGCTTGACTGATTACAGTAAATTTTTTCATTTAATGGTTTCTTTAATTTGAGCGGAACTAACTCAATCCCACAAATGTCTTCTTCAACGTGAGAACAATCCTTTCGGGAACCACAAGGCGGCACATGTCACGCCGGAATTCTCCCAGAGGCAAACTGCCAGATTTAGGACAGTCCTTCCTCGGTCACTAACACAAATTGGTCTGCGTTGTGCCTGGACTGACTGACCTTCGGACCGGTCGCAACACTTGCATTGGCACCACCTCATAGAAAACACCTAGGCTAAGGGGCCCGGGAGGTAAGCAGGCCAGGTATCATTGCCTTGGGTGCGAACGACGAAATTGCAGATGCTGGCAGAAGGCTCTGCTCCTTGTCATGCTGTTACTTGGCTGCAGATTCTAAGCTCGCCCGACGTGGGCATAGCGCCCCAGAAATGCTCTCTGGGGCCAGAGAGGAGCCCGCGGCCAGTACTTTCTATTAACCTTGGTAGGTGCTGCGCTCCCGCCGGCCTGGACACTGCATCGCCAAATGGAAGGGAGGGAATCCCTCTCTTCCTCCCCAAACTCCGTCCATCCGCCCTCTATTCCTTCCCCACAGACCTGCCGCCCACTCAGACGGGACATCTGGATAGGTGATCCCGGGGCCAGGAAGCTGGGGCGTCACGGGATCTGAGCGGCTGGGGACCCTGGTTGCCCTCAGCACCTGGACCGGCCAGCAGCCGAAGGACACTCGCGCTCGGCGGCGGGTTGAATCACGGGTGAATCAGTCCTTGCAGGGTCCCGGAGTTTCCTACTGGGAGGAGGCGGGGCGGGGTGTGGACTCGCCGGGGGCCGCCCACCGAGGCGACGAAGGCGGGCCGGGGGCGGGGAGTCGGGAGGAGAGGCGGGGGCGGACTCCGCACGGGCGGAGGCGCAAACGTGCGCCCAGCTCTTTAAAGCGCGGCGGGGACGGGCTCCCGCAAACTCCGGGCTCTCCGCGTCCCTCCCGGTTCATCCTGCAGCCCCAGGTGCCTCCAGCCCAGCCTCCGCAGCATCCTCACTTCTCCAGCCTCCGGGGCTCAGCAGAATCTTTGAGACCTCGCCGTCAGCGCGGGGACATGGCGACCCTTAACGGGCTCCGGGTGCCCTGCCCCCAGGCCGCCGTCGCTCGGGCTCTTCTGTTCGGCTTAGTCCTCATCCAGGTGGCCGGAGTCGCCGGTGAGTGGCACCCGCCTCGAAGAGCCCTGGGGTGAGCCACCGGGAGGAGGGAGGACGGGTCTGGCTGACCGCGGGCTCTCCCTGCAGCGCCGAGGTGCGGCTCGCCCGGGACCCGCCGCCCCTTGTGCTCGAGATGCTTGCCCTGGGCATCCACTGTTGCCTAAGTGCCTTTGGGGCTCTCGCTTTAGTTTCCCAGGAGCCGACACCTTGAAAATGATGGGGCAAGGCTCCGCACCTGCAGGGGTCGACAGGCAATGTTTGAATGTTATCCTTCATTGTATGTGGACTTTCCTTAATGAGGAACGGCTCTCGGTCTTCTCTTGATCGTCAGTGTTTTAGACTGGGTTAGTCAGTCCTTCCAAAATGTCGCTTGGACTGGAGCAGGCCCTGTAAGCCTGTTCTGTGTGAGACACAGGCAGAGACTGACCTTCTGAGAACTGGCAAAGAAGACCTTAACAATAAGGCATCCTAACCGAATACAGCCGACAGTGTACAGGCTTATTGTCTGCCGGGGTGTCTGTGGAAGTTTCTGAAATAGTGACTGAAATTATTCATGGGGTTAGATAAAAGTGAAAAAAGTAAATTTGTTTTTTATTGGATGCAGTCCTAACTCTTCCGACATATGTGGGCTTTGCCCTTTAACATCCTAGCCGGCTTTCCTTGCTAAGTTAAACCTGGAATCCTGCCCTTCCCCCTTCTCCAGTTGGTCCGTGGATACCCTGGGCCACTGAAGGCTCCTGAGCTGTGCTTCCAGGTCGTTACCACAGGGCTTTCCCCGTGAATAATTTCAAACAAGGACTTCAAGATCATTGTGTGTTTCCTTAGATCACCAGGTTGTCTTGCCATGAGGAAACTGGGTTTAGGAAAATATTGCCGATTTTTTTCTTATGATAATTCAGTTAAAGCTTTTGTGGTTAGGAAAATATTAATGTGAGGTTTATGATGGTACAGAGTGGGAATGTTTTATACGATCAACATAAAATTGTGTGCTGAGAAGTTCATGTAAATAAACTGTTTCTCTGTTGTTTAAAGGCACTACAGATGTAGTGATAGCATATAATATAACTTGGAAGTCAACTAATTTCAAGACCATTTTGGAGTGGGAACCCAAACCCATCAATTATGTCTACACTGTTCAGATAAGGTAAGCTAGGTACTAAAAAAAGAAAACTAAGATTTTTGTTGTTTCCACTTTCCTGTGCTGAATACAGATGTCTTTAAAGCTGATTGATGGATGAAATTATTTAACAGATAACAAAGAATAAGAGGGCATCCATGGTAATTTGCTGGCGGGAGTCATACTCATCAAGTCTGTAACACTGACAGACCTTAAAACGATAGAATGTTTTGTTTTCGGAGATGATTGGGGAAATTTGTGAGTATAAGCTGTGGAGACGTGAACTTTCTTGAGCAAGCCGTGGAGGCACTGATGGATGTGGTCGTGGATCACTGATAACTCATTTCTCTAAGTACACAGAGCCTTTTCCGTGCTGTCTAGACTGCCAGCTGGATCTAACATGTTAGAGGTAGGGAGGAGTTTGGACGTATGTGTTGCCCTTAAGCAGTGTTTGATTCATTAATCTTTGGATTCATGATTCAAAATTCCGTTGCATACATGATCTTGGAGGAGGTCAGATCCGTGATTCACTGAGCAGGGAAGGAATACACCATCAAGTTTTTGGTTTTAGCAAGTTTTTGGTTTCTGAAATGTTCTAGGATGCTTGGTAGAGATCTTATTAAGTAGAGAACAGCAGCTATGGAAACTAAGACTCCTTATAGAAGGTACAGACATGTCGCTGACTAAAATTAAAGGTTTTTTTGCTGTTTTGTTTAACTTGTACCAAGTCTTTTATAGCATTTGAAATGCAGCTCTTAAGTATGGAGTGGGTCTTTTAGGCGGATGTTCTTTTTTTTTTTTTTCCAACATCAACTTCATGACAACTATTGCCAAGTCAACAGGGAAGAAAATTTGTGTGTGCATGCATACATGCTTGTATATATACAAAGAAAGATTTAGAGGAATTTAAAAGTCGAGGTAATAATTACAATTATGGCCAAACTTGTCAAATCAGATTCCACTTGATGAAAGTTACTAATTCTACAAATGCAGGCAGGGCTGAAGTTTACCTTAGTAGACACTTTGTTTCTGAATAGTGAAAAGAAGATTTTAGGGGCGCTTACCTCCTAAATACATTGAATCTTAAGTTTGGTGAACATGAGAAAACATATTTCTGATTTGCCAGATTTTTAAACATTTAGACTTTGTCAATTCTGAATTGTCAGACTGCAAGGCTACTGTTATGTTAGCGTGTCAAGTCTTAAGTTCTCAACTGCAAGGCTGCTGTTATTTAAGCAGACATGGCCCACGTGTGCAAACAACCTAGCGCAGAGCTGCAGCTTGGGGGCGCCCGCGGGCCCTGGGTTGGGTCCAGCCCAGCGGGCCATCTATCCTCGTGTGCTAAAGGAACTGTGAGAGGTCCCAAGCCCCTGCCGGAGACCCGCACTCTTCCGTTACCAGCCCACGGGTAAATGGGATTCCTAGGTACAGGGACCATAGTAGTCATTTTATAGACAAGGAAACCCGCCCTGGAAAGGTAAGGGATTTACCTTGGTGTGCTCACAACAGGGTCAGGAAGCAAGGCCTATGGAGCAGCGCGCACCCCCACCTTCTCGGTGGGTCTGCGTGAGTCTTATGTGAGACTCCAGAGCCGGGAGGAGGAAAGAGAGCCGTTCCCCCTGGTCCCCTCAGTGCACCTTTCTCCCTCCCGGTCGTCTTCCCTAGAGAAAGCATCTTGACCCGCTCCTCCAGAGCCAAGCGCCCCACCACCAGCCTGTCCCCACACACAGGGCGCCACAGCTGTGCCTGGAGCTCCAACTGCATTTTTCCCTTTTTGAAGCAGTTTTCAGTCGCAAAGTGTTACTGGCTTAAGCCTTGCCACCCAACCATCCCCTGAAATACTGGTTCCATAAATTCTAAATTGGAACTTCCAGAGCTTGTAGAAAATAACCTGCCCCTTAGTTGGTGGGTCTGAATTCTGTTGGGATTTTTTAGAAGTTCAGGCGGGACTTTTATTATTTCCAAATCAGGAGATTTTGCAATACCCAGAGGAAAGTCGGAGGCGTTTATAGTGTTAATGCTGATAATAGCAGGCAAGAGGAACTGACTGCAAAATTGCCCCTTCCCAACCAGTTCGCAGTACTTAAAAGCTCTATAACTTTTGGTGATTATTACCTGTGCTAAATTTTCCAGAGGTCTGTGGTTCCTCCTATGACCTGAAGGAATCACAAATGCTATCTCTCAGATGGAATGTAGCCACAGCACCCAGAAGTGTTTCTCCTGTTATCTGAACAACTTGTTTGCCATAGCCGTGGAGAAGAATCATCAGGTTCTTGTTCCCTTTTAAAAATAGAAATGATGCCGTTTTTAAAAATGCATTCTGGTCATTCTGGAATTAAGGCTGCATCTCTACTTTTATCACAGAAAATTAGAGAAATTCAAAAGTATGTAAACATATTTCTGTCTTAATCTTAGTTTGTGAATTTACGGACCAAGAGTATGTTTATCCACACCCTCTTAGCCTGGTTATTTAGTTCAGACTTTTAAAAGATTCTTATTGATGATTCCTATGCCTGGATTTAGACAGTTAAATCCATATGGCAGCTTGTTTCCTCCCCAGTTCAGCCTCTAAATGTAAACCATCTAATGCTCCACAAATCCTGGCCATGTGCAAGCCCTCAAGCCCCACTGTTTGATGGAGGAGCACAAGGGCTGGAAGTACCAGGCTCACTTAAGTGCTTTAATGAGGTGTCCGTGCTGGGGCCAGGGAAGGGAGAGATCAGTTCTGAGCAAGGAGATCTGGAGTTTCCTGTAGAAGGTGGGCCTGGAGTGTGGCCTGGAATGATGGGCAGGACACTCGGGGGGTTGATGATGGGGAACAACAGAGCAGCTGTCAACTCGCGTGGGACACTTGTCAGTGCATCGAGTGGCACTCATATTTTTCTAGGAATGGTTTCAGTTCTGTAGAATAGTTTCACGTTTTTCATAGAAGTTCTTTATATCATTTCAGGGTAACTTCATTTTTAGTGCTTCTTTAAACCATTTTCTCTTCGATGATATCTTACAAAAGAAAATTCTGTCTTAAGAGACAGGCTCAGATCTGTCTCTTAGTCTCAGACTTTGACAGACACTACCTGTATTGTTACTCTATAATTTTTGATGGCTCATCCTGTGAAAGTGAGGGAGGCAAGTATTGATCGTATAATGAGAAGAACAGACCCAGCTCTCATCTCATAAGCTGTAAGACCTTATACAAGTTACCTAGCAGCTCTGAGCTTCAGTATCCTCATATGTGAGAAAGAGCCAGTACTTTCTTGAAAGGATTAATACCAAACGAAGTAACATGTTTAAGGGTCCAGTAGAGCACCTGGCTTATGGTAGTTTTAATAACTGTTAGGTAACCACACCAATAATGGTCAAAATAGAATGTAACAGAATAGAATGTATTATTATATAGACTCTGTGACTGCATTGACTATATTCTACATAGAATACAGAATGTGATAAACAGAATATAATCATATAATAAGGAGACTAATAAATAACTGAGTCTTGATGGAAAATTGTCCCTTCTCCCACATAGTCATGACAGATCATCCACATTTTAAGAAAGGTCTTTAACGAAATGATTCAGAGCACAGACCCAGCAGCCAAACTCCTGTCTGGCTCAAAAACCCAGCTGTGTGACTTTGCGCTGGTCACCCAACCTCCCTTTGCCTCAGTGGCCTTAGCTGTAAGAACAAAGATAATTACAGAGCGCCCCCTCCCCTGCACCAAAGGTTGCTAAGAGGACCTGAAATGCTCAGTGTAGCAAAGACCTCCTCAGGATTGCTGTGGAAGTCCGTGTAGGAACACAGCAGCCCAGCCAGAAAACAGTTACCTTGTTGGATGCAAATCATAATGTTCCATTTCTCTTCCTTCCTTTCCTCAGCACTAGATTAGGAAACTGGAAAAACAAATGCTTTCAAACAAGAAACACAGAGTGCGACGTCACTGATGAGATTGTGAAAAATGTGAACGAGACATATTTGGCGAGGGTCCTTTCCTACCCGGAGGACCCCAGCCTTTCCGCTGTGGAGCCGCCGTTTGCCAACTCCCCAGAGTTCACACCCTACCTAGAGAGTAAGTAGCTCAATTTGTAGTAACCTTTCATTCTTATTTTCATAAATTTCTAAATATTCTGTGAGCTTGTGACCCTTAGGAATGATTACATTAAAAAATGTTTATCCATAAACACATCTTCTCAGAAAGTAGTAAGCGCCACAGCCCTCTTTGCTCATTCTGGATGTGGTAGGAGGCTCATGGGATGTGAACTTTGGAGTTGATAAAAATGTCATCAAATAGCTTTCTCCACCAGTCTGTCTCCAGACCCTACCAGTAACTGGCTGGATAGGGGGCAGAGAGTAGGAAATTCACAAAAGGCTGGCAGTTCCAATATTTCCCCATATAGATTGGTGACCAAAAAGTTCCACAAGATCTTACGGAAAAGCCCGAATGAAATTTTTGACTGACCCAATATTTAGGAGCTTTTATGTATCTTCTGCATTTTGTACCCCATCATCAGACCAGAAGTCCCAATTAGGGTTTTTCACAGAAGGCTACAAATCCACTGGGAAAGGTCGGTTTCCCTCCCATCCCATCGTTGGGCTTGCTGACCTTTTTCCTCGCTTGACCAGGATTTGAGTCCTGTGATGTGCTGGCGCTTGCCAGGCCAGCTCCCATCCTGCTTCCTTCATGCTGCTCTTGAAAACACAGAATGCTTTTCTCCCCAGCCTTTGCTAAGGGAGTACAAAGGAGTGCTGCCAAGTAGGAGATGCAGATTTTTGATCATGGCTATGGTTCTGAACTAAGTGTTTTAAATAAACACACATGTAGCGCACTGAAAGAGTGAAATTGGTGGCTCTGGTAGAAGATTTAGAATGAAAGTGTTGTGTTATTGGTGTTTTTATGTTTACCCCGCTGATACCCCATGGGGAGTTTCTCCAGGCAGGGGTGGAGGGAATGGGGCAGAGGAACAGGCCGCCCCTTTCCCCTTAGTATCTACTCTGAGGGTGGAAACAGGGGGCAGCCTCACCCCAGGTGAATCGGACGACCTGCCCTGAGCCTCTGTCTGCCAGAGCCTGTCTTCAAACTCCTTAGTGCTTTTAGCTGTGTGCCTCTCCCGGTTCTAAGCTTAGACCCCACCCATGACCACCTACAATAACTACAGGTTCATTGATATTTAGTCTCCCTCCATGGGCAGCATCCTCACGATTTCTTTTTATAGTTCTTGAGGATTTTTTAAAATAATCTTTATTTATTTTTATTTTTGGCTGTGCTGGGTCCTCCTTGCTGCATGGGCTCCTCTCTAGCTGCGGTGATCAGGCTTCTCATTTCAATGGCTTCTCTTGTGGAGCACCGGCTCTAGGGTGCATGCCCTCAGTAACTGGTTTCTGGGCTCTAGAGCACAGGCTCAGTAGTTGTGGCACGAGGGCTTAGTTGCTCTGAGGCATGTGGGATCTAACCAGATCAGGGATCGAGTCCCTGTCCCCTGCATTGGCCGGTAGATTCTTTAACACTGAGCCAACAGGGAAGCCCCGTTCTTGAGCTTTTAGTAAGCTACTTCAGATCCTTTTTTGGTGCAAGAGAGAAAATAGTTTATATTTCTGTGTGCTCATACACATACATCCTTGCCTATAATTCCTATTGAATTATGAGGATTTGTTTCACTATTATTCAACCAAAGCACATGAGATAATTGAGCCATCAAAGAGACCTGGTGGTTAAAAGTGATTTTTTGAGATAGCAAGGACATTTCATGGGCTTTCCCACAGCCTCTATTGTAGCTAAAATATGGAATCTTTTGCAGCTGTTTGGTTAACCACATGTAGCTGTTGAGCACTTGAAATGTCAGCTAATGCCACATGTGTAAAATATACACTGGATTTTGAGAAAGATCTCAAAGTTTTTCTATTGATTGAATGTTAAAGTTATAATATTTTAGCCATATTGGGTTAAATGAAATAGGTTAACTTCACTCGTTCCTTTTTACTTTTTCTAATGTGACCACAAGGAGATAGATTTAAAGTGACATCTGTGGCTCCCAGTACATTTCCGCTAGACAGCACTGCTGTAGAATGTCTCTTGGTTCAGCTCCGGTGCCAGGGAGCTGGTTCTTTGAGGTATTTCGTGAGGGATGACTAGGTGGTTATTAACCATGATACTCAATGGGGTTCTACTTTGTATAGAACTCTTTAGTCCCAACGAAGCTCATTTTCTGTGTTTTAGCAAACCTTGGACTGCCAACAATTCGGAGTTTTGAACAAGTTGGGACAAAACTGAATGTGACCATACAAGACGCACGTACATTAGTCAGAGCGAACAGCACATTTCTAAGCCTCCGGGATGTTTTTGGCAAGGACTTGAATTATACACTTTATTACTGGAAAGCTTCCAGTACAGGAAAGGTGAGCATTCTTTTGTTTTTATGACTTTTTAAAAATTGCAAATCCTTGATTTCACTTCTTCTCCAAGTCAAACATCAAAGCAAGTGGTTGACAGGGCAGTGTTGTGGAGTGGGAAGCAGACTGCTGTCTTGGTTCTGCCTGTGACTTCAGCTGCTTTGGACTGGCCCGCCTCGGGTACCCAGATTCCCAGCCAAGGGGCAAGACCAGTAATCTCTAAGGTTCCCACCAGCTCCCACATTTCTTCTTCTATTGAGGATGCCAGAGACAGAATTTGTTTTTCATTCAACAATTAGTACTTCTTTCCTTTTTTCCTTTCTTGCAGATATCTTCTAATGGGGCTAAATATTGGGTTGACTATATCCAAAGTGGATGTCTTCATCCTTGGGGGAAAAAATCCTTAGCAGTTATCAGGGGGAGCTTGATGAGCCAACTGACTTCCAATCTTTATGTCAGATGTGTCCACATAGGCTGGGCTTCCCTGGTGGCTCAGGCCATAAAGAATCTGCCTGCAGTGCAGGAGACCCAGGTTCTATCCCTGAGCTGGAAAGATCCCCTGGGAAAGGGAATGGCTACCCACTCCAGTATTTTTGACTGGAGAATTCCATGGACTGAGGAGCCTGGCGGGCTACAGTCCATGGGGTCGCAGAGTCAGACACAGCTGAGCGACTAACACTTTCATTTTACTACCACACGGACTTAGTAAAGGCAACAGAATTCACTCTGAGCCTGGATGAATAAATAACTCTTATCTTTTAACAGAAAAAGGCCACGACAAACACTAATGGGTTTTTGATTGATGTGGATAAAGGCAAAAACTATTGTTTCCATGTTCAAGCAGTGATTCTATCACGAAGAGCTAACCAGAAGAGTCCAGAAAGTCCCATCGTGTGCACTAGCCACGAAAAAGGTCTGTCCACAGGTGAGGCTCTGCCCATGAACTGGGAGGCAGGGCTGCCTTCCACGGGACTAGCTATACCCTCAGGACTAGACATACTATCTTCAGGGGAAAACTGCCTGGGTTTCTTGTGGTTGGGGCAGGGGGAGGGTACTCATGATTTTAGACATTTAGTTTCTGTGTCATTCCCTTGTATTAACAGGTGTTTTTTAGGTTTTTTTTTTCTAGCACCTAGCATGCACTAAGCTCTCTGCTGAGCGAGCCCTGGGCCCATGGTAGATGTTTAGGATTCAGTATCAAATCACAGATTTCTCTGGGCAATTTTTTCATACTTCTGGTTTGTGGGGAGCTTCACCAGCTCACCTGGGGAACTGGGTATAGCAACACCCCATAGATGTTTGTGAGCACCTATCATGGGCTGCTGTTAGCCCAGGGTCATAACCCATGAAGTAAAGGGATTGGGGCTAGCAGATACATGTGTACATGTGTGTGCCTCACTGGCACACATGTGTGCACACATGTGCCACACCACAGCACAGACACCAGGTGAGGAGTGGATCTTATCTGGAGGTGCCATGGAGGCTCAGACATGTACATGAGGCTGAGAGCCCAGGAATCTGCCTCCAGGCTTGATTGGGATTGTGCTCTGAGTAAGGGAACAGAAGAGTGAGAGGATAGTAATAATGACCTAGTGCCTTGCTGAGAGGTAGTTTAAATATTTTAAAGTCACTTTAAAAAAGGGGCTCTCTTCCTCCCAGGTCCTGCCCCGTTTGGGCCATCACACCCCCAGCCCTCACATCCATCTTCCTAAAGCCAGCTTGAGTTCCCTGCCTTGCTGTCTTCGCGCACACCTAGATCACTGCTTCCCCTGCCTCTCCTCTCTCTGCTGAAATGTGTCCTCTGAGAATCGTTTCATGTGCCGCCTCTACCAGGAAGCCTTCTTACTGCCCCAACCAGTTATGTCTTCTTTATGTGAATCTGGGGAGCACTCTGTATCTCTCTCTGCACCGATAGTTCATCCACTATAATCATTGCTACCCAACTCGGCATCATCTTTAGCCACTTGTTTCTAACAGCTATTCTTGCTTCCATCTACATGTATCTTTCTAGACTGTGAGCATTATCCAGTTTGTTAAATGCTTTTTCATTGTTGTCAATTGCCTGCAAACATCTAGGGTTTGAGAGATTCTTTCCTAACAGAAATGTGTGGTGGAGAAAAGAGATTTCAAGTTACACAAAAGCTGGATGGTATAATTTGGGGTTCTGCCCTGGGTTCTGCCCACTGAAAAATGAGATTCAGGCTCTCTCTCTGAGTTGACTTGGTACCTTTTATTTTTCAGAACTGTTCTTCATCATTGGAGCAGTGATGCTTGTGATCATCATCTTCATCGTCGTCCTGTCTGTGTCTCTGCACAAGTGCAGGAAGGTGAGAGCAGGGCAAAGTGGGAAGGAGAACATGCCCCTCAACGCTGCGTAAAAGATCCTGCTCTTGGATCTTTCTGCCAACTCTGCAGAGCTCGTGCTGCACTGTGACCAAGAGCTCTTAAGGCGCTAGAACACATGGAAACACAAGTGAGTGTTTTGGAGCGTACAGACCCTGGGGCTCAAAGAAAGTTCTTATCTGACCTCTTCTTGTGATTAGCATCTTGGTTTCAACATCAGCATTAAGACACTTTGGAATGTAATGAGCGGTACAACCAACTCCCAAGTTTTTTAAATTGCTGTTTTAACACTAAGGCACCTTTTGCACATATCATGCTTTCATACTGTATATTTTCTACATTCAAGTTGAAGCCAGATTATTTAAGGAAAAACAAATGAACAAATGCCTTAAAAATTCCTGCATGGACTTTTGGAGAACTTTCGAGAGGCTGACATCAAACCATGTGGGCAAGTAACGTGGAAATTGGGTGGACTTTATAACGTATGTCTGTCTGTTTGTAATATGGTGTTTAAGGTCTTTTTTTTTTTTTTTTTTTGAGAGCTTTCGGAGGTTTGAACAATTAGCAAACGTTTATATGAATGTGTTAAAAGCAGAAGACTTGTATTTGGGGCACATTCTTAATATGCATTACAGTCTAGCACTTTAACTGACAAACGCTGTTGATGAAGCACTGGACAGCTGACTGTTTTTATAAGACTGCTCTACCAACAAATCATACAGAGTTTAAGATTTAAGGTACTTCAAACTTTACGGTCCACATTGTATGTATTTATATAATTTGAAAAAAGGTTTTATATATGGGGATTTTCTATTTATAGAGGTAATATTTTTCTGTGTGTATATTTTGAGATAATTTATTTAATATACTTTTATATAAATAAAGGTGACTGGGAAATATGCCTATTACATGTTCCAGTTATTATTTATGGTTTGGCCTTTGTATTGGTTGATTCTACTGCAGTAGTAAGTGACCCTGAAATTTTTAGTGGCTTATGACAATGGTATCTTTATGTTACACTTATGGTTTGGTGGCTGTGGACTGACTGCAGCTCTTCTTAATGTCTTCTCGTTCATTCTAGGACCCAAATCAAAGGTGAAACCCCTTTTAGGATCAGGACAGTGAAATGAATGTGGCTTAGTCGTGTCTGACTCTTTGCGACCCCATGGGCTATGCAGTCCATGGAATTCTCCAGGCCAGAATACTGGCGTGGGTGGCCGTTTCCTTCTCACAGAGGGCAAAGGAGAAACAGGGAGAACAGGCAGCCATGTCTTCAGGCTTTAAGCTGCCTCCTAGGGCTTCCCAGGTGGTGCTAGTGGTAAAGAACCCACCTACCAATGCAGGAGACCTAAGCTGCCTCCTAAAACTTCTGCTCCAGAGTGGCAATACATCACTTCTGCTTACGTACCATTGGCCCAGGCAGGAAATATGACAAAGCCTGACATTACCCTGTGGGAGGCACCACAGGTCACACGGTAATGGGCAGGGATGTATTGTTTCCAGGGAAGGGAGGAAATTGCCTGCCATCTACCACCGACTTAGCGGGAGAGAGTTCTTCCCATGGGCATTAGTTTGAGTTGCACATGAAGGTTGGAGAGGAGAACAGAAGAAAAATTTTTTGGATTGTTCAAAGAAAATTGGATAAAAGGACAATGTAAGATAGGAAGAGAGGGAAGTGGAGTGGAGTTTCTAGAATTAATTAAAAGCAAACTAGATTGAGGGGCATCCCAGGTGGCGCAGTCTAAAGAACTCCCCTGCCAGTGCAGCAGACACAGGAGACATGGTTTCGATCCTGAGCTGGGAAGATCCCCTGAAGTAGAAAATGGCAACCCACTCCATTATTCTCGCCTGGAAGATTCCATGGACACAGGAGCCTGGTAGGCTACAGTCCATGGGGTCACAAAGAGTCAGACATGACTGAGCGCGTGCACACACACACAGTTGAGAGCCCTTTGTGACGTCAAGGGCTGCTCCTTGACAGTGGCCTTGCCAATGGGCCACTGACTTCACTACCTCTGTCTGGAAGGTAGAAAGTGTGTCCTCCATTCGAATGCAAATAAAATCTAACAGATTGAAAGAGGATTCTAAGTAGAGATGAAAATGAGACTCCTGGCACACCGTTGAGCCACAGTCTTGTTTGATTCCTGCACGGCGTGCGGGGTTGGGGGGAAGAGGGAGAGGGAGTGGGGGGAGTGGGGGGAGCGGGGTGCGGGGGACGGGTGGGGGGAGTGCTGCCTAGGTAAGGTCTCAGAGGGCACCCCCACCTGCACATGGTCCCACAGAGGAGACCCTTGGCAAACACCCAGCTCACTGCCCACCTGTTCTCGAGTTTTAAGTGCATTTTGTTCCTTTGCTCTAAAGAACTCTAAGCATTGTCAGTAGAATTCTAAACATGAAATGCTAGATATAACACCATATTCTAAGGAAGCACAGGCCAAACAAACCTTTCATGTCTTCATAAAGATGGCAGCCTGAAAGAAAGGGGGAAAAAAGGTAGATATTTTGGAGGAATTAAGGGAAGCAGACCAGTGGTTGGTTCCTCGGGCTGGTTTGGTTGGGTTGTTTGCCATAGTCAATCTGCGTCAGTGCCAGAGTGGCATTCACATCAGAGAAGGAGGGTGTGCATTTGCAGCAGAGAGAGGTTGGCATGGAGGCATGTCCCGAAAGAAGTGTGTGCTGGCTGTTATCTTGAATTCCTGCTCCCATGGGGCTAACTGGGGCAAAGAGCTTAGCACACGAGGGTAGAACAAGCTCCCAGAGACGGCATCTGGCTGCTTTCTCCCTGCCAGGAATTAGCACCGCGTTATGCAATCCCGTGGCCTCTTAATCTAAGGAATGTGAATGGTCCCACTAAAGAAAGCACTGGTAGACTGAAAGCTGGTCTGGGTAGGAATGAGGTGTCTGGCTGTTCACAGGGAAGGAATTCATTATAGATCCAGACAAGGCTACAGTGCAATGATTGGGACGCTTCAACACTGCAGATTCTAGCCACGACTCGGGTTTCCACACCCGTCCTTATTGCTGAGACTAAAGAGCTACTCCGAACATCATCAACATCGTAGTTAGTGCTGGGGCCGAAGAATAAACTTTTGACTGTTCTCCAGGATTTGCTGCCCTCTAGTGGGCCAAATCATACTTCGTTATTTATTCTGGCCCCTTAAAGCGTCCTGAAAAGCTAGCTGCTAGTAAACTAAACGTTCGTGCTTTGAAAACAGGTTTTTACGATCTTAAATCATTAACCAAGTTTGACTTAAATATAAGAGACTAATATTTGTGAAATCCAAAGATATTTTACCTTAGTTACAGCTGACAGCCAGTAACCTAAGGACTAGTCTCAAATAAACAAAGGAAACAATTCAACCACATG
Organism: Oryx dammah; assembly: GCF_014754425.2. Lineage (NCBI taxonomy): Eukaryota > Metazoa > Chordata > Mammalia > Artiodactyla > Bovidae > Oryx > Oryx dammah. The sequence continues at coordinate 47,410,980 of NW_024070212.1, forward strand.
GTAAATAAACTCATTTCCAAATGTAGTTTTCACCTGTTCTAAGACGTGTGTATTTAGCATGTGTGATTTTTCTCCAGTAGTTACCTGAGAAGCATGGTGACTTTCATTCATACCACACGCATTCAATGGACGCTAGTTCTTTCTCACACCCCTGCTTTTCAGCTGCAGACAGAGGTGATTCTGGCTTTGCCATTCAACACATTCCTTCCTTGTGTCTGCAGAAATTGGCACATATGCTAACCTGTTCTAGGAAGGTTGACTCTCGGGGCTCTTTCTGGGAATGTCAGGATGCTGTCTCTCTTGCTGAACATAATGAAGAAATGTGTTAGCCACAATGTTAGCTTAATCCAATGGTCCTCAAAGTGTGGTCCCGTATCGCATGTGATGGAATAAGAGTGAGCATCATTTGAGAACTTATTAGAGAAGTAAATTCATAACCCGGACCTCAGATTTACTGACTTAGAAATCTATATTTTAACAAGAAGTCTTTCAAGTGATCTAATGCTCAGTAAAGTTTCAGAACCATTGGCTTAATCTCTAATTTACTGCCATGAGAGACTAGGAATAGTTCTATTCTCAAACGGGACATTTCTGAGCCAAGAGAGGTCCGAACTCAGACTGCTATGAAGCCTAAATCAAAGGAAGAATACACAGAGCCTAGATAAGATCCTCAGTCTACAGCTGCTGCACTGGAAGGTCTAGCACACGTGGTCTGTTGGGACTTTTCCTGTTGCAAGGTGCCAAAACTCAGGAGAACTTAAGCAAAATTGGGAAGCCTATTTGCTCTTTTTGTCAAGTGAGCTAATTGCTAGAAAGTTCTTCAATACTTTTTAGCTTAAATTCCATGATTGTGTGTTATTAGATACAACACAAATAATTACCAACTGAAAGATAACAGTACCTCTGGCAGAAATGGAAAGACTTTATAACAATCCAGGAGTTTTGTAACAGAAATTGCAATCCACCTTGAACACACAAAATCCAACAAACATTTAGAATGGGGTTCTAAAAAAGCTTTAAGAAAGGTTTTTGACATAATGCAGCTTGAATTTCAAAAATCACTGGAAATCTATGCTCCATCTGCGAAGCAACATGTCTTCTCTAAGTTTATAAGGTCAGAGAACAAGAAACTTTCAGAGGGGCAGGAAGATGCTTTTCCTTTGCATAACAGCGTCTGGGTGGGAAGTACCCTTTAAGACCAAGATTGTGGCGCCATCTTCGGTTGCTGAGAAAGATTGCAACTTGACTAGAATTCATGAACTGGGCTTCCCTGGTGACTAAGCTGGTAAAGTGTCTGCCTGCAATGTGGGAGACGTGGGTTCAATCCCTAGGATGGGAAGATCCCCTGGAGAAGGGAACAGCTACCCACTCCAGTATTCTGGCCTGGAGAATTCCATGGACTGTATAGTCCATGGGGTCGCAAAGAATCAGATACGACTGAGTGACTTTCACACATACATAGTAAATAAAACCCAGAACACCATAAATGATTAAGAATGAAGGAACATGGGGGTTGGAGTGGTCAGAATCACTGGACCAGAGAACCTTCTCCAAGGTGCTACAAGTCTACCTGTGATGGTCTCTTTAGTCCAAAGCTGGAGAGCTCCACTCCAGAATCTGCTTGCAATACAAAGTGTGGCCTTGGGACATCATTTGAGAGGTAGTTAGAAATTTTCAGATCCTACCCCCGTCCTACCAGAATCTGCATTTTCCAGGTACTTTGTATGCACACTGAAGTCTGGGAAGCTCTGCGCTTTCCCCATTTAGCCCACTCTTCTGATTTTACAAAGGCAGGGTAGGGGAAGTAAGGTGGAGAAAGGAGAGAGACACTTCAGCAATGGATAGAAGTGCACAGCCCTGACAAGAAGATGCCATTTAGTAACCTTAAATATCAGCAAGTTATTAATCCATGCCAAAACTAAAAGCAGAGACATGATCATAATCAAATACTATACATTTCACTAGGATAGTATTTTGAGGACCTCTGCTTTAATTCACAAGTTTCTTAACACCAAAAGCTTTCCTGCCTCGATTTCACGGATTCATGTGCCCTGCTTCTACCTACCCGGCCTCCAAGACTGTGGATAGTAATTCCTGATCGCACTCAGGTGCCTTCCTCTCCCAGATGCCCAGTGTACTCTTCCTACCTCCTTCCCGCACTCTCACAGGTCTTTCTTCCCACCCGTGATGTTGTACAGAATAGATATTTACTTGCCACGGTCCCTTTCTAGATGGTAATTTTTTCTGGCAAGAACCATGCTTATGCATTTGAATTCATTCATTTATTCTAATATTGTGTGTACGCAGTCGTATCTGACTCTTTTGCAACCCCATGGACTGTACCCCACCAGGCTCCTCTGTCCATGGGATTTTCCAGGCAAGAATACTGGAGTGCGTTGTCATTTACTTTTCCAGGGTATCTTCCTGACCCAGGATCCCACCCACATCTCTTACATCTCCTGTGTTCTAATATTAAGCACCTACTATTTCATAAAATATAAACGGTACAATCTCAGCTCTTGTGGAGCTCATGTGTTTGTGGGGTAAAATGACAAACAGGTAATGACAACAGAACATAAACATTATGATAAGAGAAGTCTAGGGTGCTTTGGGGAACTTAGGTGGGGCCCTCTAACCTGGACTTGGAAGGGCTATCTAAAAATATCAGCTGAAGGACAGAGTTAACCAATTGGATGGAGGAAAGAGAGAGGAGGAAGCATGAGAAGGGTTCCAGAAGAGGGAAGGCTTGATCACAAACAGTAACTTGAACATAGGAAAATGCCAAAAATAAATGCGTGTTTGACAAAATCTGGAGTTTTATATTGCCTTCAGCATCCCCAAGTCAAAGCCATTTGGCTAAATATCTTTGGCTAACTTGAGAGTTGGGCCAATTAATTTGTGTTTAAAATTTACCTTTCTAGGGGATATATGTATATGTATAACTTTGCTGTATAGCAAAAACTAACACAATATTGTAAAGCAACTATACTCCAATAAAAATTAAAAAAGAATACACAGCCTCTGTCCTCTAGGACTTCATAGTCTGACATGGGAGACAGATACGATGGTAAATAATTGTCATGCAGTACACAGAGGCGAGTTCTTCACCCGAGCAGGTGCAGAAGTAGCAATGATTAGGAGTTTCCTCCCCTTTAGAAGAGCGTCTCTACAGGGTGTGGTCAATTCTCAGTTACTTGGCTGCAACAGAGCTTCCCCATTTCCCCACACAATCTCCAATTAGAAGACTATTATCTAGGTTGAAAACAACAAACAGACCTTTATCAATTAAAAAATACAAATGTATCTTTCTTTAAAAAATTTTAGAAAGTACTAGCTCTATTTTTTTTTTTTTAACTTAGGGTGATCATTAATACTTTAAGAAGCATGTTCAGAGAACCAGAATGACCAGGTCACAGAGCTTGCTCTTTCATTCTAAGAACTAGCAAAAAGAGCTTTACCTGAGTCAGCGGAACATTCTAAAAAAATTATACATCATGGGTCTGCTCTACAAAATCACTGGAAATATGATATTCTAAAGAACACCTCAGAATCATGGCCCGATTTTTTGTTTTGAGTTTTCTTAAATGTATTATCCTCTTTATTGCTAAAAGAAGTAAACTTTTGTGAAAAAATGAATATAATGACTTTTAAGTCTTTATGGATTTCCAAAGATGAAACATGCTTCTCTTTTCCTTCCTAAGACCTCACTACCATGATACTAAGTAATCTTAAAAGGTTATAATCTATAGAGACAAAGAAAAAAGAGAGGAAATTAATGGACTCAGTTAATAATGCACTGAGGCATAGAAAAAGCTTATACACAGAAAGGGGAGTCATACCCTATTGTGTGCAGAGGAGGAAAGGAGAGGAAAATTAATTTGCCTTCATAGAGCTCTCAAGAGGCTCAGACACTCCGACTTGCCAGATATGGCAGAGGATATTCTTGAGACTATATTCAGTGACTTATTGGAAGGACAGTGGCTATAAAAAACATTTAGGGGAAAATGATCTTAAGCTTAAGTTCAGTTATTATAGCCGAACTTCCCACTAAGTGTAACAGAACAAGGATATTTTCACACATAAGGGACTTCACAGAATTTTCCTTCCATGCTTTCTTTCCCAGGATGCTGCTATAGGACATGTTCCACTAAACAAGTGAGTAAATCCCAGAGGAAGATGTGGGATGCAATGCAAGAGAGCTCAGTGTCAGGCTGATAGCTCGGTGGGCCTACAGAACCACAGTGAAGAGGGACAGAGGACCCCGGGGAGACTATCTCTGGCAAGTAATAGAACATTAACATGGTGGCACAGCTGGGAATAGTTGAAGATTGTTATCTGACAATGGGGAAAAAAAATTTTTTTTGAAGGAAGGCAATCAGAAACTAGAGTGGAAAGACAGTAAGAAAGGGACATAGTTTTCTGTTTGGTTCTGCAGTAAACAGAATTACAGATTCATTAGAGAAAAACACTGGGAAAAAAGAAACACTGATCATTAATTTTAAATAATGTAACTGGAACTTCTGCTGTATTCTATCAATTGCAGAAGTATTCTTGAAGAATAAATGAGCCAGACAGCTCTTCAGTAATCATCTATAATGGCTCCCGAGTTGCTTATTTCTTCACAGGAAGTTAGGATGATTAGCTAAAAGGTCACCTGTGACTAAGTCAAACCCTCACATACACTGACTGCTTTAAATATAGTCCCAAACCATAGTTTTAGCCGATCAGAGCCTACCTACTTTATATATCCCATGATATTGTATTGAACATCTGCTGACCATAGGTAAGATAATCCTGTAAGACCCCAAACCACTGTTGTCACAGAGCAATTGCTGCTGAGGGACATCACCTAGACATGTGAACCCTTCTCTGATTTCCACGATCCCCCTGGGAGTCCCCTTGTCCTACTGCCTTATACGCCACCATCTCTGGAACTAATTTTTTCTTAGTTCTGTCAGTTTTCACATGTTCAAGGACTTCCTCTCTCATGCAATCCTGTCCAAGTGCTGCCCAAATAAAGTTTATAAAGTGCTGCCTCCCATGATCTTGTCTCCTTGATCAACTCCCAAGCCCCTGAGCTTACCACCAGAAGTTACAAAGGTTTACAGGCACAAGGGGAGGGAATAGAGACCTCGCTTCCCGATGCAGTATGTTGATCCCACACTACAAAGAACATGTAGGGTGGGCCCATCCTTGGAAGACACTATCTGTCACAAAGGCACATTTATAAAAACTAACAACTAGGAAATAAGACAGATACAAGGATCAGAAAATAAAATACAATCAACAAACATCAAATGCCTAGCAATAAAGCTAATGAAAATATGTAATACCTCTACACTGAAAACAACAAAACATTCAGTTCAGTTGCTCAGTCATGTCCGACTCTTTGAGACCCCATGGACTACAGCCTGCCAGGGTTCTCTGTCCGTTACCGACTCCCGGAGCTTGCCCAAACTCATGTCCATCGAGTCAGTGATGCCATCCAACCATCTCATCCTGTCATCCCCTTCTCCTGCCCTCAATCTTTCCCAGCATCAGGGTCTTTTCAAATGAGTCAGTTCTTCACATCAGGTGGCCAAAGTATTGGAGCTCCAGCTCCAGCATCAGTCCTTCCAATGAATATTCAGGACTGATTTCCTTTAGGATTGACTGATCTCCTTGCAGTTCAAGGGACTCTCAAGAGTCTTCTCCAACACTACAGTTCAAAAGCACCAATTCTTCAGTGCTCAGCTTTCTTTATAGTCCAACTCTCACATCCATACACAACATAGAAAAAACTATCTTTGACTAAATGAAACTTTGTTGGAAAGTAATATCTCTGCTTTTTAATATGCTGTCTAGGTTGATCATAGCTTTCCTTCCAAGGAGCATCTTTTTAATTTCATGGCTTCAGTCACCATCTGCAGTGATTTTGGAGCCCAAGGAAATAAGTCTGTCATTGTTTCCATTGTTCCCCCATCTATTTGCCATGAAGTGATGGGACCGGATGCCATGATCTTCATTTTTTGAATGCTGAGTTTTAAGCCAGCTTTTTCGCTCTCTTCTTTCACTTTCATCAAGAGGCTCTTTATTTTCTCTTCACTTTCTTTCATAAGCGTGGTGTCATCTGCATATCTGAGGTTATTGATATTTCTCCCAGCAATCTTGATTCCAGCTTGTGCTTCATCCAGCTCGGCATTTTGCATGAGGTACTCTGCATAAAGTAAAAGAAGCAGGGTGACAATATACAGCCTTGATGTACTCCTTTCTCAATTTGGAGTCAGTTTGTTGTTATATGCCCAGTTCTAACTGTTGCTTCTTGGCCTGCATACAAATTTCTCAGGAGGCAGGTCAGGTGGGCTGGTATTCCCATCTGTTTAAGAATTTTCCACAGTTTGTTGTGATCCACACAGTCAAAGGTTTTGGAGTACTCAATAAAGCAGAAGTAGATATTTTTCTGGAATTCTCTTGCATTTTCTATGGTCCAACGGATGTTGGCAATTTGATCTCTGGTTCCTCTGCCTTTTCTAAATCCAGCTTGAACATCTGGAAGTCCTCAGTTCACATACTGGTGAAGCCTAGCTTGGAGAATTTTGAACCTTCCTTTGATAGCATGTGAGATGAGGGTAATTGTGCAGTAGTGTGTACATTCTTTGGCATTGCTTTTCTTTGGGATGGGAATGAAAACAGACATTTTCCAATCCTGCAGCTGCTGCTGAGTTTTCCAAATTTGCTGGCATATTGAGTGCAGCACTTTCACAGCATCATCTTTTACAACTTGAAATAGCTCAACTGGAATTCCATCACCTCCACTAGCTTTGTTTGTAGTGATGCTTCCTAAGGCCCACTTGACCTCACACTCCAGGTATCTGGCTTTAGGTGAGTGATCACACCGTCATGGTTATCTGGGTCACTAAGATGTTTTTTGTACAATTCTTCTATGTATTCTTGCCACCTCTTCTTAATATCTTCTACTTCTGTTAGTTCCACCTGTTTCTGTCTTTTATTGTATCCAATTGTACCAATCTTTGCATGAAATGTTCCCTTGGTAGCTCTAATTTTCTTGAAGAGATTGCTAGACTTTCCCATTCTATTGTTTTCCTCTATTTATTTGTATTGATCACTGAGGAGGGCTTTCTTATCTCTCCTTGCTGTTCTTTGGAACTCTGCATTCAGATGGATATATCTTTCCTCTTCTCCTTTGCGTTTTGCTTCTCTTCTTTTCTCAGCTATTTGTAAGGCCTTCTCAGACAACCAAATTTTTGCCTTTTTGCATCTTTCTCTTCAGGATGGTTTTGATCACAGCCTTCTGTACAATGTTATAAACCTCCGTCCATAGTTCTTCAATCCCTTTAATCTATTTGTCACTTCCACTGTATAATCATAAGGACTTGATTTAGGTCATATCTGAATGGTCTAGTGGTTTTCCCTACTTTCTTCAATTTAAGTCTGAATTTGGCAATAAGGAGTTCACAGGAATTGAGAAAGTCTTAAATAAACAGAGGAATCTATCATGTTCAGGAATTTTGCAGCTGCTGGGTGCACATGTTAATTAGGTCAAGGTGGTTAGCTGTGTTCAATATATATGTGGGGTCTTGTTTTGTTATTGGTTGATGAAGCCTTTATCATTATGAAATGTTCTTTTTAATGTTTAGAAATGCTCATTGTCTTAAAAGTATACTTTGGGTTCTGAGACAAGATGATGGAGTAGAAGGATTCGAGCTCACCTCCTCTCACAAAAACACCAAAATCACAACCATCTGCTGAAGAAACAGACAAATGCACATATTGACAAAAAAGACTGGAACCTACCAAAAAAGATATTTTACATTCAAAGACAAAGCAGCAGCCACAGTGAGACAGCAGGAGAGATCTGGGACCTAATCAAATCCCATACCTCCCAGGTGAGCGACCCACAAGCTGGAGAATACTTTCATCACAGAGCTTCTCTCACAGGAGTTAGAGTCCTGAGCCCCCATCAGGCTTCCCAGGCTGGGGGTCTGGCATCAGGTAGAGGAGCCCTCAGAGCATCTGGTTTGGAAGGCCAGAGGGGCTTGATGAAAGGAACTTTACAGGACAAGGGGAAACAGAAAATCCACTCTTGGAGGGTACACACAAATCTCATGTGCACAGGACCCAGGGGGAAAGCAGCGACTTCCTAGGAGCCTGGGCCAGAAGCACCTCGTGGTCTTGGAGGGACTCTGGGAGATGTAGGGGCAGGGTGCGGCTATGGCTCATTGTGGGGACAAGGACACCAGTGGCGGAGGCACTCCAACAGCCCGCAGGCGCCAGTGCTGGGATGCCTCAGGCAGACAACAAATAGGGTGAGACAGGGGACAGGCTGCCTAAAGTCTTCCTGAGTCCACAGCCACCTGCAAACACACCTGTTGACACAGCACTGCCCGCTGGAGAGACAGACAAGACTCAGTTCCACCCACCAGTGGGCAGGCACTAGTCCTTCCCACTAAGAAGCCTACACAAGTTTCTAGATCAGCCTCACCCACCAAGAGGCAGACACCAGAAGCAAAAGGACCTACAACCCTGCATTCCCAGGACGGGAGGTCACACACACAATAAGTTAGACAAAATGAGACAGCAGAGGAATATGTTCCAGATGAAGGAACAAGACAAAACCCCAGAAGAATAGCTAAGTGAAGCAGAGATAAGTAATTACCTGAAAAGGAACTCAAGAGTAATGAGTGTAAAGATGATCCGTGATTTTGGAGAAAGAATGGGGGCACAGACTGAGAAGATAGAAGAAATACTTAACAAAGAGCTAGAAGATATAAAGAACAGTTGAACAACACAATAATTGACATGAAAAATACACAAAAAGGAATCAATAGTAGAATAAATGAGGCAGAACCATGGATAAGTGAGCTGGAAGACAGAATGATGGAAATTACTGCTGTGGAACAGAATAAAGAAAACAGAATGAAAACCAATGAGAACAGTTTAAGAGACCTCTGGGACACACTTAAATGCACCAACATTTACATAACAGAGGTCCCAAAGGAGAAGAGAGAAAGAGCCTGAAAAAAATACCCAAAGACATAGTAGCTGAAAACTTCCCTAGTGTGGGAAAGGAAATAGCCACCCAAGTCCAAGAAGCACAGAGAGCCCCATACACAATAAATCCAAAAAAAGAACATGCCGAGACACATGATAATCAACTTGATAAAAACCAAAGACAACATTAAAGAAATTAAACAATAAAAGTTAAAGAAAAAACATTAAAAGCAACAGGCAAAAGCAACAAATTATAAGGGAATCCCCATAAGGTTATCAGCTGATTTTGCAGCAGAAACTGCAGCCTAACAGGAAGTAGCACAGTATTTTTTTATAGTGACAAAAGGAGAAAACCTACAACCAAGAATACTCTACCCAGCAAGGTTCTCATTCAGATTCAACAGAGAAATTGAAAGCTTTACAAACAGGAAAAATCTAAGAGAATTCAGCACCACCAAACCAGCTTCCCAACAAATGCTAAAAGAACTTTTCTAAGTAGAAAAGACAAGACCACAGCTACAAACAAGAAAATTATTAATGGGAAAGCTCACTAGTAAAGGCAAAAATACAGTAAAAGCAGGAATCATCCGCACACAAGTATGATATCAAAACTAATAACTGTGTTCAGTTGAGTTCAGTCGCTCAGTCGTGTCCGACTCCTTGTGACCCCATGAATTGCAGCACGCCAGGCCTCCTTGTCCATCACCAACTCCCAGAGTTCACTCAAACTCATGTCCATCGAGTCAGTGATGCCATCCAGCCATCTCATCCTCTGTCGTCCCCTTCTCCTCCTGCCCCCAATCCCTCCCAGCATCAGGGTCTTTTCCAATGAGTCAACTCTTCACATGAGGTGGCTAAAGTATTGGAGTTTCAGCTTTAGCATCAGTCCTTCCAATGAATACCCAGGACTGATCTCCTTTAGAATGGACTGGTTGGATCTCCTTGCAGTCCAAGGGACTCTCGAGGCTTCTCCAAAACCACAGTTCAAAAGCATCAATTCTTTGGTGCTGTGAGGAGAGTACAAACGGAAATGCCTTTGAAATTAAGACACTAGCAAAACAATCATAAACCTAAGCACCTATGGTCAATTAATCTAAAACAAAGGAGGCAGGAATGTACAGTGGAGAAAAGATATTCTCTTCAATAAGTGGTACTGGAAAAACTGGACAACTATATGTAAAAGAATGAAATTAGAACATTCTCTAACACCATATACAAAAATAAACTCAGAATGGATTAAAGACCAAAATGTAAGACTGGATACTATAAAATACTTAGAGGAAACATAGGCAGGACACTCTGACATAAATTGCAGAAATATCTTTTTGGATTCACTTCTGAGAGTAACGAAAATAAAAACAAACATAAACTAATGGGTCCTAATTCAACTTAAAAGTTTTTACAAAGCAAAGGAAACTACACACAAAATGAAAAGATAAACTATAGAATGGGAGAAAATAGGTGCAAGGAATGTGACCAACAAGGGATTAATCTCCAAAATACACAAACAGTTCATGCAGCTCAGTATCAAAACAAACAATTTAATCCCAAAAGTGGGCAGAAGATCCAAACAGGCATTTTTCCAAAGAACATATACCATAATTTGAAAATATACATGCACCTCAATGTTCACTGCAGCATTATTTACAATACCCAAGACAGGGAAGCAACCTAAACACCCATGGACAGATGAAAGGATAAATATAATGTGGTATATATATACCACAGAATATTACTCAGACATAAAGAATGAAATAACACCATTTGTTACAACACAGAGATAATCAAACTAAGTGAAGCCAGTCAGAGAAAGACAAATATATATCATTAATATGTGAAATCTAAAAAAATGATACAAATGAAATTATTTACAAAACCTAGACAGACTCACAAACATATAAAACACACTTATGGTTACCCAAAAGGGCAGGTTGCAGGGAGAGGAATAAATCAGGAATTTGGGATTAACATATACACACTACTATGTATAAAATAGATAATTAAGAAGGACCAGCTTGTTTTGTAATCAGACAATTTAGAACTCAAATTGTTGGTCTGTCATTTACTTTTTATATAAGCTGAATAATTTACTTAGTGCTATTAATCTTAACTTACCTTTCTGGGGATCATTATAACCATCTTATAGTATAGTTGTCAAATAAACAATAAACATGTACTTTGATATTTAAACATTCATCTAATAAAGGACTCATGTTCAGAATACATATAAATCTCTAACATCAATAGGACAATTCATAAAAGGAGGCCCAAAGATTTAAATGGCCCCTTCAAAAAGGAGGATATCCAAATGGAAACATGAAATGAATTCAATCTTGTTACTGGTCAGGGAAATGCAAAATGAAACCATGATGATTCACTGTTGATGGCTAAAAGTACATAAATAAAAGAGAAAAAGCATTCATAATACCAAGGACTGGGAAACCAGATTCTCATACACTTACAGTGGGAGTGTCAAAATGGCACTTCAGTGAACAGTTTGGTGGTGGTGTACGTACCAAAGTTGAATACATTACATTCCAAAAATGAATATGTATGTGCACCAAAAGACATGCATAAGGACTATAGGAACTATTTGTAATAGCTCCAAAGAGAAAGCACAATGCCCATTGATGGTAAGATTCATGAAGTGTCATCTATTCATATAATTAAATATTACACAGCAAATAAAAGTGAAGGCACTATTGCCACATCTAAGATGCATCAGTCATTTTTACAAGGTTGACGGGAAGAAAACACACACAAAGGGTATTTAATTACAATATGAAGCTCAAAAATAGGTACCAAGTTTATAAGTCTTAATAAAATGGTTTTTACAGTCATGATTGAATGAAGACATGAAAGTGGTCTTGAAGTGTGACAATGTCCTATTTCTTGATCTGGGTGGGGATGGTAATGAGTATGAACATTTTCTAAAAATTCAATGAGCCTAAGATTTATGGGCTTTTCTGTTTACATATTATATTACAATAGAGTGTTTACAAATTTTTTAAAATGATTTAACTATATGTGGTGGGTGTGACAGGAATACAGGCAGTAGGGAATGCCTAAAACTGATAAATTTAAAAAACAGTTATGTAACACACTATCTAAAAAATAAAAACCACCACAAAACAATTAGAAGTTAAAAATGGTTGCCCTCAGGGCATGGGGAGGGGCTGTTATTCACTGATTTCTGGTACTAGAATTTATTCAGTGACATGCTTGTTTACAGGTTAGAGCATTTCAATTCTTCACAAAGGAAAAATAACTGACATAGGGAAAAATGTAAACCGTATCCTACAGTTAACAATGCTGAAGTCCATCCACTAGAAGAAAATTCATTCTGTTTTTAGCAAATTATGGTTTTAAACATCAAATTTAAAAGTTAAAAATTATATAAGGAAATGACAGATGTTATACCACCGCCACAGTTTTAAGTCAAATGCTAATCGTTAAGTAGGGTGGAGGTGAAGGGTGGCAGGATTTGTCATCCCAAAATACCCACTTTGCAACAAGGACTAGTTTGAGTTAAAGGCACTTAAAACAGCTGGTGCAGGAAGATCACTCTGACTCTTCCCCCTTTCTTCCTAAAAACAGGAAGTAAAAAACCCCATAGACAAGATGTCCTTCCTACACCAGAAGGAAAATAACACTCTTTCCAAGGACAGGATGTTGAGGCTGACAGAATTCTAGACAAACCTTATTAAAATAATGCTTACCTTCCTCTAGGCTCTCCAGTTACTTTTCCACAGTCACCTCTCTTTGCAGCATCATCAGCTTTAATTTAGCCACTTCTTTGGGGCTTTAAGGGCCCCCATAAAACTTAAATAATTGCGTCTGTTTTTTATCTGTTAATCTGTCTTATGCCAACTTAATTCTTCGGCCCAGCCTAAGAATTTTACCTCTAAGAGGGTAGAGATAAAATGTTACCTCCCCTATAGAGGCAAACCCCGGGTACTTGCTATTCTGTCTAGTGCACAGCATACAATGCTGGTTGTTTACATCCCCGTTTTCTCATATAAAAGTAGAAGCTTGCTTTGAGAACCAAGTGATAAACTTGACATGCAGTGTTGCTCATGGATGAATGCCCTTATCTTTAGCTTCAGTTAGTTCAGTTCAGTCGCTCAGCTGTGTCCGACTCTTTGAGAGCCCATGGACTGCAGCACTCCAGCCTCCCTGTCCATCACCAACTCCCGGAGTTTACCAAACTCATGTCCATTGAGTCGGTGATGCCAACCAACATCTCATGCTCTGTTGTCCCCTTCTCCTGCCTTCAGTCTTTCCCAGCATCAGGGTCTTTTAAATCAGTCAGCTCTTTGCATCAGGCAGCCAAAGTACTGGAGTTTCAGCTTCTCCAATGAATATTCAGGACTGATTTCCTTTAGGATGGACTGGTTGGATCTCCTTGCAGTCCAAGGGACTCTCGAGAGTCTTCTCCAACACCACAGTTCAAAAGCATCAATTCTTTGGTGCTCAGCTTTCTTTATAGTCCAACTCTCACATCCACACATGACCACTGGAAAAACCATAGCTTTGACTAGATGGACCTTTGTTGGCAAAGTAATGTCTCTGCTTTTTAATATGCTGTCTAGGTTGGTCATAACTTTTCTTCCAAGGACTAAGCATCTTTTAATTTCATGGCTGCAGTAACCATCTTCAGTGATTTTGGAGCCTCAAAAAATAAAGTATTTCACTGTTTCCACTGTTTCCCCATCTATTTGCAGATTAAACTGCCATTTATTTCCCACTGCAGTCTATGGATGATGCTAACAGGATTATGTGGAAAAAGATGTCCCATGGTCAATCACATCCTGGAAACACTGGATTCCTTTAAGTCTTCCTAGAACTATCATGGAGAAGGTGATGGCACCCCACTCCAGTACTCTTGCCTGGAAAATCCCATGGATGGAGGAGCCTGGTAGGCTGCAGTCCATGGGGTCGCTAAGAGTCGGACATGACTGAGTGACTTCTCTTTCACTTTTCACTTTCATGCATTAGAGAAGGAAATGGCAACCCACTCCAGTGTTCTTGCCTGGAGAGTCCCAGGGACTGGGGAGCCTGGTGGGCTGCCATCTATGGGGTCGCACAGAGTTGGACACGACCGAGGTGACTTAGCAGTAGCAGCTAGAACTATCAAGTTAATGTACATGGTGATTCTCCAGGGAACTTCTTTCACACCTCAAATGGTGAGGCAATTTTTAATTTATAGGGAAGAAAAAATCAAGGAGAAACTTTTTTTTGATCGCGAGAGGAATAACAGGGCAGTTAGGAAAATATTTCTATTAGTAGGTTTAGGGTAACTTAGAAATCTGATAATCTGAAACTTCCCCCATGTCATAAAATCTTCCCTAGGACTGATATGATCTTTCAAGATCCCCTGACTATTTGGTAGCATTTCTGAAGTACACCTAAGGTTTTTTCATGACTTTTCTAAAAAGGAATTCATTTCAATGAAACCACATTTGATAAACTTTTTAAAAATGAGACACTGGGTGCCAAAAAGGCCCCCCTGAATTTTTATTTTTGTATTTTTCAAGTCAAGACTGTATGAACTTTATATGAACTATCTAGGATTTATATACCAGAATAAAAAGAACGAGCAAAGATTGTATAGGATATCTGATTCTTTTTTAATCTGAACAGAAAATAAGTATACAAGTTTGCTAAACAGAAGTTGTAAAAACTGAATGTCATGTATTATGGAATCAGTACAAGTTTTACTTCAGTAGTTGGTGATTCTTAGAGTTAATTCTGCAAAAAAACCAAAACCAGTTATGCAAAAACAAGAATATAAAAAGCCCCTTTCTGAATCCCAGTTTGATAAAACTGATTTCATATCTAGCTTATTGATAATACTCAATTGCAGTTCTCCCTGTGCAAATAATACACATAGTCATTAATGGTGGTTTGGTGAGATAAAATTGATTTCTCTTAGGATATAGTTCAATATAATAACCCAATATAAAAAAGTTATTAAAGATTCACAGAGATAAACCAGTGCCTCAGGAAACATAATTCACCCACGTGCATAATTTTATAACAGACTTCTTAAACATACAATCACGGTCAAAGACAGTGATAATGTTGCATACTCAGTGCTTCACTTCATGTAGTTGCATTCTTAAGGCTCATCTGGAGTTTAACACCATGTAACCACCATGCATCTAATGAATGGGTTTCTAACATACACAAATCCACTCAATTCATTAAAAATTCTAAAAATCTCAGAAGCCTTTGAACTTGACATGTAAGGACTTTGTGTTTTAATATCCCAATCACTGAGAAGACTAGGTGGAAACACAGTAACCCTCCCCTGTAAGCAAGAATGCACATGTACTTTCGTTGCATCATCACAAAGAACCCCCAAGACAACTCAATACTGAAGACTGTGAGGGGCATATTTATTACTTAGGCAAAGAAAATTCAAATGGCTTTCCTGGAGTCCAGTGCACCCCAAGACATATGCAAGGAATGAGGATAACTGTGGCAGCCCAAGAACTCTGCCACGGTGTCATAAATGCCATTACGCCAAGATGCACATTTTGATAAAACACTGTGATTTGTTTCCCGCTATCATGGGACACAAGAAAATGAAACTCAAGACTCTGGTTAGAACAGGACAAGCGATGACCCCAGTTTTAAATAGGGTTCTTCATTGAAGGAAAACATAGAGCCGTCAAAGTCAAAGTAGCTGACTTCAAATGGTTTACATCCCAGGATGAATCAGGTTACACTGATTTAAGCCCAATTTAATTTAGGCAGGTTTTTAACCACAAGAATAAGGACATTCTTAGTACATATTAATAATTAAACCAACATATACACAATTAGCAATATCCTATATAATATTAAATGTTTCAATAACTTGTTCTTGATTATTTGGTACCTAATTTGTTGCTTTGTTTTAAAAAACAAGCTCAACTTTATTTTACAATGTACTTTGTATTTCTAACTGTATTGTGTAATTATTTCATTGAAGCTGGTACAATACAGTTCTCTGGGTTCTAGGAGCCAAATTCAACTGTATCTTCTGTTATCTGTTTGAATTCATAATTGCCTCTGCCATCCATATGCAGGTAGTACTACAGGAAAGAAGGGAGAAAGAAATCAATAAATGAGAATCTTCTTTCAGTCAGGAATTTATGTAGAGGTTATCATACAAGAAAATGACCGGTAACAAGCATTTTAAGCCACTAAAATTTTCAGAAGTTTATACTCAGAAATGCATACCATTTTCCAAGGAAAGACTAAATGACAAAGTCTGCTCTTTTTAAAAATAGTCACAAAATACCTCTGCTTGTAGTGGATATAGCACTTTCCATTATGAGAACTACAATACCAGACTTCCTTATTCATTTTAAAGGAACCAAATCTGTAAGCATCCCACAAATTAGAATGCTTCTGTCACTCCATAACCAAGGACCTGGTCAACAGAGGTGCAACTGCGCTACGTGCAAGCCCATCAGATAGGACAGCCTCTAAAACATTTACTTTAGCTGGTTTCCCAGATCAGTTCAGATCCTCTAACTTAAGGCTTTTTGTTCATTTGTTGACTTGGCAAAGGAGGAAAAGAGCCCATATAATTCCATCCTACAAAGATGCTTAGGATAGCAGCTACAAAGCCTTCTGTTTGAGTTAGTGGTTTTTTTGTTTACTGAAAAGATCTTCTTTTTTCCAGTTTTCCATATTGTTAGTTTAAGCTATTTTGGACTCAACACTGCAGTTCTTTGTGTCACCCACTCCATCACATGGCCACTGATCCGACGGTTACTTTGCTACTTGTCTACACCTCCAGGAGAAGAGGAAAGGGGAAAGCCAAGTCCTTTCACCATCCTATGGTTGTAATGTTTATGAACTTCTGTGAAAACACAAAGGCTTGGATATATTTTAAACTGCCTTGATATCCAGTTAGTCTTCCATTCAATTAACAAAAATGGGAAAATTATAATGTGCCATTATAAAACTATCTTTAAAAGTCAACAGCTATACACAATTTCATTAAAGTTTATTAAGAGCTTTCATACAGACTACATCTGATCCTCATGGTAACCTATGAGACAGCTGGGCAAGGATCAGTAACTCTATTATACAGAAGAAACAGTGTCAGAAACAGTGTTGCCTAAACCCAGGTATTCTGACTTCAAATTCCATGGTCTTCATTTAACCATCTGTACACTATCATTTGGACCATAATATTCCTGAGACCAAAGACAGTACTCTGCATCCCTCGTAACACTTAGCCCAGTATTTGGCTTTTTTTAGAAAAGGAGCTCAATCAGGTGTATTTTATGGGACAAGGTAGCCTTACCTCACACCCTTTCTTTCACCTGAAATTCTGTATCATTTAGGAAGGAAAGGAGGAAGGAAAGAGAGAAAAAAAGAGAAGGAGGGAGGAAGAAAGAAAAAGAGCGAGAGAAAGAAAGCAGGGAGAAAGAAAGAAAAAAAGGAAAGAAAGAAAAAATGAACTAAGCTGGGTTTATTCTTCAGGGTTGATCATTTTACATTAGGAGAGAGAATGGCACTATGACACTGCTGGAGAACCTGAACTGCTATAAAACTCACTGTAGTATCTTTGTAAATTAGAGTGACCACTTAATGAATTCTATTTTATTATAGTATGTGATGATAAACAGCTAATATTATAGTTTCCTCCTTGTAGTCCTGATTTCTACTAAAGCTGTCCCTAAACTTTTTGCCATCTGATCCTTCTTAAGACTCTTTCTTTTTGGTCAATAGAGAATGGTAAGAAAAGGCTGTGATCAGATTATGTACATTTTAGTCAGTTCACTACGTAACAGTGATCTATAAAACTGGAGAATCATTAACTGGTTCTCTAATACCTTTCCTATACAACTAGAGACTATCCATGTTAATATATATTATAGCCCTCAAAATTGACAACTACAATAATATTTATAAAAATGCTATTTTATAACAATGAATTAGAATCACCTTTTCCCCTTAAATTATATATCTATAATGGAACACACACCAAGAAATCTAAAGTCATAATCACCTAAATTCATATTTGAAAATAAAACAAACTCTCACCATACCATTCAATATAAGAAATACAAACCTCATGGTGTTTCCAAAGAGACTTTCTATGTGACACAGTGAAGAGGGTAATGCCAACCTAATACAAGGAAAATGATTTAGGTTTACATCAATAACACAGAGTTACAAATTAAATTAGTTTATATAATTTAAGCTGTTAAGATGACTGGCTTCGGTAGCTATAGTTAAAAATCAACTGATACCAAATGTTTAAAGTAACACAAAGTATAGGCCTTCAACTACATAATAAAAACTAACAAGTATCAATAAAGTCTAAGAAAGAAAAAAAACTAAACAGTTACTAGCTTAATTAAGTGTATTATTTTGTTTTGGGCACAAAATATATATCCTAGCATATTTTCTATTTTATTGTGAAAAATATATGAAAAGAGCATAAGGATGGTAAAAATAGCAAAAGGTCAAAATCAGGAAAATTAAATCAATATAGTATTGCCTACAATAAATCTGTTTTTCAAATATAGTATAATCTTTACTAGAACCCCTTATTTTGGAACATGTCATAGAATTCAGACTTTGGAAAAGCAACATTTACCACTCCCAGAGGGTTCTGCGGTAGAATTCTGAAATTAACATATCAATGTTTCTGCAGCAACACATATGGACATGGACATTCGGTAAGATAAATATCAATAAAAGGGCTTAAAAATCTTCTATTAGTTCAGGCCAGCTCTGGCTACCCAGTAAGCTTGCCACAAAACAATGAAAAATCTTTTTCAGTTTTAAAAGCTTACTGGATTTTAGACTGTGAATTAGGGTTGATGGACCATTCTTCAGATTTTCAAAACAACATCAAGAGATGTAGCTAGTTGCTCTGGATCAGTGACTCTCAGCCGGGGAGAAGAGGCAGGATATTTCGCCCCACAGGGGACACATTTCAAGGTCTTCTGATTGTCAAAACTAACAGTGCTAGAGACATCTAATGAGTTGAGATAAAAATGTTGCCAAACATCCCACAAAGCGGAGGACAGCCTCCCATAACTAAGAATAATCCACCCAAAATGTCAATAGTGCTGAGACCGAGCAACGCTGCTCTAGGATCACGGTTTCTCAACATGGGTCTCTCAAGGCTGAGAAACAGGCTAGGGTAACCAGGAAATCTCCACCATGAGTTCCAAATCTTATTTTCATTTTGAGAATTAAAAAGAATTTGGGTAAGTATATTCTTCTTATCACTTCTATCATGAAATTTAAGTACCTAGGTTCGTGTATACACTTCTGCTGGTACCATGTGATGACTTAAACTGGTATCATTTAAAACTTTTAATGTGTAATAAGTTCGGGTGCCAAAGGAAAGGTTATCAGACAGGTCAGAAACTGCATGACAAGTATACTGTCAGTTATTAATAAAACATATATTTCAATGGTGCAACACAGATGTGATTTTTGAAAGCTTCCTTCAGATATTATTTCTCTTATAATTCTAAAATAATTAGATCAGATCTCAACTGAATGAAGGCATTCTTTACTACAGAATTCTTTAAGTCAAAATACATAAGCAAAATTCAAAACAAGATCTGGACCTCTCCATATTATATTTGGACCTCACATTAAATCCAAACCAGTAGTTTAGTTTCAGCAAAATAGTATCAAATGTCTTTCTAATGCTACATTTTGAAACTGTTTTAAAATTTCTTAGGTACTTAATTTGTAAGTTTGTACTGGTTTTGTAGCTGTAAAGGAGTTTTAAGTTCATACCTCATTTCATGTTTATCCATTTTCAAGTGCCATTTAAGTAATACAATTTATCAACCGGGGGCCCCACAGGAATTTTTTTCTTTTAAATGCAATCTATACACAGGAGAATTGTATATTTTATGCAGACTTGCAGCCTACAGCTAGATATAAGAGGAAACAGCATGGCGCTTCTAAGTCACTAATCAAATAGAGACTACATTGTTTTATGTATAAGAGAATTCCACAAACACCTCTTAATACCTTCCAATCTGAAAATCGTATAGACAAATGGATTAAAAAAAATAATAATAAAAGACTACTATACTAAAAGAAGCCTTAGTAAAATATTGACCAGGCCAGACAAAAAAAATAGATACATTAAAAGTTGCCAAATAATCAGCCAATTTTTTTAATTAAAAATTTTTAAAATTTTTCTTTATTAAAAAAAACAAACGATATTTAGGTAAAGCTAATGGAACAAATTAAGAAAATATTATTAACACTGAGGATAGGGAATGAGATTAAAGGGGAAAATTTTTAATATTTATTTTATATCTAACACATGGCTAGAAAGAATTATATACAGAACTCACTGACAATTTTCTCTTTTAGTCCTATCTATTTATCAGTTTAAAATCTTTATGAAAACAAGATACCTTCCTTTGATAGCAATTTTGTCACTTCATAACATAGAATCTTCTCTTTGGATACATATCTGGCTGGACACAGAGTAAACTGGGAGCAGGGGCTGAGAATTTATCACACTTACCTTTCGACAATGACTGTAAATGTAGTCTTCCACATCCACACTAACTGCACTTGTACATTCATCCAAAATAGCAAACTGGGGCTTATGATAAAATAATCTTGCCATCTGAAGCATGAAAGGGAATACTCTGTATAATCAAATATCATACTACTGAATTAAATTAGTAAGCTAAAACAGATTTACTTTAAATTAAATATACATTTATATTCTTGTAAACAAAGAAGGAAACATATTCTAACTCAAAAAATTTACTTCTCAGAAACAAAAACAACATAAAGAAACTTGATTGCTTTCATTGTCTTCCCAAGCAAAGGGAAAAATGTAATACATGGGAAATACTGTTAAGAGTAAAGCAAAAGCTTTTGACTGATATGAGATGAAGTCGAGTTTTAAATTAATATTAAAAAATTCTCTAAACAAGATTAGAGGATACACATTTTAATGAACTCTTAGAATTCAGACTACAGATAACTCAATGCAAAAACTTTTTTTAAACAGTCTATTTTTTAAGTAATGCCAACAAATATTAAGTTGTGAATGTATATTCCTACCAATAATGTCTGAGTGCACATGTTGTATATATATCCCTGTGGTCAATATTGGGCATGTTCATTTTTAAAAGTCTATGTAAATTTTATAATTGAAAATTAACATCAAGACTGTTACAGCTTAACATTTCTTTGATTAGCAGGAATGCTGAACATGTTGCTGTTTATTTTCCATATGTATTTTATTTTCCAGGAATTATTTATACTGACCCTTTGTCTAACAGACATTCCAAATTGTCATCTGCCTCCTAACACCAATCTCGATGATAGTGGGCACTTTCTATCCCTGCCCAATTTGTCTTCTCTGCAACACTGAACTCAGGTGCCCATTCCCTCCTTGAGAAAGTGAGAGTGAGACCATGGCGTTTCAGGTATCTTAAGCTGTTTTCTCAAGTTTCTTTTCCAGGATTTTTTCTTTTGCTGGACCATTAAATGTTGGGGTCCCTGAGGGTTAATTTCTAGGCCCTCTTCTGTTTTTCCTATTTTGTTTCTCTGAGTGATCTTTTCACGTCTCATGATTTCAAATATTATTTACATTTGTAAACTCCCCCAAATATCTCTCCCACCCATACTTCTGTTCTAATTTCCAGGTTGATACATAAAAATTCCTATTTAATCTTTCTATGTGGAATCTTACAGGACTCACAGACTTTAAACATCTAAAACTCAACAGATTTCCTAGATTTCCCCCTTGAATCCATTCATCGATTTCCTCCACCCTATACTGAACACTTCAGAGCAGCTGCTCAAGCTAGAAAGCTGTGAGTCCTCCCTGGTCTTCTCCTCCCCTACCCCGATCTTTAGTCCAAGTCAGCCCTGTGACGTCTACTCACTTTCCCCCAGCTTACAATCATGCCCTCAGCCCACAGCACAATCTTCTCCTGCCTGGATAACCACAAATAGCTTCCTGCTTCCTCCTTTGTGCCTCTTTAATTCTCCATGTAATCAGAGAGGATCTTCCAGAAATGTGAGAATTTCATTCTTCGACTTAAAACCCTTCAATGACTTCCCATTTCGCTTAGAATAAAATCCAAACTCCTTACCATGACCTACAAGATGCTGCACAACCTTACTCCTACTCACTCTCCAACCTCAACATTCCAGTACCATCACCTCCTCTCAACGACCAGGAGACAAGGTGTCATAGGCCTTAGAGGCTAGTACGTGTCACTTTCCTCATGTCTCAAACGCCTCACTCTGCTCCCTGCATCATTCAAATTTCTGCTTAACATCACCTTCTCAGACAAACCTACCTGATCCCTCCCAACCCAAGGGAGTCCCTTTTGTAACATCTCTGTAGCTCTTCACACAGCATAAACTACATTGTCTGCTTCTTTGTCTATCCCTTAGGCTGTCATACTCACAAAAGCCAAGACACCGTTTTAATCACTCCTGCATACCTAACGCCTGTATAGCATAGCAGACATTCAAATATTTGATCAATGAATAACCACAACAGCTTTCTTGGAGTTTACACTTTATTTATAAAGGGTGAGGAAGGGGAAACAGCAAGGACAGACTATCAAGAAGTTCAGCTGTGCAGAGAATGAAAGGTATAGACAACCTGGGACCTTTGGTTAAGGGAGAGTTTGGTTTTTAGATCACAGAGACCGGAAAATATCTTTCTGAAAGAGGACTGCTGCTGCTACTGCTAAGTCACTTCAGTAGTGTCCGACTCTGCGCGACCCCATAGATGGCAGCCCACCACGCTCCCCCGTCCCTGGGATTCTCCAGGCAAGAACACTGGAGTGGGTTGCCATTTCCTTCTCCAGTGCATGAAAGTAAAAAGTGAAAGTGAAGTCGCTCAGTGGTGGCTGACTCGCAGCGACCCCAGGGACTGCAGCCTACCAGGCTTCTCCATCCATGGGATTTTCCAGGCAAGAGTACTGGAGTGGGGTGCCATTGCCTTCTCTGGAAAGAGGACTAGAAGAAATTAAATATAGGTGTCTGTGTGTGTGTGTCAGGGTGTTCCAGAACTGAAGGAAAGGGATGTGATCAAGTTGGAGGAGGGAGGTTCCAAAAACACAGATGGAAACAGTTAGCCTAATTAGGCTTTCTCAAGAGGAAGGATGATATATCCTCCACAAACAGAGGAAACAAGAGTTCAGGACAGCCCAGTGCAAGGTTATTAAAAGGAGTGGTTATTTGAAAGCATTCAAATGCCCCTGCTCTGTGTTCCCAAGGAATGCTTTGCATTCCTTTGTCTCCACACTTACCACACTATATGGACATTTTCTCATCATGTGTCTTTCTCTCTCCTACTATGTGTTTAGCCACTTGGTATTGCAATACAAGGAGATTTTGAAGAATATGAACACTGCAGTCATACTGCTGCCTGAGCTCGACAAGCCACCCACAGCCTTCTACCAGCTTTAACATTTACTAGATATCTTTGCCTGGCAAGCCACTCAACTGTTCTACAGTTCTATTCCCTCTGTGGACTGGGAGTCTTGTAGCTCTCATCTCACAGGACTGCTGAGAGAATGAAGTGAGATAACCCGTGTAAAGTGCTTGGCGTACTGCCTATCACCTATGAAGCACTCAATAAAAATTAGCTGTCATTTAACTGAAATAACAGCTTCTCTTTTTTCTTTAAGGAATAGTAGCTGAGTTATTCTGTTGAGAGTGGTGGGGAAATAATGGGGTAGAAGGCCTGAAACTGGTAGTTTTCATATGATTATCATGAAAAATGAGACAGAGGGACAAAAATCAGTAAAACGACTGCCAAGACATGCTGTGAGTGCCTGAAAGACTGGAAACCATAGGAGTGCGGTGGCAGCAATCCATCTTTCTCTGACTTTTTTCCCAGCAGTGCTCAGAAGCCCATGTACAGAAACGCCAAGGCAAACAGCTGCTCTTGGGTCAGTATTCAAATAATATGAGAAAACAAAAAGTGAGAAAGGAAGTTAAGGGGAAGAGATCACTTGGTCACTTAAGAAATATCTCCTCTGTACCTCCTATATGCCAGGGCCTAGATTAGTAAGTCTGTGCTGGATAGGAAGGAAGGCAGAGTCAAAAGGGAACTGATCAATTGTAGAAAAGGAATGGGTCAATATTAGAGAGATCTCAGTGACTCTGAGGAATGGGAACAACTGCCAATAAGGTAAAAGAAATAATTACAAAACGGACTTAAAAAAAAAACACTAAAAATCTTATGACAGTGGAATCTCTGGTAAGAGGCTTTGGGCCTTTCTTCATACTTTTGTAAATATTTCAACTTTTCCATCATATATACTTTTTCGTTAAAAAAAAAAAATATATATATATATATATATCACTAAAGAGGAAGAGGAAGGAATAGTGGAGAAGAGGGACTTCCCTGGTGTTCCAGTGGCTAAGACTTCACGTTCCCAAATGGAGGGGGCTCGGGTTCTATCCCTGAGCAGGGAACTAGACCCCCAGACAACACAACTTAGAGTTAGCATGCGGCAACTTAAAAAAAAGATCTTCCATGCTGTGACTAAAGGTTCTGTTTGCTGCAACTCAAGACCTCATGTAGCCAAATAAATATTAAAGAAAGAACAGTGGAGCAGAAAAGATGACTCTGAGTCAAAGAAATAAAGCAGACCAATCTATAATATTATCTGGAGCAACCCTGGCTGATGGTGCTGGACCCAAATGAGTGTAATGAACGAAAAAAACATGTCACCCAATCACTCAATATAATGCCCAATCACTTCAAATTCTCATTCCTCTAGCCCAGTATCCACTTTGAGAATGGCTGATATCTCTCTTCTGTTTATGATTTACTCATCACTCTAGATTAATTTCACCTTATAGCACTAGCCAAATGAATCACAATATTAGGTTGATATTAAGTTCATAAAGAATGGGTATGAATTGGGGGAAAACAGCATGTAAAACGTGTTCCTCACAGAGTGGGAGGCAACCCTGAGGCTGGGCCTAACCTGAAGACAGAGAGGAAACAATTCAGCAATACGCCAACTCTTTTGCTATGTTTCCTTGGCTACGGTTTTCTCTAATTTACACAAAGTTTACACTCTCTCCCTCCAAAATTCCTCTGGATCTACTCAAACTATGGTACTAGTTAGAAAATGACTCTTTAAAAGTTATCCCTCTTGACAGAGTACTCCACGAATCACTCTTAATATTCTGTGTTTTATAGCCATGTTGGATTGGGATAAGTTTAGTCAATTATAGAAAAACTAAAACAATTCCTTTCAAATGTTTCTTTATATTAGGAAATTTTTGAAATTCTAAGTAACTTTAAGCAGTAAATATTGAGCTCTGAAACAAGAATACATATAATGACAGAGGGAAAGGGCAAGAACAGAACAAAGAATAAAAATAAAATTAACATCTCTAACACCTTCAGCTACTTTAGCGAGAACAGCCTGAGTAAGACAGACAGATGTCTACAGGGGAAAAAGTACTGAAAGGGATCTCACAACCCAACCAGGACCAATGTGCTACAGAGTTCCCCTAACTTTCAGAAAAACAGATTAATGGGATATAATTGGATTGCATCTTTTCCTTTCAAGGGGATATTTATGAATTTTTCAGAATTCTAAATTTACATGCAAATTATTCTTTTATTATCATATAAACAACTATACTATAATCATTGATAAATAAAAAGATGAATAAAACTGTATGCCTTGATTACCAAAATGCTGGATTCTAAGAGTGGACTTCATGCAACCAGCTGCATTGCTGTGCAGTGTCTTCAGAGCACACTTACCGCCATTCTTTGCTTCTCTCCACCACTTAGCACATCCATCCAGTCCTGAACACTGTCCCAGCCACCTTCACGTTCAAGGATATGACTCAACTGGACATTATCTAAGTACTCCTTCAGCACCTTTCAGCAAAATGATTAAAGATGAAATTGTATTTAATGTAAACCAACATTATCTGTCTTGCTTTATTTTTGAAACTACAATTGCTATAATTCTATTGCTAATGTCACTTAAAAAAGGTACATTTCACCAAAAAATGTGAAAGGTAAACCAAAAACTCTTTTACTGCCTATTTATAGTAATTTTGACAAAATAAATCTAGCAGCTTAAAAAGAATAACATTATTGTGCACAATTGAGGGATGAGGACAATGAGGAAACAAATAATAGTGTAAAGATGACATTAAACATTCAACAGTCATATTTAAGCAAAATGGTTAGCATCTTACCACAACCTGAAAAGTTATAAGTAATGATAAGGTTTTAGAAGTTCTTTACAAAAGGTTAGGATTAACCTCTTGGCATCTAAAATACTTAATTGATTAAGATAAAGACTCTGAAATGGAGTGTTTTCAGTAAGTCTAGTATATAAATACTTCCTTACGAGGTCAGAAATCCCCTTCTTTTTCTGATCTTCCTTTCCATCTGGATATATCACTTGGTCTCGAAGTGTTCCAAGGGTCATATAAGGTCTCTGATAGTAAAAGAGCAAAAATCATTAGAAGTAAATTTATTAAAAACAAAAGAGCTTTAAACCAAAGATTATAAAATAGCTCAAGCAAGGTCTTACCTGAGGAACATAAAATAACTTTCCTCTCTCAGGTTTAGTTAGACGTCCTCCAAAAAGAGGCCATAACTATAAAAGCACAGGAGGAAGAGGAACAGTTGTAAATTTCACAATGTGGTATAGATGACACGGCAAAGTAAGGCTGCAAAACCCTAAGGCCAGCTTTTACTTACTTCACCAAGAACACGGAAAAGTGAACTCTTTCCACAGCCGTTTGGACCACAGATTAGAACGTTGGCCCCAGATCGAACCTGAAAAAAAGTCAGTCTATGAATTAATTACATAGAATATACACACAATGAACATTTCCTTAGAGTCAAAAAAGCTAATGATAAGCTTTCCATTTTGTCTACAGATGTGATATTAGATAGAGGCAGTGGATGGTATGGATGAAGAGGACTTTTATTTTTGTTTACTTTCCATTTTTACTCAGTCACTTCTTTTCCTCATTAAAAACCACTATTGACTGATATCAACTTAAATCTCAATCAGAATACAAAGAGCTAAACCTGGAATTCTTGAAAACAGCAATTATGTATATACACAATCTATTTTTTTTAATGCAGTTGTTCTATATATACCACTCTATAACTTGTTATTATTTAACAATATATCACAGATGTTCTTTAGGTCAGTATATTCAGATTCTCCCCATTCTTTTCTTAATGCCTGCACTGTATTCCATAGTAAGGATGTACCAAAATTTATCTAAATACTCTCCTTTTGTTAATTATTTAGGTCATCTGCATTTTGTTTGCTTTTCAATAATACTGCAATGAAACTCCAAGTCAGCAAGCAAATTGATACACTAGTGAGAACTATTTCTATAGATCAGATTCTTAGAAATTATAAGTTGCATCAAAGTATATGTATATTATAAATATTTATAAGTTCACCAAACTGTTCTGTAAGAATGTAAAGATGGAAGTTAAATGCAAAAATGTCAAGAGGGATTGAGTTCTAAGGTAATATAATGTGAGTTAATCAAACCTATGATGAATCAAAAACCCTGGATCATAATTCTAGCCTTCATAGCAATGTAGCACAGCAGGAAACACATCAGAGAGAGATGAGTTACCCTAGCTGCGGAACCTGTCTTTTTAAAAACTGTTGAGTCTTAGGTTCCTATTACTTAACTCAATGAATATGTATTGAATACTATGTGTCAGGCTCTGTTCTAAGGCAATACAGATACATTAGTGAGTAAAAGAGACCAAAAAAAACCCCCAAACAACAACACACCAAAATCCTTACCCTTACCAGTATACATTCTAGTGGGAGACACGTGCAATGAGGAACATGCATAATAAATAAGTAAATTAAACAATACGTTAGAAAATCAGTACAATGGGGAAAAAATAGATCAAGGTTAAAAAAAAAAACTAGGGGTTGGGGGGTGCTGCATTTTTAAGCTGGTCAGGCCAGGCCTCACTGAAAATGACAACTGGGCAAAACTTTTGAAAGAAGTAAACTAGAAGTTTATCTGGAGGAAGATCATTATAGTTTCCACCCACAAAGAGGAGCTACAAAAGCTGAGCAGGAATGCACCTGTCCTGTTCAAAAATCAGAGAGGATTCTACTAAAGAAGTAAGAGCCAGAGGGAAGAACGGGAGAACTGAACTCAGAGGGGAGACGGGGTGGCAGGGCGGTAGCAGGCAAATCCTACAGGGCGCTGTAAGCCACTGAAGGAGTTTCTCCTGATGCAATACACCCAGCCTCGGGCATTAGTCACACCAGTCAAAAGATGGAAGCAACAAAGCGCGGCATATACATACAATGGAATATTACCATTCAGCCTTAAAAGGAATGAGATTCTGTATGTGCCACAACATGATGTTATGCAAAAAATGCCAGACACAAAAGGACAAATATGATGACTCCACTCACATGAGGTCCTCAGAATAGGCAAATTCATTGAGACACAAAGTAGAACAGAGGTTACACGGGACTGAGGGGTGGGGAGAAAAAGGAGCTATTGTTTAATGGGTGGTTTCTGTTTGCTGCAAAGACAGTGGTGACGGCTGGACCATACACTAAATGTACTTAATGCCACTTAACTGTATACTTAAAAATAGTTAAATTGTAAATTTTATGTTGTGTGCATTTTACCACAGCTGATCTCTAACAAAATGCCACAACTTATGCATATCAATATTAGAGAAGGAGCTATTGTGAATTACTTTTCCAAATGAGGAGCGGTCTCTTTTTCTGAGAAACTAGAGAGTCATTTTGATGGACTTCTAAATACATACTTCTTGCTTCTATACAATTGAAAATAGTGAATATTCCTAATAATACATTATATATAATAACTGCACTTATTATAATAGTGGTGCCTTGAGGAGTGCCTGAAGTTCAGAGAACTATTAATTAAATGGATCCCTATCACCCTGATTTATCTAGATAATATTAGCCATAAGTGTTTTTTTCCTGCACCTAACTACTTATTGTGGTTTTCACTGCCATCCTATAGCTCTCCACATTATTTGGTGCAACGTGCCAGGAAACCTAGAAACCAAGTGTGTAATGATGTGTATAAATAATAACTAGAGTTACTGAAATCCTTAGATACTCTTATGCACATATGTCTTAAGACTCAGCATTAACTTTTCTTTACTCCACGGTAATAATAATGTTGGACAAAACTTCCAATTATGCCATCAGCCATGGTAAGCCAGTGATAATTTTTCCAAATTAAAGAGTTATAGGACCGTATTTCCCCGCTCCCACCCCGGATTGAATTACGACTAAAAGCCAAGGATAAACTTTCACTGAAAACCAAGTTCTTAAGAACACTCTATTACTGAGGATCCTGGATTGCTTTACTAGGGCAACGAATGCTTTGAACTACATATTTTTCTTTATTTTCAAGCAAGCCAGATGGGGAGAAAACAATCAGATGCTAAAAAAAAAAAAAAGATGTTTGTTGAATTTTTAAAAAATTACGTTAAACAAATGTTGGAAAAGACAAAATAAATGAGAAAAAGGCAAATCTAACTTAAAATATCTTAAGTCAGAAACAGACAGAAGAAAAGCTTTTAACAGTGGACCCAAAGGACAGATGTCAAAGAAAGCTCCCAGTGGAGAAGAACACAATACAAGAATCATAGAACAAGTCAGAGTGGTATAGAATATGATCACAGAGCTAAAAAACTTACACAAGCAGGACTGTAAAATAAGACTTTCCAAAATGAAACCAAAATAAAAGCAAAAAAGTAAGGGCCTCTCTGAGGCTAAAAAAGTGAAGTTACCAGGACTGGCCAGAAGTATACTAAAATTCAAATATAAAGGTTTTAAAGGGAAGGGCTTTGGACTAGAATGAAAAGGACAGCAGTAGTGTGGTCGCCTTATGACAAAGTGAGCAGCCCAAAACCATGATCTACTTTCTCCTGGATCTGTACACACAGATCCCAAATCTCTCCTCACTAGGCACAAGACATGTCTGCATCTGTGCTGCTGGTGTATTCTCTGCTGCATAAAGACAGAAGTAAGGCAAAGCAGGAGAAAGGGCCCAGGGGATTCTTCAGTGGAGAAAATCTCATGGGTCTTTCTATGCCTGGGTGATAACAATAAAGGGGCTACTGGAAAGCTATCAAGAGACGGGGTTTTGAGCTCTGTTTATTCCTGCTACCAAGCCCTGTAGGTGGCCACGTACTCTGTCAACGGAGCCTATTTGACTGTAGCACCCAGGGCTAAATGAAAAACACACTTCATTGTGCCATTAAACATTTATCAACCATATTCACATTTTTGGTACTTCTCTTTGTGTTTCCTGGCTTTAAAACAAACATGACAATATATAATATTCAATACTGAATAAGTCCCAAGTACTTTACAAAACTAACACTTTACAGTTTTATAGTTTTTTAAAAAGAAAGTAGAGATGTACGTAATAAATATACACGCTAAAAGCAGAAAAACTGAAGACTTACCTAATAACACTTTGAAAACAAATCTAATAACTCTACTTCTATTTTACAAACTATCAGACAACATTCTTCAATGCAAGCAATTGGAAATAATCTCTATATACAACACAAATTACAGAGGGCCATGAACATAGAGCATGTGGAGAAGAATTCTGGAGTTGTGCTTTCCAATACAATAGCCACTAGTCACATGAGGCTATTTAAGGGCAAATTTATTAAAATTAAGAAAAATTTAAAATTTAGTTCCTCAACTATACTAGCCACATTTCAAGAGTGCAACAGCCACATGTGGCTACTATACTGGACAATGCAGATACAGACCATTTCTGTATCTCAGAAAGTTCTACTGGATAGTGTTATTCCAGAGTAATGCTATCTGGAGCTAGAGAGACAGCATATGTAATAGACACTGACTACTCTCTTCAAGATTTTCATATGTGAGCTATTCATAAAGTCACAATAGAGACAGACAAAATAATAACCCCTAGGTCTGTGAGAATGGTATAAAATCATACAATAATTCTCATGTTTTGTTTTTGCTTTTTAATTTGGCCTGCTCTTTTGGTTAATAGACTTGTGAATCAGCATCACAGTTCACTTGGCTCGAGCTGCCTTGTGTCTTGGTTGAGGGGCAATCTGCAGTGCTACTGTGCTGGTCTCGCATGGTTTTCATCAGTAATATAAAAAACTATATTTTGTTTTTATAGGTATAGATCTTCCTGTACCATCAAAACAATACCAACTCATAAATTATTTTAATTTAAAGAGACTAATGTTATATATGCAAGGTTAAACATTCATCTTACATTGAAGATTCCAATTATCTATATATTCTGTGGCTTTTTTGAAAGGGACTTTATTTGCAAAAAGTTTTTTGATAACAGTATTTGAAACTTTAAAGTCCTGTCAAATAAAAATAGATTTCTATTTCAAAGACTTTTTACTTTTTATTCCAGTTATACTGAGATCTCACTGATGTGCAGTACTGTTTAAGGTATACAGCACAGTGATTTGACACCCATTCATCATGAAATGATTATCATAGTAAGTTCAGTGAACATCTCATACGGATGCCAGATTAAAGAAACAGAAAAAAAAAGTGTGTGTGTGATGAGAACTCTTAGGTTTTCCGCTCTTAACAACTTTCACATACAACATCCAGTATTGTTTTTATATTTATGATGTTGTATATTACATCCCTAGTACTGATTTATCCTTTAACTGGAAATTTAAAATACCTTACTCCAAGGCAGTCCTCCTTTACAAAGGCTTACTTTTCAAAGCAATTTTGTGGATTCAGAGACTAAGTGAAGCCTTAAAATTCTTTTAAACATTCAGACAATAGCTTCTCAGTTCACGTTTTGAAGATGATTTAAGCTTTTATATAACCATGTAAAAACTTACTTCAAAATTAAGGTCTCGAATCAAGATATCTCCATTTGGCGTTGCTAAAGGAACATGATCAAATCTATAGAGGAAATTAATAAAAAGAGAATAGTTTGACATTAAACACTAAGTAGATGTAGCTGAAAGAGAAAGGCGACTGTGTAGTTTAACAAATGTTTATGGTGCTAAAGAACCCTTTTCTGTACATACTTTATAATGTTATCTGTATTGATGATTTCTCCAATTCCAGGTATCAAGGGAATGTCTTGTGCTCCTTCAACACATTAAATGGAAAAATAAGTATTAAAGCATCAAGTCATGTTAGCAAAAACATATGTGACTGAGTGCCTTCATATTTACCCTTTTCCTGTTGTGAGACCATAGTGCGTTCATATTTGCCCTGATTTAAATCCTTTAGTACTTGCATTAATTCTGTAATCCGAGCAGTAAAGCTGGAATTAAAAAAAGAAAAAGAAACGAAGAAAGCCATAAGCAAAACTCCAAAGGCTATCATGTCTTTTATTTTTTATTATTTATTTGAATATAATTGACGTGTAACATCAAGTTCTTTTATTTTATTTTATACAAACCCGACTTAAGTTTCTAAACTTATTATGTAGTTTCAATGAAATCACTTAAAAGAACTCTCACCAACATTAGTGATATTATACAAGTATTAGTGATACTATACACATTTTACTATTATGGTTTAGTAGAAGAGCAGGAAGATGGGGCTAAGAAAAGAGGTCTCATAGGGTCCCACCACAACAGATACTGACTTTATTAATAGGCAAGTCAAGAGGGTTGTCTGCCACTAGAACTTTAAGGAATTTTCCAGTAAATACTAAAAAAGGACACACGCTAGTGGCATTTCTTAGGCCGATGAAGCACAAACCCTGAGTCCCTGCTGGGGTGAGCTACACAGCCTTGGATAAAGCTGGCCTTTCTCTCTGAGGACATCATTTATTCTAAGTATGCCACATGCACACTACTTTCCTGCAAACAGGGAAGAATTGGGGAGATCCTTCTCCTTCTTCCTCTGAAGAGGGGGAAAGATGAAGTGTTCTTAATATTAGAGAGAAATCACTGTGGTGCTAAGACAGAAATCAAAACTACCGACAAGAAGTTGAAAAGTATGAATGGCATGATGGTCGAGGAGAAAGCATTCTAACCAGAGAAGCAAACAGAATTGTTCTGTGAATAACAAGCAGAAACTTCCTAAAGGAATGGAAGCATCCTCTATGCCAGGAAATGTAAAGGCATGAGGAAGCTATTAACAAGTTGGAAGAAAGTCAGCATTCTCAAGAAAGACTCCTCACAGTAGTTAGAGCTTCTTCTATCTTGTCATGAAGACCTTAACTGCTGAAGGAGTAGAGAGGAAGGAGTAGAGGAAATATGCAAATTAATCACAGGCCTGGAAAAGATCCAAAGTCATTCAACTTCTTCAGATAACCTGAAACTTAAGGCTTTTTTACATTACGTGTTGTCTTAAATACCATACCAAGCCCTTTATACTAGACTTTGAAATTTTGAAATATTTAATTCCATTTGATGGTCTAAGAATAATTTTACCAGACACGCTGACAGGTTTACAACTGGACTTAGAGCTACCACAAGGTAACTTTTTCTTTCTTTTTTTTCCATTAAAATAAACTTCATCCTTGCTTATGCATTACCAGTACCAAAGAGCTAAGGGGAAGAAAAGTCTGGTAGAGGACAAAAAAGTCCAAATGAAAAAATTTTATTCACGAACTTAATTTTCTGTAAATTAAGGAAAGACTGCCATGATTCAACATTTCCCATCTTCCTGAATACCAGTATTCACAGAGCAGGCAGCTTGAGAACAACTAACCTAGTTTAAGGCTCAAAACAGCTATCTTAAGGAAACATGAAAAGTACACTATCAGAAAAAAATCTTCCTAATTTTCTATCAAAACCAGCTTCCAAGAGTAGGAAATATGGGGATTCAGGTTCCTTATCTCAACCTCAACTGGTCACAATCATTAAGGATAACATCTAAAAAAAAAAAAAAAAGATTCTCTGCAGTTGCTCAGTATTACAAAGCTTAACTTACCCAGCCAATCGAGTCATTTCACGGCCAGCCAAAACTATTCGACCCAGAGCCTGAGACATTCGCAAAAGCATTCTTCCACTCTGGTAGTAATCCTGAAATAGAAAGAAATATTAGTTTTCAGCTGTATTTCAAAGATTAAAACTAGCTTTTTTTACATTTTTTATTTTTAAGATTTCAATTGAGGCTGAGTACCATTACCACTTTACCTCCAGAAGTTCCGAATGGGAGCTCTTAAGATGTCGAGGGTGAGACAAGTCTAAGAAAGGACGACTGACGACTAGGTAACCAACCACAGTGGCAAGATCTGAAACCAAACAGTTAAGGGTGAAAAACATCAGCAACACCTCACTTTCCCCACAAATCCCATTCTACCATCTTGTTTAAAGCATACTTACATTTGGCAATTATGCTGTCAATGAAGCCCATAGAGAACCGAAACAAAATGAAATTATGCAGGTGCTCCACCTGACAAGAGAGCAAACACAAAATATATATACACTTCTCACGTATTAAGGGAAATTAATCTACCATGAGGACGAAAGAAACTGTATAATTTATGTATTCAACAAATATTTACTGAGTACCTATAATTTCTGATTACAGTATACATCACATTTCATTGAGCACAATGCTGATCACAGAACAGGTGCCAAACAAAGCCTTCATGAATCCATTTTTATGCAAATAGAGTGGAAAACATAAAGAATATGTGTGTGGGGTCCCTTGTATGAAATAGTACAATGATACTGTATTCATAATACTGTTGGATACATATATGCAAAAATTGATAATCAAAACAAACAAAAAAACAGAAACAGAAAGATAATTTAGGTGAAACTAGCTGTCTGGAAACAGCATTCAATGCTTTGCTTTAGTTGGAAACACCTGGTCTTTCTCTAAGACTTGTATTACATTCAATTTGAGCCAAATGCTAATGTAACACCGCATAGCTTGAGTCTGTAGTTTTAATCTCAGCATGCATTACCCCAAATTTGCAAATCTAAAAATGTATTTTATTCTGCATTTTTAATGTTCTTGACTTTTTCATCTATCCGATTACTCAGGCCCTGTATGATCTGCCACTGGGCTCTATCTTCAACCTCATCTGCTTCTACTTTGCTCTTTCTCACTGAGCTCCAGAAATACTGGTTCCTCAAACATGCTTCTGCCTCAGGTCTTTGCTTGCCTTGTTTCCTCTGTCAGGATTACTGATTTCCTAGATATAAATGCCACCTTCAAGAGAGACTTTCTTGTCATCCTAAATTGCTTGGAAATAGCCCCCATCACACTCTACCACTTTATCCCATTTTATTTTTGGTCACAGAATTCACTATGACCTGAAAGCATATAAAATATTTGTTTACTTGTTTATATCTCCCCCACTAAAATGTGGGTTTCCTGAGTACAAGGTAGCTTGCTCTTAATATCTTCTGCAAAAGAACAATGGCTGGAACATTTATTCAGTGAATGCCAGATGTTATATATTGAGCTCAATGATGAAGATGCAACAGTGAATAAAAAGACAAGGTTCCTGAGCTCATGGAATTTACATTCTAATGAAGAAGACAACCAGTAAAAAAAAAAAACAAGATAATTAGAAATTGTAATGAATGCTTTTAAGAAAAACAGATCATTAAAATAGGAAGTAACTGGTGAAGGTCATTTTAGATGGATTAATCAAAGAAGACATGGCCCCCAAAGGTGTTAACTTTGGGGCTGAACTCTAATGCAAAATCATGGGCAAACTATGTGAAGAGTGAACTAGTTAACAGTAGTCCCTTAGACAATTACCGTACATGCATTTTATCAGTGAATGCTATCAAATTTCAGTCATGTTAAACATAAAAAAGACAAAAATTCAATTTCTTTAATCTTAATTTAAATAATTTAAAATAACAACTTCTTTAACCTTTAAAAATCACCTCAAATATGTATTTGATTTCAAAACTTTCCACTAAAATGTAAGCTCCTTAAAGGCAGGATTTGGTCCATTACACACCACTGTCACCTGGACAAGCAAGACACCTTTAGATGGTGCTCCGTATCTTCTGAATGAATAATCAACAAAATTAACTAAATTCAAATCTTCCATGTGGCAAGTAGATAAAAACTGAAGCATAGTTTGCATACAGTTTACATAAGAAGCAATGTTTATATTCTAAGTAAAGGGTCAGCAAACTATGATCCACAGTACATAGGCAGCCTGCCACTTTAGTAAATAAAGTTTCATTAGAACATACCACATCCATTCATTTACATATGGCTACTTTGAAGGAGAGAGTTGAATAGTTGCAAGAGAGACCACAGGGCCTGAAAAGCCCATACGTGGTATTTATCTTGCCCACTACAGAAAATGTTTGCTGAACTGTGCTCACAGTATTCCCAGGAACAAATTCTTTTGTAATTATCACTAAATTTATCATTAAATAAGACTCCTAAGTAACCACTTCAAAAATACACTGATAATTCTTTTAATAAATCTACCCATTTTTATAACTGAGCAGCTTAACATTGGTTTGAGTTTTTAGGAAAACAGCATAAAAATTCTTTATAGGTATTTAAAAACAAATGTTTTAAAGATTAAAGGTATATACATATCCTGCCACAGGTCAACATTTTTTTTTTCATACATACATGAGCCTCCAACAGGTTATCTTACCAGTTTTTGGAAGACTGAGTGGATTGTCTGCTTTTCTCTTTTATTTCCATTGTAAAAGGCAACTTCTTCACTATTAAGGAAAATAATTTAGCAATTAGTTTTAATGCTACTTAAGCCTAGAAAATAATTTAAAATACCATATTTATTGACTAAGTATTTGTATATAAATGGACACTCTGTGACTAACAGTTTACTTGGTGTTTCTCAAGCCATGACCTGTACATAGCTCAACTG
Source organism: Oryx dammah (assembly GCF_014754425.2). Lineage (NCBI taxonomy): Eukaryota > Metazoa > Chordata > Mammalia > Artiodactyla > Bovidae > Oryx > Oryx dammah. The sequence continues at coordinate 47,447,808 of NW_024070212.1, forward strand.
ATCAGAGCACAGGAATATACACCTGACGGCATCACAGGCGGCACCAGTGACACGAGTTGCATATCCCACACATAGCCTGGCTGGAAAAGATGTGCTCAGCTAGTTCTCGGAACAGTGAATAAAGAAACAAGAAGGAAGATGCCATGACATACAGGAAGGCAGGACTGGGACAGCCATCTTAGGCTACAAATTGAGTAAAGATCGAGCCAGAAGGGAAAGGAGACAACAAGAGTTAGGAAAAAAACAGGTAGTGATGCATGAAATATAGCCTTTAAAGGACAGAAAAACTAATTCCTGCCCGCCTGACAGTTGCCAGCTCCCAGGAGGCCTAGCTGCACAGCTGCCCTTATTCTTGGAACCCCACCATATCCTCACAACAATTCCCATTTCCTTGAGCTGATCTGAATGGGTACACAGGGGCCACAACGATCTTAACTAGGTAAAAAAGAGCATTTTATGAGTGAAGAAAGGTTCAGTGTAGTTAATTTGCAGAGGTCATGCAGCTGACAAGTTAAACAGCTGAGATTATAACTTGTATCTGACCCTAACATCTAGTTTTCTGCTCTACCCAGACTGATGCAAACTGTCCCAGCAAAGTACCTCTTACAGCAGAGGAAAGGAAAGATTTACATACGAGTCTAGAAGGCAGAGTTAAAACACAATATTTCTTAAAAGTCTCTTCTCCCACCTCAAAAATTTATGTGAACATTATATTCTAGTCTAAAATGTACCTGTATTTTTTTTGCATCATAAAAACAAGGTAGCCCTTACCTCAACACCTTTAAGTAAATTAACTTTCCATATAGTTCCATCATGTTTGACCAGCCTTTCCCAGTTTCCTTTACACAATAATAGCCCCAGGGAGAAGGCAATGGCACCCCACTCCAGTACTCTTGCTTGGAAAATCCCATGGATGGAGGAGCCTGGTAGGCTGCAGTCCATGGGGTCGCTAAGAGTCCGACGCGACTGAGCAACTTCACTTTCACTTTCCACTTTCATGCATTGGAGAAGGAAATGGCAACCCACTCCAGTGTTCTTGCCTGGAGAATCCCAGGGATTGGGGAGCCTGGTGGGCTGCTGTCTATGGGGTCGCACAGAGTCGGACACCACTGACGCGACTTAGCAGCAGCAGCAGAGAGCCCCAGGGTATCAGAATCCTAGTTTAACACAATTCTGTACCTAAAATTTCTTAATTCCTTCTGCCTCCTCTGCACATTAAGTCCATTGAGAAAGACAAGGTGAAAACTCTACTTTTCCTGAACATTTTACCCTAAATTTCAAACCTGAAAGCTCAGAACTTCCAAAATACTAACAGCTGCCTATTCAGCATCTTTTCTCTTCCATATCCCTCCTCCTAAGAGAACCCCAATTTTCTTAAAGTTTTGTATCCTTTTCTAGGCACCCAAATGGTTGAGGAAAAGCCTCAAGCCCCAATCCAAAGGAGAAAGAGTTCCAACTGATCTAAGCCGGTGACTTTGCTGTAACTGCTTTAGTGATAATTCTGGCCAATGAGATGTGAAAAGAAAGTTGTTGTGGGGGCTTCCCACTCTCTTAAAGAGACAGCAAAAGTGGCTGCTTTTGTTTCTGGACTTTTTGCAGGGGACGAGGGTTGGTGGATCTAGATTTAGAACTGCTTTTGCCATCCTGTCATCAGAAAAAGAATTAGCCAGAGGAAAAGGGGAACATATAGAGGAGGACAGAGTCAGGAGAAGAGTCAGACACCCTGATCATGCTGTGCCTGGAGCTGGTCCATCTTAAGAGTTTTTATGTGAAGTAGTAAATGTCCTTATTGTTGGAGCCACCCGAGTCAGGGTTTTCCGTTTCTTGCATTGGAAAACATCCTAGCTAATACCTCTTTCATTCACTTGGCAAATCACCTGTGTACACAACCTTCTATTCTTCTGCTTCCCTACAACACAAAAAGCCTATTTAAAACCAGTATGTACTGTTTTATCAATCCAAGGAAATGAAGGAAGAGGGAACTTTTAAAAGACCATTTCCTAAGTAATTTTGTAATGCCAACAGGGTAGTAAATAAATATTAGGACCCTCAAAATGACTTAAGGTTGACAGATCATCAATACATGAGAAAATTTATTGAGTACCTGCTACATATTAAAAACAGTGCTTGAAGTTTTATATATATCATGTTAATCCTCATGACAACCCTGAATTAGCTACCTAGTATAAATAAGAAAGGTGAAACTATAAATAACTTTCCAAAAGTCATATATTATATAATTGATAGGTGGAGAAGGTAGATTTGGAAACTAGGCAGGCTGGCTCTAAAGCCCAATACTTCTCCCTACTTTGGATTTTTAAACTATCTGGAAAATAGAGACACATGCAAAGAGATTGCATTAACTTTGAGTGCTCCAAATACAGACTCAAACAAAAAACACTTGTGGATAAACTGAGATAAAATTTTCTTTGAAGAAGTAAGTAAATTTGAATTTAAATTTCTGACTTTGCTTTATGTGAAATTAACAGAAAATTAGCCAACAGAAGACAAAAAGAGGTCAATCAGGGATACTAAATAGTTAATAAGAAAAAGGGTTAGAAATGTAGTTATTAAGATAACTACTTAATAAAACCAACATCCTTCATAATGTATATTTTCAAAAGAAGTAAATACGCAGGGACATAATTTCAGTAAGTGTTACTAGATTTTTTGGAGTTGGCTTACATGACTTCAATATCCACACAAAGGGATTTTTAGTACAGTTAAATACATTTAATACATTTGTCCTTACCTGTTTGTGATGAGCCGAGAATTAACGTATCTATACTCTCCTTCAAGTTTTTGCTCAGTTATTGTCATCTTACCAATGGGTCTTCTAATTCGAGTTAGGAATAGCCCAGAAACAAGCAAGTAGGCCATCATGCTTGCTGGGCCCTGATATTATTAGGAGAGAAAGATATACAAAGATCAAGGATATAATAAAGTCACTGAATGCAACACGCACAGTTTATAATTACCTCCAGTGACTTTGAAAGAAATCACTCTTTTGACTTTTCCCCTTGTTTCTTTTCTAAGAAGAAACCCACTGGGCCTCTTTGTTTTTACTACTCATTTACTTCTCCTCCCACCATACATCTCTCCCCCAGCTCTCCCAAATTTGCTCATTTTAAAACTCCTAATTGCAGTCCTCACTGTTCCTACAGCACCTAAAAACTCTTCTGACGGAGCTCTTCTTGATATTCTTGATCCCACAATAACCTGCAGAACTCTTTTTCACCTTCTCACTGACCGTTACTATTGCCTGAGGTTTCCTTTTCTTGCTCCCTTTGCCTCCGAAATTTATATCTCTAATCCCATCACTCCTAGATACTGTTTCCAAATATTTACTGTACATCTTCAGTTTACTTCTCTGTAGAACCTCAAGCTCAATTCCCTCAAATGAGCTCAATTTGTCTTTCCCTTCTTCAGCGTCTTGCTTCTAGCTGCCATACTTTCTAATGTGGTAAAGTACCTCCATGTGCATCGACCCTTCCAAGAGAGAAGCTTCAAGCTTGCCTTTTCAAACTCTGCATTCCCATACATATCCTTATGTTCTGCCATACTGAAATAATTGTTTCCTGAACATGCTACTCAATGAAGCTGTTCTGTCTAGCAAGCCTGACAAATCTAAAAAAGGCCGACTCATCCTCAAAGCAGCTCCAATATCACCTCCAATTCTTCTGGACACTAAAGACATTATTCACACTTCTACTACTGGGCTTATCACTGTCCATTACAACTGTTTGACTATCTAACCTTTCACCAAATCATAACTCCTCTTCGGTAGGAACTGTGTCTTACTCATCTTTTTATTCAGACAGTGTATATGGAATATAGTGTGTATTATATTGGAATATGGTGTGTATTATTTTTAAATTCAATGTGACTGATTCAATACATTTCAATAATTACTAGAAGTATGGACAAAAGAGATAACTAAAGCATACTTTCTAACTCTAAGAAATACAAAATCAGAAAATAAGAATATATGGAGACATTTTTAAATATAAATATAATACTTAAATGTTACAAACATGTAATAAGTATCATAAAAAATACCAATAAGAGGCATTAATACTATTTACTTATTTATAGTAAAAACAAGTTATAAAAATGATTTAACCCAGCTTATGAGGTATCAAAAGGTTAGGAAGATAGATAAGAAAATTAAAATAAAACGCTACTTTCCCCAATGTTTTGAAATGGAACAAAGATCACTATATAAATTATTTATTAATAACCACAAAAATATATAAATATATATATATACATATGTCATTATACATAAAACAACCACATTATTATATGATTGTGTTATAAATACATAACAATAATCTTACATATTAAATGACTAAAGTTAGACTTCAATAAGAATACTCAGAACATTTAAAGATCTTACCAACACAAATGTCAGAGAGACCTAATAAGATGACCTCATGGGACAGTCAACAATTCATATTATTATAAAATATTATTGAAACTGTTATAGTCATTCTAAATGTAATTAAACGTACATATTTCATATTAAAATAGCTGTCTCCAAATCTCTTTTTAGGCAATGAAATAAAAAAGAAAATGAACGTCGCTCAGTTGTGTCTGACTCTTCGCAACCCCATTGACTCTACAGTCCATGCAATTCTCCAGGCCAGAATACTGGAGAGGGTAGCCTTTCCCTTCTCCAGGAGATCTTCCCAACCCAGCAGTTGAACCCAGGTCTCCCACATTGCAGGCAGATTCTTTATCAGCTGAGCCACCAGGTAAGCCCAGGAATACTGGAGTGGGTAGCCTGTCCCTTCTCCAGGGTATCTTCCCAACCCAGGAATCAAACTGGGATCTACTGCATTACAGATGGATTCTTTACCAGCTGAGCTACCAGTGAAGCCCCTTTTAGGCATTACCTTGCAACAATAAATATAGGTATGTTCAATGTTTAAGCATTTCTGGTTATTAAAACCACAAAAATTTTCCAGTGTCTGGCTTAAGAAAGAAAAACTGACTGAATCAGAAAACTTTAAAAATCTCTAGTAGAGTATTATTTTATAACCAGACTTTATTAGCTATACTTGTAAAATTACACTCTTTGAGATACATAAAAATTCCAACAAACCATCCAGCTATTCACAGCACAGTATTATAGCAATTTAAAAGATAGAAAAAGTAAACTCACCTGAGCTCCTATTGCACTGGTTAACCTGAAGATATACAAAACTATGTCTAAAAATGGCTGTAAAATAAAAACCAGAAGGCACAGAATTAAAAAGAACAAGACTGCCTATACTAATAGCTAATAAACATGTTAAATACACAATGCTAGTCAACATTTAACACATAATTGTCAACATGTAGAGTTCTCACTACGTATAAAGTACTATACAGTACGTAGCTTGATGAATACATAAAAGACACAGTTCTTATTCTCAAGAAGCTCAAAATGGAGAGAGCCTGACCAATGTCTGCTGCTGCTGCTATTGCTAAGTCGTTTCAGTCATGTCTGACTCTGTGCAACCCCATAGATGGCAGCCCACCAGGCTCCCCCGTCCCTGGGATTCTCCAGGCAAGAACACTGGAGTGGGTTGCCATTTCCTTCTCCAATGCATCAAAGTGAAAAGTGAAAGTGAAGTCGCTCAGTCGTGTCCGACTCTTAGCGATCCCATGGATTGCAGCCTACCAGGCTCCTCCATCCATGGGATTTGCCAGGCAAGAGTGCTGGAGTGGGGTGCCATACTGACCATCAATTAGGGAAAATATTTACCACTTTCCATCAACTAAGATAGCTCTACTGTGACAACTAATCATTTCTTACTTAGCAATTTCTCAATGTAGTATAAAGATGCAAGAAAACGATCTGAGTTATAACCCCAAATCTACCTGTTTTTCTGGTTTCTGTATATCTTCATCTGAAAAATGAGAGACTCTTTCTGCTCTTGATGTTGGACTTCACCACAACATCTATATGTTGACATATGTTGAGTAAGTTTATAAATCTAATTTTATGATCTAAAACTCAAGCTCCTAAAACTAAAATAACATTAACTTACTGCTCTTCACATAGAGACGGTTTAATTGATGTAAAAGTTGTACATATTTTGAAGTGTTTTTCAAGAAACCCAAGTCGTGTTCATTTAAGTCCACAGCCACCTTTTTAATATCTACATCATTACTAGGGTAGGTGGGTTGGTTCATAACTGGCTTGTACTAAGATGAACCTTTTCTTTCCTATCTTATGAACTATCAAGAAGCTAGGCATACTTACCTATACATATAAGGTTCAAGTGCACTTAAATTACTGACAAAAACAATGATTCAATTTAAGTCAGAGTTCAAACAATTACATATTTTATAAAGTAAATCTGCTATAGTATATAGCACCACTACAATTAGTTAGTTTGTTAACATTTTTCTTTATTGCAGATGTGATAAGTCCTGAGCTATGGACTAACTCCAGTGCCAAGGTATAATAAAGAATGCACAAAAAGGTCTACAAAATTACAAGAATAATATATACAGCACCTCTCCTTCCCGACCCCAACCACCACACACACACACACGGAGAACAAACTTTAAAATGTGGTAAAAGGCAGAGGAAAAAGGCAGCTGGATTACCGAGCAATTTGTTGCTACCTCAGTTTCTAGAGTTTGGATCAGTAAAGACTGAAAGAGAGCTAAATCAAGGACAAAGTTTGGCATGAAGTGAAAAGGCATCTGAGTAGTAGGCCTGTCAAGAGGGGTAAAGTTCTTGTGAATACACATTACTTTTCTAAGACCTGCCTATCCTTCTTCATCCACATGGTTGAAGAGGAAGTATTCCTAGTCTTCCATTGTGACCCAGCCCCTTGTATACAGTTTTCTGTCTCGAGACTGGATACCTGGACCAACTGTGGCCCAAGGCAAGATACTATAAGTGGTCCACTTTGAGACAAGCTCCGACCACAGACCAAGCGCAGTCATGTGGATCAGATGGGAAACGGGGCATCTGAGAGGAAGGGGCGGGGAATGCTAGGCAGACAGTCTTCGAGATGACCACTGCACCTCCCAGCTAATGCAGAAAGTAGAGGCAAAGAAAATGGCTTAATGAGAAAATCACAGCAAAAACTATAAGGATGGTGAGATAAGAAGAGTAAGTAAGAGCTGATACAACCAGCATGAAGAAAACTGGTTAAGGTCAAAGTCAAAAGCTCTGGCAATATTCCGGAAAGGGGAAAAAACAGTAATTAGAAAAATTGAAATATACTAATATCTTATGAAAATTTTTTGACTATTACTTACATGAGCTATTAGAATTAGAAATACTGAAGCAGAGAAATGAGTAGGAAGACGTCCACGCCTAGGGTTATGGTTGTGCATTAAAAATAAATTGACCATTAAACTTTAACAACTGCCAGAAGTACACAGGTCAAAAGTCAAAAAATCCAAGTTTCTGCTATTTTACTGAAATCAGCCCGCAAAATTCTCATAAAATCTTTATGAGACACTAAATTCTCAGTTCTTGGCCAACGCACCTCACAATTATAACTTTAAAAATTAAGTAGTTGTAGTTAAAATCATTATTAAGAACTTTATAACATTTTTATAAAAGCATTAAATACTTATAGGCTGCTGTCACGTTCATCATATACATTTGCTTAGATTCAAAATTTAGCAAGTTAACAACAAAAACAGACAAACTTACCTTACTAAGATTTGAATACAGATCAACTACACTATTACAAAACTTTTCTACATCTTGTGTAAGTAGCTGGTCTGGATTAGCTATTCTGTTGTCCAGATTTCCCATTTTATAGTATGTGAAAGCTCTAAAACAACAAGAAGATGATGACTTTAAAACAAATGATTCCAAACAACAACAACAACAAAATCACATTATACTATGTAGTGCAGATTTGTAGAAACAAAAAAATTTGGAGCTAGAAGAGGACTTAAAGATTGTCCTAATTTCTTTTAGAGATGAAGATGCCAGTCTAGAGAAGGATGGTTTGCCAGTTAATGGAAGAGTAAGGATTAGATTCCAAATAGTTGAGATCTTTCCATATATGCTTCTGGTTCAGGAGCAATTCACTTGAAAAACATATCTAATAAAAAAGAAACACTTCTATATCTCATTATCATAAGTGTTATTTTTAAAGTATTTTTAATACAAAATTAGGTTATCACTTACTGGAGATACTCCTCATAGAGGTACTTGGTTAATCTTACTCGGAAGCACAGTTTGAGCTCATTTAACCCAAACTTCAAGAAGTTATTAACCAGAGAAATCTAAAACAAACAAACAAACACAAATTATTTAGTTTTTCTTCATTTCTACTTATGAAATCATAATTTATTTCCCTATCACTGGCTTTGTCCCCAAATCCTATAATTTTTTAATAACTGACAGTTTGAATTGATATATTTCAGTTCTGTTTTACTTAACATTCCCAAACACACAAAGAGAATATGCTACATCAAATGCAATTAGCTATTACCCTTTACTTGAAAATTAATTTTAAAATATATTAATATTAATTATGAAAAGAATCTTGCAACTTTTGGCGGTGGGGAAGCTGTGTATAAACAAACAAAAGGCCAAATTTGTCACCTTTTTATTCAATGTAAAGAACTTGTTTCAGTAGTACTGACATTTATGCTTAGTATATCTTTTCTTTGCTACTACCAGCACTACAATCCTAGCTAATGGAATTCTATACACACCACATTTGCATCTGTTAAAAAAAAAAAAGTACAAGTTTTACACCAATTAATGCCATTTTCTAGATTATTTCTGCAGTCATCTTTACTCTTTTCTACCACTGTATTAAAATTAATTCTTCCATAGTTCTAAAGTCACATTTGCATAAAAATTTTGTCAAAAAGACACTGGTCTGCTGAATCTTAGTCTTTGACACCAATGCTGCTTAATTTTCTCTTTTAGAAGGTTTTCCATGTATGACTATCCTCAAGCTTTATTAAATCTGACATATTTTCTAATAATTAGATTTTACAATCAAGTAAATTTTACAATCAAGCTCCTCCCTATTACTCTTACACAAACAATACTAAAATTCTTATTGTGCCAATAAAATAAACACTCAAGCTAAGAAAATTACTTATGATTTGGATCACTTTATTTTTAGTAAATCCAGGCAACAAATTCCAATTCAACTTAAATCACGTTAGTGGTTCAAGTAACAGTTTATAGCCCACATCAATGACTCTCAACCAGGATTTCTGCCCTCAGCTCACTGTCTCCACAACTTCACCTTACCCCTGACAGGACACAAGGCAATGTTTGGAGACAATGAAGACATTTTTTGTCGTCACAGCTTGGGGAGGCATACTACTTCCATCTAGTGAGATGTTACTCTGAGAAACCCTGGCCTAAGGGTCAGAAAACATCTCCAGTTGTACATACCCACAAATGATGCAAAAAAACTGATCCAAGCATAATTCCTTTAAGTTTTTCCATCTAGTATAAAGGTTTGCATTGATACATTTCCTATAAGTTACAAAACTAAACTTGAAAAAATTTACCATATAAATCTTTAAAGAACTTAATAAGTAAAAATCCTGAAAAGATTTTAGTAAGATGCAATTTTTTTCTATGTAAAAATTTTTAAAGAAATAACACTTACGAGAGGCATAGCAGCGATGAAGTTGAATAAGTATTTCTTGAAATCTTTTCTGCTACGACCAATGATACCACTGCAAACCACCACATGCAATGCATTAGTTGCAAAAGAAGCAATATTTGTCACACAAAAAAATTCCTCTGTAAATCTCTAAAATTATTTCTGGAAAATTTTATTGAATCAAATGAATCAATAAAAAAAAGATGCTAAAATCATTTTCTAACAAAAGCTTGTAACTTTTGGAATTTTACCATTTTAAACAGCTTGCCTGGAAATCACTCTATAAATGTCGAAATTAAATAAGAATGACAGCTAGTTCTTTCCCTCATAAAAATGATAATTAAACAGCATGCTTAATTAAGCAGTCACAAAAGGGGTTTTATATGGTGAAACAATAAACTTTTACAGACCCAGGAGTGGATTACTGTGGATAAAACAAACTAGTACTTGTTTGTTTTAAATATTTTAACATACTGATTGCCATGTGTATGAACTAATGGCAGGGAGACAGACTAATGAGATCAGTAAACCCTTCTTATTATAAAGGGCCAAGAGCAACCGTCTTAAGCTTTGCAGGCCATAAGGTCTCTGCTGCAACTACTCAATTCTGCTACTGGAGACCAAAAACAACTAAGAAAGCAATTAACTGGGATGATAGTGAGATTTCAATGAAACAAGATCTTTTATCTGTTTTTAATCTATTTAAAATATTTACTGTTTTTAAAATATCCACTAAGAATTTATTTAAAGGATTCTGCTACTTTTAACCTAGAAAGCCATGATATCATTATAAGTAAAGGGTCTTTGACTATCAAATGCACTAGTGAAAAAAATATAATTTATTTGATCATGTACTCTTTTTCCAAATAATACTAATATTCCCCAAAGCAAATTAAATATATTTTTAAAAACAATTGTGCTAAATGATTCAAACCTAGCTACACACACACACACACACACACACACACACACACAAATGACTGGGATACACACTGACAGAGAAATAATTTGCTTTTTATGAGGGAGTAGGTGAATAATGCCAAGTAAAATGAACTGATCTTTTAGGGCAAAAAAATTCCATGGTCAAAGAAATTTGGGAAAACCTGAGTTAAAGCTAACAAATTTCTTTACCAAAGAGCCTATCAAAGCTCTCAAGTATATTATACATTGTAAAACTCTCTGAGATAGTTTTGTAGCACTGCAGCATTTCCTTCACCATAGCTAAGATTCCAAAGAACATATTTTGGGAAATGTTACTGTAGACCAATAGAAAAATTAATAATCCAATCTTGACATAGCTGCTAAAAATTTAAAAAGAAAAAAAATTTAAGCTGAACTAGAAAAAAGTTAAAATAGAACCACACAAAAATGTTGTCTACAGCAATAAGAATATTAGAGATGAGAAGCAATTAAGACAGTACAAAAGTTTAGAGGTTTAAATCAAAACTGAACCAAACTTCACATAAAATCAAAGTGCTTTAGTGCTGCCCAAGCTGTGAAACACACAAGATTATCAAACATTGGTAAAGCACATGCCATCATTCAGCAATGGTTTACCATTGGAGTAGCAGCTATAAATTTAAAAAATGGTTTCTTGAATAAAGCTTTATTTCTGCTTATTATTCCGCTGCAAAAGAAAAATCATCATCAATAAAGAGTAACTTTATAGTAGTCCCAATCATAATTACTTCTAAAACATATAGGAATTAAGATAGTTTGGTAATTTTAAAATGCTACTTACAGCCAAGCGGGTGAAAATAAAATATACATTTATGATTACATATGGCAGTATAGGGGAACACAATTTGCCAAAGTGCATCTCTTTGGCCTCAGGCTAGTTTTAGGCTGATTATTTTTAAGAAACAGAAGTGTCGGGAAGCCTTTCTTTTTTGCCTTCCCTTTAGCTGCCTAAAGAATTTAGAAAAAAAGGGCCTGCTCCTAGGACAGAGCTATGACCACATTTATCTGCAAAGCACATGGGCCAAATGTGCTGAGGGAATCAGATAATCAGAGTCCACTCTGAGTCCACTCTAAGTCTGGGCCACAAGGCCCAGCAAACATTTGTTTACCAAACATTTATTTTTCCATCTTCATATAAATTGCCTGTCTCCCCTGTAAAGTTCCAAACCACTACCCCTAACACCCTCTTCTGTTTTTAGCTGAAGATGGTCTTTAAGATGAGGGCTTTGGCCATTTTAGAGAGTTACTAAGTTCTCCAGGGTCTCTCCCATGTATATATGTTATTAAAATTTTGTTTCATTTTCTCCTGTTAACCTGTCTCATGTCAATTTAATTCTTAGATGAGCCAAAAGAACCCAGGAGAGTACAGGAAAATTTCTTCCTCTCTAGCAACAGCAACAAGATATGAAGGATTACCTTCCATATCATAGAACTGTCAACCTCTACCTATGCTATTAAAATTTGCCCCATTCCAAAGACATCATTCACTGCTAATAAGTAAGCCTAAAAAATGTAAAGGATACTAAAATTAAGCACATCAAGGATCATAACAAGTCTCTTTGAGACTCTGTTTTAGCAGAAGTGTATATGAATCTAAACACACTTCGGAAGAGTCAAAATGGAAAAGACAAATTTACAATGTAGCTTTAGTAGCAGGTTAAACAAAGTGTTACTTTTTCAAACCAAATTGTTTTATATTATGAATTCACAGTATCTTAGAACTTTAAGTATGACCAAATATCAAATATCTCATGCACAGCAGAAGCTCAAAAACATTCAGGAGAAAGTTAACAATTAACTTTTTAAATTTCTAGAGCAGAGAAAGGTTTACTGAAGGTCAAATTGCAAGGTCAAGCAAGGAGAACGGGTGGCTCGTGCTCAAAACCCCCTGACCTCAACAATTAACTTTAAAACGACTGCTTTAGAACCCCTGAGTGTATGTTAAGAATATAATGAGAAATGGAGTATTTCCTGTCATATCAGTAAACAAAGGATGTCACAGTCATCAGCAACTGAAGCCACCACAGATGGTTAGGCTGCTGAGCCCTGAGGGTACTCAGGAAGGAAAGAATACCTGCCATCTAGCAGCCATCAGACTGCAGCTGCTCCCTACAAGGAGCTCTGAGGAAAGGAGGCTCAGGATGTGAAAACAGAACGCTGGCCCCAGATAGATGAGGTGCATATTAAAGGAATGATGAATTTCTGTTAGCCCAGACTCGTGCATATTCCCATACATAGAAAAGCACTAAATTCCTTAACTTGGGATATTTGGTTTTCTTGAAGTAACAATAACCTCTTGATGTTCAGACTACCTGCCCTTTGCTGCAAAACTTCTATATAACCTGGCTCCTCTCCTAGCCTCCTTGGAGCAGTTAGTTCTCTCTGGGTCACTGGAGATGCTGTCTCCCAGGTTTGAAGTCCTAAAAATTCCCACCGAATAAAACATAACTCTCAACTTTTAGGTTGTGAGTAATTTTTTAAGTCCACGATAAGGAGATCCTCGTACTATTCTTGCAACATCTCTCCATGTTAAATTACAGCAAAATAATATGCTTCTTAAAACTTTAAAAATTTTTTGTTTTCTTACTTTTTCTACATCTTATAACTAAATTTTAAAACTGAGTACCCAACAAGTTGATTACTCTGGCAGAATTATAAGCTGGCTCGTGCTACAAAATAATTTCCTCTTATCTATCATCACCAATTAATCCACCATCTACTCTTAGTCTAGTCAAGGCTATGATTTTTCCAGTAGTCATGTATGGATGTGAGAGTTGGACTATAAAGAAAGCTGAGCGCCAAAGAATTGATGCTTCTGAACTGTGGTGTTGGAGAAGACTCTTGAGAGTCCCTTGGACTGAAAGGAGATCCAACCAGTCCATCCTAAAGCTCAGTCCTGGGTGTTCACTGGAAGAACTGATGTTGAAGCTGAAACTCCAATACTTTGGCCACCTGATGAGAAGAGCTGACTCATTGGAAAAGACCCTGATGCTGGGAAAGATTGAGGGCAGGAGAAGGGGACGACAGAGGATGAGATGGTTGGATGGCATCACCGATTCAATGGACATGAGTTTGAGTAAACTCTGGGAGTTGGTGACAGACAGGGAGGCCTGGTGTGCTGCAGTTCATGGGGTCGCAAAGAGTCAGACACGACTCAGTGACTGAACTGAACTACTCTTAGTAATGCATTTTCTCCAGAGCATTCAATCTTTGAGAAAATTAAAATAAGCATCTATTTAATTAAAGTTGGAAATCCCTAGTTTAGAAAATTAAAAATTATTCTTTTAAGTTACAAAAACATGAAATCCCAAAATCTGAGTAAAAGGGGAAAACCTTTTAAAAATAATCTTCTATCCTATACCATGATTGTGCAGGGTTCTTTATATGTATCATGTGACATATTCTACATACATATCTAATATAATGTTCACAGTGGATGTAACCTGTTATTTTTGCCACAGACAATTAATAACACTATAGTTAGGAAGCCTATTTTTATTAACAGATATGGCAGTTAAATAATAAGTATGCCAAAGGAAAAATATATAAAATTCTATAGTTTGTAAAAGGACATAAAAGTCTTCTCTATGTTAATTATACAAAGGACTCAAATTACTTGTGCACAAAGCTCACAGAAAGAGAAATTAGCAATGAAACTGATCTGGTTAAAGTTGATGTGCTAGCAGCAATAAACAAACACTTCAATTATATTAATGCTTTACTTCTCAGGATTCTTTAGAAGATTTCTCACTGGGACACACACACATACACACACAAACCGGCCAGACTCTCCCTACAAATTCCCTTCAGGGAAACCAGACAATCAACAATCCCACAACTTGGCTTCTGACAAGTTAAATATGAATACATAGCCAAGAGTGACTGCTTGAGGAAAGCTCTAACATGAATGACAAAGATCAGATTAACAAAGGACAATGAAAGTCAAAGACTTGAAAGAATGATTACTACCAAAAATGAACATTCGCACAAAAAGACAGTACTTGGAAATAAGACAAAAATTCACTGCGTGATAAAAGAGAGCTCCTAGAATATACAATAAAATGTCAGAGATGTAAACAGAAGAGAAATTACAGGCAGATGATCAGTCCAGGAAGTCTAACACTCAACTAGTAAGAACTCCAGAAAAAGTAAAGAAAAAAACTGGAGAGGAAGAACTTTTTTAAAAACACAAGAAATTGCTTTGGAATGAGACTGAAAGAGCCTAACACAATGACAAGGAATGCAAAAAAAAAAAAAAAAATTCACACTAACATTCAGTGAAATGCCTAAACACTAGCAATACAGAATCAATAATAAAGAAATAATAACGCTTCCAAAGAGGGGAAAAGCAGATCTGCTCTTAAGGGTGGGCAACCAGCACAGGAATGGGCCTAACACCCAATATGGAACTTGGATCAGTAATTTCTAACCTTGGTTACACAGTAGGATCACCTGGGATGCTTCAAAAAAGGAATAACTAATTGAATCAGAATCCCGAGGGGTAGGCCCAGGCATTAGCAGTTCTCAAAATTCCCCAGATGAGTCTAATTATTCTGCAGCCAGGGATGAGAACCACAGAGCCCTATAGAAGACAATAGGGTGATGCTTTCCACATTCTGACAAAAAGTGATTTCCAATTTAGAATGCATAAATAAAGCTAAATTATCAATCACGTGTGAGAACAGAAGACTCTATCAGACCTACAAGGTCTCACAATTTTACTTCCCTTGTAACCTTTTTTCAGAAGAAGACTGCATCTGCCAAAAAGACAAAGTAAAGCAAGGAAGAGGAAAACCAAAGATCCAGAAGACACGAGTTATTCAGTGCAGGAGAGGAAGATGAAAAAACTTCCTAAGATCATGATAAAAGTAAATTCAAACATGACTGCTATTTAATGGAGCTAAAGCACAATCAATCCTGATGAGAGCAGGAAGACAGAAAACTAACAAGAGGTATGGGGAGGGATGGTAATAGAAATAAAAATCAGTAAGTTATCTGCTGTGTTTATAAAATTGAGATTTTAAAGTGTTGACAATAAAAGAAACTACCAAAGAAGAGCATGTGGCTCAGCTGTAAATAATAATCAAAATTATGTAAACAATAAATTTTGATTTAACAAAAAACTGTGATACAACATTGAGAGAATGAGTATGGACATGCACAGGACTGTAAAAGAGCTAACTCTCATCTTCTAAGAGATACACACATAGTGTCTAAAAATGAAAAATCTAGAGACAGCAACGTATATGTTACAATGAAATGCAGACAAAGTAAGAGATGAAACAGTAAAAACAAAAGGCAGTTGGCTCAAGGAATCACAGAGGATTGATGGTTTTGTGATTAAGTTCTGTAAGGTTATTTGATATTAAACTACATTCATGTTTTACTTCTTAAGCTATCCATACATTATCTTGATTAAAATAAAAAGCCATGGGGCTAACCAAAGGATTCAGGGAGTCCTGAGTTGAATAGTGGATCTATACCCCATTGACTAGCCTGCCAGGCTCCTCTGTTCATGGAATTCTCTAGGCAAAACTACTGGAGTGGGTAGCCCATTCTCTTTTCCAGGAGATCTCAACCCAGGGACTGAACCCAAGTCTCCTTCACTGCTGGTGGATTCTTTACCATCTGAGCCACTAGGAAAGCCCCGGGACACCCATACACGTATTCTATGTGGAATTTACATATTCAGACATCTGTGGTTGGGGCCTTACTCCCATGCAGACAACCTTCTTAGTTTTCCTAGAGACAAGAGTCAGAAAATATCTGCATAAAACATTCTTCCTCTCCCTACAAATCCTCTTAAGTCAGAAATCAAGGATGTCAAAGAAAAAAAAAAACCTTCAAAATTTGGGAGCATTTAAAAATTTTAAGTACTGTCATTTAAAAAGTTATCTTAAATGTTTTTAAGAAATTTTCTGATAAAATACTACATACCAAGAAAATTTCAAGAAAAATATTTTTACTGACATTCAAATTGGCATTATCACAAGGAATAAATCCTTTACTTACAGATAAAAGTTAATATCACAACTGTTATTTTTGTTTTTAAATTCAAAGTCATCTATTACAGCGATTAATAATATAATAAATGTACAAAGACTATAAAAATATACACAAAGCACTAACTTCAGAAATTGAAGGAAATGCCTTATAATTTTTGTTCAATAAACATTCTCAACATTATTCCCTAAAACGCTTTGGTATTTTCCTCAAATTATCTCATTAATATCAGACATCCAATTTGGTGACTTAAGTTCCCATTACAGAATTTAATATACAGCACATTCCTTTTTTTTTTTTCTTTTTGGCCACGTCACACAGCACATAGGATCTTGGTTCCAAACCAGGAATCAGATCAGTGGCCCTGCAGTGGAAGCACAGAGTCTTAACCACTGGATCACCAGGGTGTCCCATAATTTTCCGTTTACTTGTCTCTGACCCTCTATAAACTGCCAGCTCTGCTAGGGTCTCTTCTGTTCACTAACAGGTACATCCTTATCTCTGCCTATGGCACAAGGGAGACAATCAATCAATATCTACTAAATAAATGAACAAAGATATAATTTGACTTACGTTATTTACACCTAATTAGAATCTATTTCTTGCTTAATGGTTAATTTCATACAAAAAGGGAGGAAGATGAAAAGTACCTTTCAATGAGTGTCCCATTTTGAATCATCCAAACATCACAGTATGTTCGAGACACCAGCATAACAGCAATAAGTATCAAGTAACCTGTCTAAAATAAACCAGGTATAGTAAATTAATTAAATGCATTTTAGAAAGTTAAAAGAAACATTACTTTGATAAAGATTTTTTGTTTCTAAATTCAAAGCTTTACTATACCTTTACTGTAGTTGACTGACATTTTACTGATAGGTAATTTTTTAAAATAATTTTCAAAGACGTTTAAATATATATTACAAATGGAAAAGGGCTTGTAGATCAGTTAATCTAACTTTTTCATCCAGAATTAAAAACTGCTTCCAGCTCAAGATGGTGGAGTAGAAGGACGTGCCCTCATCTCCTCATGCGAGAACACCAAAGTCACAAGTAGCTGTTGAACAACCATTGACAGGAGGATGCTAGAACCTACCAAAAAGAGACACCCCACATCCAAAGACAAAGAAGAAACTGTACAAGATGGTAGGAGGGGCACCACAATCATGATAAAATCAAAGCCCATACCTGCCAAGTGGTGACCCATAAACTGGAGAAAAATAATACCAAAAGAAGCTCTCCCACTGTTGCAAAGGTTCTGAACCCCACGTCAGGCTTCCCAGCCTGGGGATCTGATAAAGGGACTAGGAATCCCCAGGGTATCAGACCTTGATGGCCAGTGGGATTTGATTACAAGACTTCCACAGGACTAGGGAAACAGAGATTCCAGTCTTGGGAGGGCACAAACAAAACTTTGCACACACCAAGACTTATGTGCAGAGACCATCATGAGTAACGCTGGGCTGGATGCAGCACAAGCTGGAACCAAGATTGCCGGGAGAAATATCAATAACCTCAGATATGCAGATGACACCACCCTTATGGCAGAAAGCGAAGAACTACAGAGCCTCTTGATGAAAGTGAAAGGGGAGAGTGAAAAAGTTGGCTTAAAGCTCAACATTCAGAAAACAAAGATCATGGCATCTGGTCCCATCATTTCATGGGAAGTAGATGGGGAAACAGTGGAAACAGTGTCAGACTTTATTTTCTTGGGCTCCAAAATCACTGCACATGGTGACTGCAGCCATGAAATTAAAAGACGCTTACTCCTTGAAAGAAAAGTTATGACCAACCTAGATAGCATATTAAAACGCAGAGACATTACTTTGTCAACAAAGGTCCGTCTAGTCAAGGCTATAGTTTTTCCAGTGGTCACGTATGGATGTGAGAGTTGGACTATAAAGAAAGCTGAGCACCGAAGAATTGATGGTGTTGAAGAAGACTCTTGAGAGTCCCTTGGACTGAAAGGAGATCCAACCAGTCCATCCTAAAGGAAATGAGTCCTGAATGTTCATTGGAAGGACTGATGCTGAAGCTGAAACTCCAATACTTTGGCCAGCTGATGCGAAGAGCTAGCTCATTTGAAAAGACCCTGATGCTGGGAAAGACTGAAGGTGAAAAAAGGGGACAACAGAGGATGAGATGGTTGGATGGCATCACCGACTCAATGGACAGGACTTTGAGTAAATTCCAGGAGTTGGTGATGGACAGGGAGGCCTGGTGTGCTGCAGTCCATGGGGTCGCAAAGAGTCAGACACGACTGAGCGACTGAACTGAACTGAACTGAAGACTCAGAGGAAAGGAGCAGCGATCCCACAGGAGACTGAAACACAAGTCCCTGCTAGTGTTGGGAGGGCTTCCTGCGGAGGCGTGGGTCAGAGGGGTCCCTTCAGGGATGCGGGCACTAGGATGGGACGGTCCCTTTGGTGTAGACCCTCTTGAAGGCCACCATTAACCAGAACCACATTAAAAAGTGAATCCTAGGCAGGTCAACGGTTTGCCTTGTGAATGACAGAAACCAGCAGTATAACCTAGACTACCTAAATTACAATGTATTGTGATTGTCCTATGTTTTGAATATGCAACTCTAATAAAGAAAAATGACAACTACCAATATACAGTTATCAACAAATACTGAAGCCTAAATTTTGCTTAAGTAGAATAAATTTGGTTCAGTTTGTTAGAAAAACCCCTGCCCTAGCAGGGCTTTCAATTTAGTTATTAGGGCAAGATTTACACATAACAAATAAGAAAATAGACCAATATAAGAAAGTATATTTGCATCACTTCATGTAATAAGTGACAAATTGGAAGGTGTGAAGTAACAGAAGAGGGTTATGACATTAGAAATACATCAGATAAACCAAGTAAACGAAAAAGAGAATGAGGATTATGAGTTTTTTTAAAAAAAAAAGATTTAATGGAGAATAAAAAATAATTTAAACCATATGAATTATCATATCCATCAGAGCTTAAAAAGCTACTGCAAACTTTAGGCTAGAACAAAATATTAAAAACTGTTGTTTAAAGAATTACTTAAGCAATGCTGGGAGAGAGAGATTACTGAGGAGAGATGAGAGACTGAATTGCTGGTGAGGAGTCAACTGTCTTGTGTGCGGGACGAGAATCTACACTCCAGTCTCTAACTCCCACACACACCCACTCAAAGCTGACCTTAATCTTTCTAAATCGGAAGAATATACACAGCAACACAGAAGCTAACATCAGAGGGGTATGGCAGGGGAAATGTTTGCTGGATAAAGTGTTTGATTTTGAATTTACAGAATTGAGGGGCAAATGCATCTACGACTTCTGCAATTTTTGCAAACAAATCTTGTTTTCAAAAAAGGGGAAGATAACTAAAAATGTGAAAGACAAGGCAGGGAGTCAAAAACACAGAAGTAATAAATGAATCCATAAGAAAGAAAATGACGTCAAAAAAGAGTCTTGGGACTGAGTTGTGACAGCTGCTCCCCCAAAGTTTCCCAGAGTTGGCTGGCTAGAAGGGTACCATCTTCCTACCTTGTCCCACCATCTCAAAGTTAGTTATTACACTGACAACAGAAGAACCCATTGATTTTTAATAAATGCTCTCTGTAGATGACACTCTAACTATAATGCTAACTTTTAGTTCAGACCTTACATGCAGTCTCAATCCTAAATTAATCATTTGAGGAATAAAGGTAACATTAGACAAAGACAGTTTATATTTTCCTTTATTTTATGTACTTTGCTTAATTTATTCTTAAAATAACTACCAAGTTTATTTGGCTCACTGTAGCAAAATCTACTAAACTTCTGACTACTGACCATCCGAAATGCATTTTTGTGCAAAAGATGCCCTTAGAATCACCATAATTCCATTCCTGGGTTTGCAGAATATGTCAGAAAGTAAAGATCACCTTGATTTAGGCAGTCCCTCACCTCATGATATAGATGAACTTCCATATTCATATGCAGTATTTTTATTTATTCCATAATCTCTATCTCTATGTCTAATTATCTGTGATTTCTACTGGAGTTTATTTCACTTTATTGAACTGGGGTTAAGCTTGGATTGTTCTGTCTCTCAAAGATGATTCATAAAATGGCTCTGTGGCATGGATACACCTTGACAGAACTGGAAGGTTGGCCAAGTTAGGCTTGTCAAGCTACTTACTAACTCCCAGAGATCTATCCAAAGTATCATATTCATTTTATATTCAGCTGCTGCTGCTACTGCTAAGTCGCTTCAGTTGTGTCTGACTCTGAGCGACCCCATGGACTGCAGCCCACCAGGCTCCTCCGTCCATGGGATTTTCCAGGCAAGAGTACTGGAGTCGGGTGCCATTGCCTTTAAACCCCTGCTAAAAGGTTAAATGAACATTAAGCTATAAAGTGATGGAGGGGGAGGGGGGCGTGTAACACAAATCCTTCCAGCGAAGCTTATATTTTAAATAAAGATTCTTCAAAGTCAGGTAGGTTGTGGAATAAGGAAACAATTAACTGTCCCTGGAACACACATGGGGCACCTTCACAAAGAAGATAATGAGCATTAAGCTGTTTTCAAAACATATTTTTTGTTGTGAGTGTTGTCATAAAAATGGTGTCATTAAAAAATGAGAACACAGGGCCTGGCTATAAAACAGCAAAGAATCTTATAAGTAGATGATATTGAAAAGAAAAGCAAAGTCAGGTGGTGATTTACAAGGTAAAAGAAGCCAAATGGCCTTGTAAGTGTTTCAGAAAGACAGACTAGTTAGAAAAAGAAGACCAATTAAGAGATTATAATAATCCAAGTAATGGAGAACAGTATAAAAGGAAAGCAAGGGACTAATCAACGAGAAACTCAAAGATACTTGGAAAAAAAAAACATTTAAAATATAAGGGATGAAGCAGATTTAAAAAGCGCATATCCAGCTTTCCTCCACGAAACACATACTGTTGTTCAGTCGCTAAGTCGTGTCTATCTCTTTGCGACCCATGGATTGAAGCACACCAACTTCCCTGTCCTTCATTATCTTCTGGAATTCGCGCAAATGCATGTCCACTGAGTTGGTGATACTATCTAAACACACATTATCTCTATCTAATTAGGAAAAAAACAAATGTTATTAAATTACTTTTTAGAGTTTCTTATGGGCAGAGTCAACAAGACACGATGCTAAAGTGAGGGGAAGAAGACAAGCCCAGTTCATGGAGGAATGTGTCTTTTCTCTGAGAATTACAGTGCTTCAGTGTCTTGTCCTTTTCTTGATGTCACTAGATTATAAGGCTAATGATTTTTAAAATGTGAAGAGTAGGAAACAATTATGTTTGAAGAAGACAAATTTGGCAGAAAAGATTTTAAAAGGAGAGATTCTTTGAAATGAGGCTAATTGAAAAACACTGTAGTATCTAGGTAAGAATATTCAGAAAGAAAAATTAGCAGATACCAGTGACTCAAAGGATGACAGGTATGTATGGGGAAGAGAAAGAGTCAAAGGTGATAATATTTCCAGTTGTACAAAAGGAGAACACTAAGGTAATTAAAGATGGAGAACACAGTATTATTTTATTTTTTAATCATTAAAAATAATAAACAGTGACAAAGATAATCTTGATAGAAGGCCAAAGGAAAGAATAATAAAACTTTATTCCAACAACCAGTTCACTTCCTAAAAATAAAGAATTCAGGTATCTTAAAAATATTAAATCAAATATGAAAAAGGAACCTTCAAACATACTTCGTATCAATGTTACTTGTTAACATCTTAATGTAATAAAAAGCTCTTTCTAAATTTAATCTTGTCTTCAATATAATAAAGCAACACCATTTAGGATAGCTGTATCACAGTACTCCAGTACTTCACATAAAATATAATAAAATATTTCACAAGCAATAGAAAATCATTTAAAAACTGGCACTGAACAACAATGATATTTGACTTGTAGCAGAACAAAGGCTTTATAATTCTGTCATTTTGACCTCATGTAACCATTAAAGGTGAACAGTGAACAGTTTCATAAAGCAATAATTTCATAAGACTTACCTCTTTACAAAATGTTTTAGGTACCATGATTTTCAGAATTCGCATGAGCCTTGAAAAAAACACCCTGTCCACCACAGCTCGCTCTTTTTTCCCTTCTTTCTACATTAAAAAAAAGAAAGAAAGAAAGCTTTTTAATAGCTATAACAAATAAGATTTTAAAACCATGTTTCATCTAAGTCAATATAAACAACTATCAAGATGGATACAGTATTTGAAGAACACAGTCCTATACTGTTCTTCATATTCAAACATGCTTTCAAGAAAATAAGACTTTACCAAAAACTGAAAAAGGACGTGATAAGTTCTGAAACTGCAGAAAATATATGGAAAAAGAACACTGCAAACAGAAGAAACAGTAAGTGCCAAATGCCAAGGTGAAAGCCCATTTAACAACAAAATGGCCAATCTGGCTGGAGCTGTGAGCAAGAGATAGCAGTAGAAGACGAGGTCAGAGGACAACTAAGCAATGGTCAAGTACTTACTGTCTGTTCATTATCCACTTCCTGATTAACAACAGAATTTTAAAAAAATCTTGAACAGG
The DNA here is from genome assembly GCF_014754425.2 of Oryx dammah. NCBI lineage: Eukaryota > Metazoa > Chordata > Mammalia > Artiodactyla > Bovidae > Oryx > Oryx dammah. The sequence goes on from NW_024070212.1 coordinate 47,470,928, forward strand.
AAGTTTCCTTCTATCAATTACAGGAAACGTTCGGATTCCTAGATTTATCATTTAGCATTTCTAATGTGCACTCTCTTCCTTAAGAATTCAAAGACAGACAAGGTTCCCTCATTCATTCAGTTCACATTCTAGCAGGGGAAACACAAATTAAAAATAAACCAATAACCAAGTTATTAGAGATAGACCAGGCAGGGTCAAGAGGAAAAGAATGACTTCAGAAAAGTATGAGAAGAAAGATCTCTTTGGGTGAGGGTAGTAAGGCACGGGGAACACCAGGCACAAAACCCAGTTCAGGAATAAAACTGGTGTGCGCACTGAAGCGCAAGATGACCGAGCAGAGGAGACAGGAGGGAGAAGAAGGGGTGGGCAGGGCCCCGAAGAACAGAGCCCTGAAGCCACAGACAGGACCCAGAGTTTACTGTCAGTGCAGAGGGAAACCCAAGAGCAGGAAGTCAGCCTGCTAGTAGTGTTAGTCACTCAGTCCTGTCCGACTCTGTGCGACCCCACGGACTGTAGTCTGCCAGGCTCCTCTGTCTGTGGGATTCTCCAGGCAAGAATACTGGAGTGGACTGCCATTCCCTTCTCCAGAGGATCCTCCCAAACTAGGGATCGAACCCAGGGCTCCTGCATTGCAAGCAGATTCTTAACCATCTGAGCAACAGAGACTACTCTCAGACATTTCTTCATTGCCGCTAGTCCATGAAAACCTAGATACAAACCACTTGCAAGGATAAGAAAAAAGTGATGTGCACTGGATATAGTGGATGTTATTTACCTTATTATTTCTGGGCTGTCTGCAAGAACGGGCAGAAGAAACTTTTCAGAACAGGCGAGACTCTCCAGAAGGACCTCATCCTCAATTTAGCTCCTTTCCCCAACTCCCATAATCGCTGCTCACTTATTTACTAACTACTATGCTCTTGATACTATGCCCATGATAAACAAATACCCATGGTATAGTAAATTCTATTAGACAAACTTTGTCGTAAATGTGCTTTAATTAAATTAATATCTTATTAAACCTTGTGAGTAGTCTGTAAACTGAATTAGAATAATCAGCTACCATCCACATGTTAAGACACTGTACTAAGTGCTTTATATATGTAATCCTAATAAACAGTCACTGCATTCACGAAGGCACTGAATGTGCGGAGTTAGGTCAGAAAGACTAAGACAGAAATAACTGGATAAGAATCAACTTATCATGTACCTTTGATTCCTGCTGGAACAAAGTTCAGGTCTTTCAAAACTTATAAAGGTTATAAACCTCATCCTACTGAGTCACAGGCGAAAGTCTACTCTATTCACATGTATATGAATTCATTCACTCAATATTTACTTGGTCCCAGGCGTTGTTCTAAATCATAGGGATACACAAAACTTAAAACGCCCTATTCACAGTCAGTTCACTCTAGCTAGTCTATTCTCCTCAAGCCAAACTTTACAACTTCAACCTAAATCTCTCCTTTCACTGGCCCCCACCCAAACTAAGTACAGGAAGAATAAAGAGAAAGCAATATAACATCAACTACCTTATAAAGAAAAAGTTAAACTGCCTCCTGACCTCACTTCATCCCACCTGTAGTCAATACCTTCTCCATTTCTAGCTTGAGCCTTAGAATAATTTCAAGATAAAATGACCATCTCTGATATAAACAAAGAACTACTATTTCTAGCTGCTCTAAAGAAAGGATCTAGGGCGGAGAAGGCAATGGCACCCCCCTCCAGTACTCTTGCCTGGAAAATCCCATGGACAGAGGAGCCTGGTGGGCTGCAGTCCATGGGGTCGCGAAGAGTCGGACACGACTGAGCGACTTCACTTTCACTTTTCACTTCCATGCCCTGGAGAAGGAAATGGCAACCCACTCCAGTGTTCTTGCCTGGAGAATCCCAGGGACGGGGGAGCCTGCTGGGCTGCCGTCTATGGGGTCGCACAGAGTCGGACACGACTGAAGCGACTTAGCAGCAGCAGCAGCAGGGCAAACCATGAGGAAGGTTTAAAAAAAAAAGTTATAAGAAAGTAACAATGAAGCACCTGGTATATAATTAGCACTTTACCTGGTATATAACTTCCCCTCCTCTTTTTCTCCTGTTCCTATTGTCACTGCTCCTATTTCTTATGCTGTCTGAAAGCTGACTTTATTATTTTTGTTAAATTTGAATCCATGAAGGGAACTATATACTTCCTAAAATGAGGAAACACCAGACACCTGGACTGGAGGGCTGACTCAGGAAGGCTGAAGAAGTATCAAGGTGCTCTACCATTCCTGACACATCATAAAATTCATGCCTGACACCAATCTAAACACAAATAACTACAGAGACAGCACATCTCATAAACACTACAAGTCTCTTTTAAGAATTCATTTTAAATTCACAGTTGACTTCCCCCACCTATAAACTTCCCAGTGATTTTTTAAAATATTAAAAAACACTTTGATGATATAAATCTGACATGCAAATCATAGGGGGAAAAAAACATGATAGAGACCATTTAAGAAGCTAAAGTAATAAAGCATTCAGAAAAGAAAATATATATATATGTCCCTAACATTCAGGAGGCAACAATGCCAACCAAAGGGCAATGAGACTCTATTGATGTGTCAGCCAACTTAGAAAGGTGACATGAACTAGAGTTGACCAAAAAAGACAGATGCTTGAAACAGCAAATAAAAGGTCATCGGGTGCTGACAAAGTGTAAGGACCTCTGTATATTGTTAGAGAAACTGTAAATCAACACAACTATTAGGTTGTATACATCAAAATGTACAAAGCATACTCACTATTATAGGTAAAACAACCAGCAAATTTACTTTCAGAAACTCATCCTAGAGGTTTTCCTGCACATGTGCTTAAATACCTAAATGAAAAAACTCATATACTATTTTATAATATTATAAAATTAAAAACCTAAATGTGCATCAATTATGAGATACTATATAAATCATGGCAAATTTATGCAGTGAAGATTCTACACAATTGCAGAAAAGGAAGCAGCTCATATTTATACAAGAGAATACTACAGAGTGGTTAAATTAACTAGGTCTATAGCTATCGACCTATAGCTATAGCTGGATCTTAAAAAAACAATATGCTGAAATAAAGTAGAACAATAAATACAATGATTTGATTTATAAAATTTTCCAATAAGCAAAATAATTCTACAGATAGTGTTTATGGAGCTATCCACATACTTCAAAAGGATAAAAATATGCATGGGAATGCTAAATGCTAACGCCAGCACAATCTTTACATATTTTGAATTTTATAGCCTGTGTATTAAATCAAAATTAAAAGAATTAATATTTTAAAGTCAAGTCAACACTCTTTTTATACTCTTCTCTAAAATTTTCTCCTTAAATCTCATGTCTTATGAAAATTATCTCACCTCAACCCATCCTGCAGCTGCTGCTGCTAAGTCACTTCAGTCGTGTCCGACTCTATGCGACCCCATAGACGGCAGCCCAGCAGGCTCCCCCATTCCTGGGATTCTCCAGGGAAGAACACTGGAGTGGGTTGCCATTTCCTTCTCCAATGCATGAAAGTGAAAAGTGAAAGTGAAGTCGCTCAGTCCTGTCCAACCCTCAGCGACCCCATGGACTGCAGCCTACCAACCCATCCTACCAAAGACTAAAAATTTCAATGAAAAAAAAATCTAATTGCGTCCCCTCATAAAAGACACATTCACTGTAGAAAAACTAGAAAATTCTGACAAGCAAAAAGAGAGCCTACACCTACCATTTACAGATGTCAACTATTAACATTTGGAACGTATCTTACCAATATGTCTGTGTGTGCACTTCTTATAAATTTTACAAATGTGGTACCAATATGTACACTGTCTTAAACCTTTTTCTGCCAACCATTTGTTCAAAAACTAAATTTATCTTGCTTATACTATATGAGTAGCAAACAAGCAGATGTTTTTTAGAATATACAAAAAATAGAAGAATTTTAAAATGTGTCAATACTGAGGTACTAATTAGTTTCAGTCATGTCCTGAAACTTGCAGGTATGGTGGTATACAGATAGTGGTATAACTAAGATATCTAAGCTTTGAAGACTCAGGTATAACTTATATATGAGAGATTATGAAGATGGAAATAACAAGATAAGCATAAAATGTCCCATATTTTAGACTATGGAAACCAAAGAGTAGCAATTTGATGTCAATATCCAGGATATTCAGAGAACAGACATTAATATGAGGGCTCAGGAAGACCTAAGAGACTCTAATCACAAGAAGCCAGCAGAAGTTTACTAGGAATGAGTCATATCAAACCCTTCTAATTTTGTTGTCAAGAATATCGTACTAGTGTATTAGCTGACATAAGGTCACATAAGCTCCACAATGGTAGGAACTTTTGTAACTGCTATACACACAAAACCAGAACAATGCCAGGCGTACATGAGGTGCTCAATCAATACATGGTGACAGACTGACTTAATAAATGAATTAATAAATTAATCAAGGAACTTGATATTTCTTATAAAACTATCGTGGCCTTAATGGAGACATAAAGTCCAGATTTTGTGACAGTTGGATATAGTCACAGCTAAATAAACCATCACCAAAAAAACAAAAGATTAAGAGATGCCACAGAGGAATTTTCTTATCCTAACCTAGACAATACTATCAGCAATTGTGAGAAAGAGGAGACAAATTAAATTTGTACATAATACCTTCCACCTAACACATTAGGTGTTAGAATTATATTCAAAATTACACTAGGAGTTCCCTGGTGGCCTCGTGGTTAGGATTCTGGGCTTTCACTGCCATGGCCCTGGTTTATATCTTGGTCAGGGAACTGAGATCCTGAAGGCCGTGTAGTGTAGCCAAAAAGAAAAAAAAAGTTACAGTAATAGAATACATATATTATAGAATAGACTAGTAGTATAAACCCTACCCACTCCAGCAGTCTTGTCTGGAAAATCCCACGGATGGAGGAGCCTGGTAGGCTGCAGTCCATGGGGTCGCTAAGAGTCGGACATGACTGAGCGACTTCACTTTCACTTTTCACTTTCATGCGTTAGAGAAGGAAATGGCAACCCACTCCAGTGTTCTTGCCTGGAGAATCTCAGGGACGGGGTTGCACAGAGTCGGACACGACTGAAGCAACTTAGCAGCAGTAGCAGCAGCATAGACCCTACAGGTTGACTTAATGTTTATCTAAAAGCAACAACTGGAGTTCCCATATGACCTAGAAATTTTACTCCTAGGTATATACCCAAGAGAAATGAAAACATATGTCCACATGCCCATATGAAAACCTGTACATGAATGCATGAAAGTTCATAGCAGCATAATTCATAATGATCAAAAAGGAGGAAACCACTTAAATTTCCCACAACTAATGGTTAAGCAAATGTGGTATATCTAAACAATGAAATGAAGTGAAGTTGTTCAGTTGTGTCCAACTCTTTGTGACCCCATGGACTGTAGCCTGCCATGCTCCTCCGTCCATGGGATTTTCCAGGGAAGAATACTGGAATGGGTTGCCATTTCCTTCTCCAGAGGATTACAATTCAACAATAAAAAAAAAAAAATGAAGTACTGATGGATCCAACAACACATATGAACCCTAAAAACATGTTAAATAAAAGAAGCCAGTCACAAAATGCCAAATATTACCACATGATTCTATTTATAGGAAATGTCCAAAATAGGCAAATCAACAGAGACCAGTGACTCAGTGGTTACCAAGGGACAGGAGGAGAGGGTAATGAGGAATGATTACTAATGGGTACAGAATTTCTTCATGAGGAATTGAAAGTTTTTTAGATAGTGGTGATGGCTGTAAAGCTCTGTAAACATACTAAAACCACTAAATTGTATACTTAAATGGATGGATTTTATGGTACATGAATTACATCTCAATAAAACTGTCACCCCAAAAAAGAAATAACTGATGAACACAGATGTCTGTTAAAAGAGCTGTTCATCAGAAAAATACCTCAAGCTTACAATTTACCACAAACTCCACTTAATGTAAACAGAAGTAATGGCTAAAAAAGTAAAAGCAACTTTAGGCTGAATTTTAGCAATATGGTATTCATATCAAGAGATGCAATAGTGCAGGTGCATTCCATGCTAGTCAGACCATTTCTGGACAACTACATTTTATCCTAAACATAGTGTCTGGAGCAACTAACTCATACAGATCCAGAGGAGTGTATACATAATTGAAGAACAATCAGAAACCATGTTACCTGAGAAACACTTGAAGGAATGATAACTGCTTAGCATTGGGGGAAGAAAAGATTCAGAAAATACAACTATCTTCAAACAACATCAGAGTCTATTAGAGAAAGCAGAGTAAACTTGTTCTGTGTCTCTACAGAAGACAAAATAGAATCTTAGAGAAAGAAGATTAATTGCACCAAAGTTACAGCTATCTCCTAGGTAGTACTTTCCACCAAATGAACAGATTCAAGTAAATACTAGAAGTCACCTATCAAGGCTTTCTATCTTAGGAATAATCTCTATAATATGTAGTGGGTTTGGGATGATACTTAAGTTCCCTTCTAATCCTAAAATTCCCTGACTTTATCCTAGTTCAAAAATATATAATGAAACAAATGAAGTAAATGCATGAAATCCCAAAGAGTAAATGATATAAAATTTACCTCATTGTTCTGTAATGGTGGTTTTCCATTTTTCTTACTGCAGAGAAAAAGAAAAAAGAGCAAGAGCTTTATTTGCAAATTGTTTCCATCATAAAAGAATTATTTTAAGAAATAAAAAGAATATACCAAATTCTCCAAATGAGTTTCTTCTTTTACATGTCATACTGAGACAGAATATATTAAATACAATAGTCCAACTGCCTCTTACTAAGTATAATTCACAGAAAATGCTCAATAAATGTTAACTACCACTATCATGTGTCAGGCATTACATTGTAATTTTTTCACACATACAGAAATATACTTATTCTATGATTTCTCCCATGAAGATATGGAATCTATCTTTCCATCCTTGAATCAAGGCTTGGCCATGACATTAGCAAACTGATATAAACAAGGGGCTGAAAACATTCATGTACTAGGCTCACTCTCTTGCTGGTGGGAATCCTTTCCCAGCCATGTGAGCGATCCCAGTCAGTAGCCTAAAGGATGGGAGACTATGCGTCATTTCCATGTTACAAATGAAAAAACCAGCTTAGAAGAGTCAGTAGCATGACCAAGGTTCAAGCAACTCAAAGTAGTTTATCTACCACTTGAACCCAGATCTGACTACTAACCCAGGCTTCCTCCCCTAAACAGTATAATAACCAAACTTGGCTTCTGTTTATATAAACTACCACCTCACCCTATGCTTCTAAATAATATTGATCACAGTTAAAATCTCTTGTTTAATGTACGTTTCCTCCCAGTAAATTAGTTCCATGAAATCAGAAGCTACTGCAGGTTGGTCTCTCCAAAGTAGAGTACAAAATGTCTATTAGAGATCAGCGTCCGTGAAAGAAAGGCAAAGAAGGAAAGCTAGGCAGAACTCAAAACTGTGATACACACCAACAAAATTTCAGCCAACCAGGTGGGAAGCCCTGAAGCAATAATTGTTCATCCTAGTGCTCTGAGACAGGATGAAATGGTAGGGTTTTTTAAACCTGTTCCTAACTCAATAAGCAAATCTATCCCGCTCCAGCGAGATCATGACCTTGGAGAAGGTAGCTCTGCAGCTGAGGCAGACCATAAGACATGTGCAGAAGGGGTTACCTGGTGATTCGCACTGCTCATAGCTGGACAATAAGCCCTTCTTTGAAGGGGAATCTGGATAGCACATCTCCTTTTCTACTACAAGGGTCATGTATTACCCAGTCCTCTATGTTCAATACCTAGTTGAGCCCCAGCGATTTGTAGATTGAACATTTTCATTACAGGACACCATGTCACTGAGTAAGGCAAGAAAGACACACAACTACAACGTGGTAAATGCTATCATTTTTAAAGTGCTTAGGCATATTACCGTTTCTAATTTCAACTATACTGCAGGATTGCTCATTTGTTTTTAAATTTTCATGAGACTACAAAACCATTTCAGAAGATGCCTTTTATATATATATACATGTTCAAGTGTGCAGTTAATTATGAGCCCCTTTTATAAGGCTTTCTAAATTCCTCTTTTTAAAGAATTCTTTAAAGTTTCCTCAGTTTCGAAGATACCAGCTATATGTGATTTAGTCACTAAGTCATGTCCAACTCTTGCGACCTCATGGACTATAGCCTGCCAGGCCCCTCTGTCCATGGGATTCTCCAGGCAAGAATACTGGAGTGGGTTGCCATTTCCTTCTCCAGAGGATCTTCCTGACGCAGGAATCGAACCTGGGTCTCCTGCATTGCAGGCAGATTCTTTAGACTGAGCTACCAGGGAAGTCCTTACCAGCTATATAAATACATATAAATTGCTTAGGATATATGAGAGCAGTATATTAGAATCCTGTTTATTGGATTACATTTTTTTTAACTTCATATGTCACAAAGTTTTTTTTTTTTTTTTTTTTTTTACTTCATATGTCTAAAGGGTGGAGAGAAGTTAATGTACTTCTGAAAACAAGATCTACTAGTAGGCAGATTCAAGTTTAACAAAAATTCAGTATTTTCCTTTTTTTGATTTTTATCCTATGAAACTAGAAAACCTCTACAACAGACATGTCTTCTACTCTTCTATGTTTCTTTTGACTACCAAAAAAAATCAACCTAGCAGCTGCATTAAATTCATTAAAATAAAAGCATTCAACATGTTCAAAATATATTACCAGTATGAACACAAAATGGTGAAAGTGCAAGTCAGTCAGTCACGTCCGAGTCTTGGCGACCCCATGGATAATACAGTCCATGGAATTCTCCAGGGCAGAATACTGGAGTGGGTGGCCATTCCCTTCTTCAGGGGATCTTCCGAACCCAGGGATCAAACTCAGGTCTCCTGCATTGCGGGTGGACTCTTTACCAGCTGAGCCACCAGGTGAGGTATCTGTAATCTGATTTGGACAGTCACTAAATATCAGGTGTTTTGTTACATCTCAGGATATAACCAACTGAAATTATTTTTATATCTAATTTTGTGACTATGTGAATGATGACCTTAAACCAGTCTATTGTATCAAAATCGATGTTATGTTCAGACAGGAGCTGCTCATCTATTTTCTTCTTGCTCAATAAATCAGCACACGGGATGGCAGTCCTGCATCAATCCTTTTCATTGCCTTCCCAATAGCTCAGCCTGGGCAGAAGGAAGGAAAAGAGGATCACAGTACCAGGATAAGAGGTATAAAAACAATTTGATTGCTAGAGTAAGAAACAGAGGCACACAGAATAGATACATTATCAAATGCATGTGTTACTGAAAAGACAGGTAAATTATAAAGTAACATGGTCAAGAATCATTCAGACATCTACTAATTGCTTACTGCATGCTAAGGACTGTTCTAGATCAGCACTTCTCAAACCTTCCAGTCTCAGGGTCCTCAAGAACTTTTATTTATTTGTGTTACATGAATACTTATCACACAGAATTTCAACCTCAGAAATTTTTTTAAAATACTTATTTACTCATTTAAAGATAATAAACACATTACACATTAAGTAAAATTTTTATTTAAAAAAAGCTGTATTTTCCTTAAAAAAAAAAACAATTTAGTAAGAAAAGTGCCATTGTTTCATATTTTGACAAATCTCCTTAACGTCTGGCTTAACAGAGGACAAGTGGATTCTCATATCTGAGTCTGTATGCATTCTATCTACGGCAATACAGATCTGTTGTTGCTCTTTAGTTGATAAAGTCGTGTCTGACTCCTTGCGACTCCATGGACTGTAGCCCACCGGGTTCCTCTGTCCATGGGATTTCCCAGGCAAGAATACTAGGTAGCTGTAAAACAGGAGTATCCTAGTAAGTGTGGACATTCTTCTGTGATACTATAATGTGGCAATGCAGTCTGAAAATTGTATCAATAAACTTCTACTTTGATACAATAAAATTCACTAATCTACATTATATTCCACTTTCAATGGCTATTTTTACCCATTCTAGATTTTCTAAGATCATGTATTAGTCATTTGGACAATAATGCTTCACTGAGTTCAACTGCAGGCCTTCCAAACGCAATACATTTTATTATACAATATTTTTCAAAATTACACTTGTTAATATTGCCGCCAATCTTACCAGAAAGGCCTCAAACACTGAGAAGCTATCAAGCTCATGGTAGCAAACAACTTTTTCAAATTCTGATTTTTCACTTGAAAGCTTAAATTATAACATTAGCAACAAATACTGCCAGTTGTTTTTCCTTGAAGGCAATACAAGAAAATGTCTGCAATATTCAAGGCTGAATAAACACAGTTATTCAGTCTTTCTTCCAAGTAAAAATGATGTTACACACACACACAAAGTAGCTAGTTCAGTTCACAACTCAAATAACTGAACAGTGCTTTCTCTGAAGACAATCTCTGTACTTAGTACACGGCAAGAAGTACTTTTGCATATTTCTCCTTCTTCTCTGCCAAAGACATTACAAAAAAGAAAGACAATAGTAACCAACTATTTATAAAAAAAGTTTATGAGGGTTTTATCCAAGAAATGCAAGATCAGGTTCAGTTCAGTTCAGTCGCTCAGTCGTGTCCGACTCTTTGCGACCCCATAACTGCAGCATGCCAGGCCTCCCAGTCCATCACCAACTCCCAGAGTTCACCCAAACCCATGTCCATTGACTCAGTGATGCCATCTAACCATCTCATCCTCTGTCGTCCCCTTCTCCCCCTGCCCTCAATCTTTCCCAGCATCAGGGTCTTTTCCAATGAGCTAGCTCTTCACATCAAGTGGCCAAAGTATTGGAGTTTCAGCCTCAACATCAGTCCTTCCAATGAATATTCAGGACTGATTTCCTGATGGACTGATTGGATCTCCTTCCAGTCCAAGGGACTCTCAAGAGTCTTCTCCAACACCACAGTGCAAAAGCATCAACTCTTTGGCACTCAGCTTTCTTTAGAGTCCAACTCTCACATCCATACTTGACCACTGGAAAAAGCATAGCCTTGACTAGACGGACCTTTGTTGACAAAGTAATGTCTCTGCTTTTCAATATGCTGTCTAGGTTGATCATAACTTTCCAAGATCATGTTAACATTTGAAAAATCAATGCAATTCATCTTATTAACAGCTTAGAAAAGAATAAACATATGATCATATGTTCTGCATCACAGATACAGAAAAGGCCTTATGACAATACCCAATACCTGCTCATCCTAAAAAACTCTCAGACTAGAAATAAAAGAAACTTCCTCAATATAACAAAGGACATCAACAAACAACTACAACTATCACCGTACCAAATAACAAAAGACTTAATCTCTCTGTAAGATCTGGAATACACCAAAGATGCCAACTCTCAGCACTTTTATTCAATATCATTACTGAAGTACACACTAGAATAAGGCAAGGAGAAGAAACAAAAGGCACATAGAATGAAAATGGATAAGTAAAACTATCTTTACTGCAGACTCTATTAATATCTATATAGAAAACCCTAAAGAATCTACAAAAAAGCTAAGGAAGTTCAACTAGTTTCTAGGATATAACATCTATACATAAACATCAATTGCATTCTACATATGAGTGTAGAACAACTGGAAATTGAAATTTTAAACATACCATTTTCAAAAGCATCAAAATATTAAATATTTAGTATTAAAAAGAAAACAAAAAAAGATGCACAAGACTTGCATGCTGAAAAATACAACACCCTGCAAAGAAGACTAGAGAGATCTACCATGCTCAAGGACAAGAAGAGTCAATATTATTAAAATGCCAATTCTTCCCTAATTGATTCAGAAATTCAATGAAATCCCAATCAAAATCCTACCAGACTTTTCTGTAAAGAGTAACAAATTGAATCTAAACTCCATTTGTAAACGCAGAGGACTTAGAACAACCAATAAATTCTGACAAAGAACAAAGTTAGAGGAACTGCACCTGACTTCAAGGATTATCATAAAGCTATACTAATTAAGAGAGTTTGATATCAAATATAAATAGAAGTCAAAGAAATAAAAAAGTCCAAAGTAGACCTATACATATATGGTGCAAAGGCAACTCATTAAGGAAAGAATAATCTTTTAACCAATGGTTTCGGATCAACTGGGCTTCCCAGGTGGCCCTAGTGGTAAAGAAGCCTCCTGCCAATGCAGGAGACATTCGAGACTCAGGTTTGATCCCTGGGTTGGGAAGATGCCCTGGAGAAGAGAATGGCAACCCAATCCAGCATTCTTGCCTAGAGGATCCCATGGACAGAGGAGCCTGGCGAGCTGCAGTTCATGGGGTTTCGAAGAGTCGAATACAACTCAAGTGACTTAGCACGCACGCGTGCACTAGATCAACTGGACAGACATATGCAGGGGAAAGAAAAAGGAATCTCAAACATTATTGCATACCAAATACAAAAATTAACCTGAAGTGAAACAGAGACCTAAATGTAAGAGCTAAAACTATTAAGTTTCTAGAAGAGAACAGAAGATCTCAGTAATCTTGAGCTAAATAAGTAAAGTGAAGTCGCTCCGTTGTGTCCTACTCTTCGTGACCTTAAGGACTGTAGCCTGCCAGGCTCCTCCATCCATGGGATTTTCCAGGCAAGAGTACTGGATGGTGTTGCCGTTTCCTTCTCCAGAGAGTTAAATAAAGATAAAGATTCGTTAAATAGAATAAACTGCACACGAAAAAAAAATCAATAAATTAGAATTCATCAAAATCCTAAATGTTTGTTTCTCAAAAGATACTGCTAAGAAAAGTAAAATGGAAGCCACCAAGTGGGAGAAAATACATGCAAAATACACACCCAAGAAAAAAACTGTATTCAGAATAAATGACAGACTCTCACAATCAAGTAAGAAGGCAATTCATTTAAAGATTTAAACAGATATGTTGCCAAAGAAAATGTACAGATGAAAAATAAACAGGAAACATGCTCCATATCATTGGTTCTAAGGGAAATTCAAATTAAAACCACAATGAGAAACCACTACATACATCCACTAGAATGACTAAGATTAAAAAGACCGATCATATCAAGGGTTATCAATATGTGGAGCAACTGGAATTTTTTTTATACTGCTGATGGGAGTATGAAAAGGAACACTCACTGGGAAAAGTTTCTTAAAAAGTTAAACATACACCTACCATATAACCCAGCCATTCCACTACTAAGTATTTGCTCAAGGAAAATAAAAGTGTATTTCCATACACAGACCTTACACAAATGTTCACAGTAGCTATATTTTTAATAGCCAAAACTTTGAAACATCCAAATGTTCAACAATAAGTGGATTTTAAAAATCAAAGTATTTCCATAAAATGTATTCAACAATTAAAAAAAATTGATGCATGAAATATGAATACATCTCGAAATCATGATGCTGACTGAAAGTAGCTGGACAAATATATACATAGTTAGACTCCACTTATATGAAATTCCAGAGCAGCCAAATCTCATCTACAGTTTTATACAGTAGGTCAATGGTGCCTTTAGGCTGGTGGAGGGGAGAAGACTGACCACAGAGGGGGAAAAGGGGCCTTTGGAGTGATGGAGATGTTTGTTATCTTGATTGGAGTAATGGTTTCACTGATGCTTACATGTGAAAACTTACTAAGTTGTGCTTTAAATATAAGCAGTTTATTATGCATCAATAAAGCTTTAATAAAACTCTAAAAGAAAAGATGACCCACTCGAGTACTCTTGCCTGGAAAATCCCATGGACAGGAGCCTGGTAGGCTGCAGTCCACAGGGTCACTGAATCGGACACGACTGAGCGACTTCACTTTCACTTTTCACTTTGATGCACTGGAGAAGGAAATGGCAGCCCACTCCAGTGTTCTTGCCTGGAGAATCCCAGGGACGGGGGAGCCCGGTGGGCTGCCGTCTATGTGGTCGCACAGAGTCGGACATGACTGAAGCGACTCAGCAGCAGCAACAAAGGAAAAAGATCAAAATTTAGGAGAGACATTTTCCTAAGAATACAATATAAAAGTAAATTTTGTTTGTTCTTTATTGGAAAGGTGAGGGAGGAGAAGGAGTTAATTGTTCTTTAATAAAGTCAACAAAATATGTAAAATTAATAAGCAGAAACTTCCCCAAAACAAACTATGAGACTACGAAAAAGAAACTGACAAAAATTGAAGAGAAGCTTTCAGACAATTTCTAGACTAAGCAAAAAAAGAACACAATTCTGAAAACTTTAATCAGAGTTTAGTTATCCAGAACAATAATTCTGACAGAATTTCTCACTTAGTTTTTTTCCTAGACCAGTGTTTTCTAGATTTGGGGTAATGGATTAACCTCTCCTGAAGGAAAAGAAATTCTTACAGACTCCAGCATTGCCTTAAATTGCTTCTTCCTTAAATATGTATAAGCATAAAATTAAGTACAACTGACCCTTGACATGAGGTTTAGGGGCACTGATCCTCCATGAAGTTGAAAATTCATTTATAACTCTACAGTAGGCCCTTCATATCTGAGGTTCCAGATCCTTGGATTCAACCAAGGATTGTGTAGTACTGAAGTGAGTACTTAGTGAAAAAAATCCACAGATATGCAAACTCTCGCAGTTCAAAACCATGTTGTTCAAGAGTCAGCTGAATATATTCTTTTCCTTTACAGCTCCTCTACATTCACAAAATAAAATGTATCACTTAAAAACAAGCAAAAACTTTAAAGCCACAATAAAAATGGAATCAATGTTTATTTAAAGTGATAGGTGAGATAGCACTGCTACAACTAATCACCAGTGCTGGGATAAAAAAGTAGAAGCAATTATTTATGTGTTACATATGCCAGTTAATAGCTGAGAGTTTTTAATAATATTCATTATTTTTCCTTTGTAAACAATGAACTGGTTTTAAATCACTGCTTTATTAATGCTGATGAGATAATCAATTTATTAGTATATCCCCAAACAAAATTCTAAAAATCAAAATACTCAAGAGACAATATTATAAGCCTTATTGCAAATAAATATTACAAATTGGTATTTATAGAGATAAACAGGGATTCTTGTAATATAACTGCTCACAAAAAGAGAATTCTGCATAAACAAAACATACGTACACACGTATATACATACATCCACCCACACAGCATATACATACACACACCCACCACAGGTCACATGATCAGTCGGCTCCCATCAGTCCTCTCCCTCCAAGCTTTCATAAAACATCTTACTCAGTGTGCATCATAGCATCTTATGAAGCCTTCACTTGCCCTCAACACATCAGCTACATGAAAGCCCTGTGTTCTTTTATCAGTTTGTGACAATTACAGTAATACACTGCTCAGTTGCTCTATGTCTTTTCCATTATTTAAATCCAAAGCTTCATTATAAGAGTTCAGTTACTTAGAAATTCTATTAAGACAAGTTACACCTGTAATTATCACTACAAAAGAAACGTTTAACAGCAAAAAAAAATTCAGTACAAATATAAAGACTTGATAGTTTCGAAATGTGGTGCTAGAGAAGATTTGTGAGAGTCCCTTGGACTGCAAGGAGATCAAACCAGTCAATCCTAAAGGAAATCAACCCTGAATACTCAATGGAAGGGCTGACACTGAAGCTCCAATACTTGGGCCACCTGATGCAAAGAGCCAATTCATTGGAAAAACCCTAATGCTGAACCTCCTGAGGGCAGGAGGAGAAGGAGCCAACAGAGGATGAGATGGTTAGATAGAATCACTCACTCAACGGACATGAATTTGAGCAAAGTCCAGGGGAGAGTGGAGGACACGGGAGTCTAATGTGCTACAGGGTATGGGTTGGCAAAGTGTCAGACACAACTTAGCGACTGAACAACATGAATGTAAAAGGTGAAAATGATTTTCTTAGTTTTACATTACGACATGTCAACCTAATAAAGGTTCTAATGTAGCAGGTCTGTTTACTGTTTACATGTGGTCTCTTTGGAGACAAACAGCCATTCAAACACAAACAGAGACACAAAAATCTGCAATAGTAGTGATTCAGATGACCCAGAAGGTGTATATATTCTTTTATTTATAACATCACTAAAATGAAAACACAAAGTTAAAAAATTATCAGAATCATTAGGTCCATTAGAGCCTAGAGATACCGCTCTAGAACACCTCAGTCAAAACCATGATATCAGCTATCACCTGTACTCCAAAGACTCCCCAAACCTCTAGTTCCTTCATCTTTCCTGAGCTCCTGACTTGAAATATCCATTTTTTAAAATAAGGCAATTGTACTTGCATCTACTGAAACTACTTTAAACTTTCCATGTACTTCTATGTCTGAACTTACTGTTCCACCCCAAATCTACTCTTCCATTTTCTCATACTGAAATGGATCCTAACTCAGTGAATGTACCTTTTTCTACTCAACCCCAGCCACAAACTTGAGAATTTTTCTTAGATAATCTCCCTTTCGCATACTCTTTTTATCCAATCTCTCTCCATGCTCTCCTCTTCCTCTATTGCCCCGACTTCAATCAGGCTATCAAAATTTCTCATGTACTAACAATTTTCCCACCTGCTTTCTAAGAAGGATTTTCCTTGTCATTTCTATTCTCTCCCACTTCACTTCCATAGCCATATCAAACACTGAGCGTACTTAAGGTGGGGGAAGGTGGGGGGGTGGGGGAAGCACACATGCACACACACAACCAAGGTCAATCAGGGACCAGAAATACTGACGAGCTGAAGAAAGGTGGTGGCTAAGAAAATGGAAAGAAAGACGCAAAAATAAATTTGCTAGAAATAACAGGATGAGGGAACAGATAATAGCTACTGCTGCTGCTGCTGCTGCTAAGTTGCTTCAGTTGTGTCCGACTCTGTGCGACCCCATAGACGGCAGCCCACCAGGCTCCCCTGTCCCTGGGATTCTCCAGGCAAGAACACTGGAGTGGGTTGCCATTTCCTTCTCTAATGCATGAAAAGTGAAAAGTGAAAGTGAAGTCGCTCAGTGGTGTCTGACTCTTAGTGACCCCGCGGACTGCAGCCCACCAGGCTCCTCTGTCCATGGATTTTCCAGGCAAGAGTACTCGAGTGGGGTGCCATAAAGGCCTAACTAAATATGGAAATGAAAGAAGAACAAAGATTTAAAGAACCATGTAAAGATACTGGAGGTATTAGCTCCAAACTTAAAGCCCTGAAAGGTAAAAATCATTTTAACTCTTGCCTCACAAATAGTTTACACCTTGAGTGACCTGAGAACAGTGATTCTATTTACCTAATAAAGGATAATCACAGAACCATTCAGGGAAATAATAATGTGAATGTGCTAATTTTCAGGTTTTGATAAGATATGGAATTGTCCAGAATATAATTATTTTTAAGTTGAGATTTGAAGTTCAAAAGTAGAGATGTTAATTTTAAAGGAATTAATCTGACAATGGACTCCACTTAGCCAGTAAACAACAACATGACAATAATGTGAATATATAATGATATAACTCCTCTGCGAAACAAAACTATGAAACCTGAAATGTGAGCTTTGCATCTGCTTATTAAAAATTTTAGTTTGTACTGTATTAAAAATTTTAGTATGTTCTCTTAAGAAATTTGGTTTAAGTTGTTCCCTAACTAAAACTGCTCCTACTAGGCACTTTAAGAAGCAAACAATCCTCTTAAAATGAAAGTAGGTTTACTATAAGCCTCAAAATTATTCCTACAAATAATTTTAAATAACATGTCCAGATCATAATCAAAAATAACCAAGCACACAGGAAACTAAACTCCATAACCAAGAACTAGCAGAAATCAGAGAAAACAGAAGCAGACCTAAAAAGATTTCAGATACTTGAATTTCCAAACATATCCTATAAGACAACGCAGATTATATTTAAGGAAATAAAATAAAATAAAGATATCGACCAAGACAAGGAAATAATAAAAAGCTACACAGACTTAAAACCAAATGGAATTCTTAAAAATAAAAAATACAACAATTAAAATTAAATATCTAATCAATTGGTTCAATAGATCTCAGATAAAGGCTGGGCATATTCCAAAATGGAAGAAAGACATCAATCCACAAAAGTTAAAAGGCCTGTGAATCCTAAGCAAGATAGATAAAAAATAAATCCACACTTAACCAAATTATAGTGAGCTTCAGAAAACCAAAGACAAATATAAATTCTTAAAAACTGCTACAGGAGAAACAAAGAATAATTACCTTCAAAGGAGCAACAGTTACAAACTGACAGGTGACTTCTCAACATTAATAAAGGAAACCAGAAGATGATAGAATCAAATCTTCAATGTACAGAAAGAAAATTACTGCCAATCTACACTTAAACATTTATGGAAAAAAGACACTTACAAGAACGAAGGCAAATAAAGACATTACCTGACAACATGGAGAGGGTTCATCAGGAGCAGACTTGTACTAAAGAAATTTCTAAAGGACATATTATGGGGAAGAGGAGGGTTGATTACAGCTGGAAGGCACAGATTGCAAGGTGGAATGGAAAGCAAATATGGCAAATATATAATTACCTCTAAGTGAATATTATATAAAACAACAGCATAATGTCTTATAGTACTTAAAAAAAAACAACAACAACAAATGGCATCTAAATCAGGGATAAAGTTAATGGGGTCACTGCTCTGAAATCCTTTTACTGCCTGGGAGGATGATGAAGTATTTATTGATTAATGTTTAGACTTGAAAAGGTAAGCAGATGTAAAATTTCTAGGGTAATCAGTAAAAACTTTTTTTAAATTTAAATAGAGAATAACTTCCAAGCAACTAAAAGAGGTAAAAACAAAATGATGAAAAAACAAATCAATACTCTATAACCACAAAGCAATTTTGCTGGTAATTAACAGCCAAAAGAAAAATACAAGAAAAATCCCTAAATGTTGGGAAATTGTGGTAGATTAAATACTGAGACAAATTCCTAAAATGGAGGAATCTTCTCCCATCCTTGAATCTGGGCCAGGCTTGTGACTTGCTCCAGTCAACAGAATGTGTAGAAGCCTTTCTGCTCTCACCTTGACTTCTTGGAATGCTGAGCTGAGATGACCATTTGAGCAACTGTAGAGCCTACTGAAAGATACAAAGTCACTAAAATGAAAACCGGGCCATCCCAGCCACCAGCCAGCACCAACTACCAGATATGACACAAAGCACAGCCAGTCCTCTACTGAATATAGCTCATACGGGAAGCTAGACAAACCTAGCAAAGAACTACGCAGCCACTCAGAAGTAACTGTTGGCATGGTGTGTTACAATTGACATAAAGAGATTCACTTTTTCTTGTGAAAAGCCATGGGTCTAAGAAATTTTTCTAAATATTTGAAATGAATGACATATACATCAAATTACATGTTTACAAAATAAGAGTTTACATATCAAAAAACCTGGGGGATGTAACAAAACAGTGCTGAGAGAACTTAATAACCTAAAAGGCATACATGAGAAAAGAAGTCTGAAAATTCATGATCTCTCTGAACATTTCAGAACAAAAAACAAAATTAACTGAAGAAAATATAAATAAAAGGATTTAGATGAAAGCAAATAATGAAACAAAAGACAAAAAAGGAAAAGCAAAACTAAGAGTCAATTTTTTTTAAAAAACTGACATATTTTATAATCATAGCAAGATTGAGCAAAAAAAGGCAAGGGGAATATAACCAGTATTACAAATTAATCTATAAATGAGACAAAAGTCTCATCAATATCCCAACATGCTGATTCTAAAATTTAAATAGAAATGATACCAAAGCAAGAGTTGATAACTGAGGCACACTTCATATATGTATAAGATTCACTGCATTCATAAAGGTTCCTCCAAAGTATCTAAAAGAGAGTATTAAATTCTTCTTTTCAAGGAGTAAATCAATAAGTTCATAATGACACTTAGGAAAAACTCACTGATCACCTTTGGAGAATAATAAGAAACCAATACATTATTTTTTTTAATTGGAGGAAAATTGCTTTACCATGTTGTGTTGGTTTCTGCCATACAAACTGTATTATTTTAAAAACTAATAAAGAAGAAAATATCTATCCTGCCTTTCCTAACTGAACTGTGTCACTGGATAACCAAACAGATGAAGAAGTTTCTTTTTATGGAAGCATTCCTCCACCTTACAAATGAAGTCATAACAGAATTCAAATATCACCATTTTGTAAGCCCTAATAAGCTCATTGTTCTAGGCATCAAATATCAATGGCTGCTCAAATTACAAAAAGAGAAAGAACCAGACATTATATACCTTGCAACAGAGTATACCACATCAACACCTAGGAAGCATTCGTGTCCAAAAACCAAAATCTAAACTTGATCAAGCCCTTCGATTCAACTACCAATTTAGAGGAAATACAGAGAATGAGGAAAAATGACATAACTGGCATGATCCAGATTAGCAAGCCTGTACAGGTGAAAACACCTGGTTGCTTCAACAAATAAACTATAATAAAGAAAAGGGAAAGAGAAAGGGCATGGGGACACAGAGATTAAGAGACATTTGAACCAAAAAAAAACCCCACAAACACAATTAAATTACAGTGCTCAGGAGTGTAGTTTTGGATGATAAAAATTATAAAGAAATACAAAGATGCTATTACCAGAGAAGTCAGGACTATAGAGCGAAGGGGCTGTGATTAGGTAGGGCCAAGTGGAAGGCTTCTGGGTGGATGGCAAAGATATTTCTTGACTTGGGTGCTATTACAAAAAAAAAAAGACATTAATTCATATATGTATTTCACACACTTTTCTACATTTTGTTGTATGCCGCTGCTGCTGCTGCTAAGTCACTTCCGTCGTGTCCGACTCTGTGTGACCCCAGAGACGGCAGCCCACTAGGCTCCCCTTGTGCCTGGGATTCTCCAGGCAAGAACACTGGAGTGGGTTGCCATTTCCTTCTCCAGTGCATCAAAGTGAAAAGTGAAAGTGAAGTCGCTCAGTCGTGTCCGACTCTTAGCAACCCCGTGGACTGCAGCCCACCAGGCTCCTCCGTCCATGGGATTTTCCAGGCAAGTGTACTGGAGTGGGTTGCCATTGCCTTCTCCAACATTTTGTTGTATAACGTACAATAAAAAAGCTTTCAAGATCTTAAACAGTATTTCACCATGACTGCAATGTGTTCAGTGCCCAGTTGCTCAGTTGTGTCCCACTCTTTTGCAGCCCCAGGGACTGTAGCTCACTAGGCTTCTCTGTCCATGGGATTTTCCTGGCAAAATACTGGAATGGGTTACCACCACCTCCTCCAATGATTATAATACTTCAATACTAAAGTAGTAAGACAAAACTGTTAATGTAACAATTAACTTCACTTTGAATTCAACATAAGACTTCTTTTTAGCCCCTGAATAATTCTTTCCCCTCCCCACCCCACCCCCAATGATTCTTGGCTGTTCTTTTGAATCTAAGATTCCCTTTCTGAGTTTATAATTAATCTCTCTATCCAATTCTTTACTCCTTTTTTTGTCCCCTCTGACCTCAATCCTGTGCTAACTGAACACTAACCAACCACAGTCAGATGACTAAAACTGCTGGTGTCGATAACATCGTTAATGTACTAAAATTGCTCGTCTGTGTATCATCATTAACATACTAACCCAGGTTGTTTCTCCAGGGCAAGATGAGCTAACAGACCCCCAAGCCATGGACCACCTGGTCTGAGACTCCTAAACTAGAACATCCTAACTCCCGAAACTATGATTAAGAAACGTCACAGATGATGATTAGGCCCATCCTCTTTGTTCTTCCCCTTTAAAACAATCTCCAACTCAAAAAACAAGATGGATCTGAGGACAGTCTCTCACTCTCCAGCCTGGCCCCTTGCAATAAACCCTTACTTGGCTGAAAACACCTGCCGTCAAGAGTCTGGCTTTCTGTGTCAATGGGCACATGAGGCCTTGCTTGGTTACAAATCTAAGTCAATCTGAAGGACTGATATAAATGTTTTACTCTGTCCTTTACCCTCTCCGTGGCTAATTCAACCATAAGAACTCTTACCATCAGGGGTCATTTTTACCTTTCTGATTACTCCCCAATAAAATAAAAACAACTATCTCAAAAGACTGTTGTAAGGAATAAATGCAAAATATTTAAACCTGTAATAGGACAAGTAGTCAATAAACAGTTAATAGTAATGTTACCAGTTTCATGTCTTGAAATTCCTTCTTCTCGAATCATAATTATGCCTTTGCTCATGCTACCTTCCCTACCTGGAATGCCTTTTACTACTTTCTTTTAATTATTACTATTATTTTTTTACTTTACAATATTGTATTGGTTTTGCCACACATCAACATGAATCCACCACGGGTGTTCCCAATCCCGAACCTCCCTCCCACCTTCCCCCCCAACACCATCCCTCCGGGTCATCCCAGTGCACCAGCCCCAAGCATCCTGCATCGAACCTAGACTGGCGATTCGTTTCTTATATGATATTATACATGTTTCAATGCCATTCTCCCATATCATCCCACCTTCTCCCTCTCCCACAGAGTCCAAAAGACTGTTCTATACATCTGTGTCTCTTTTGCTGTCTCGCATACAGGGTTATCGTTACTATCTTTTTAAACTCCATATATATGCGTTAGTATACTATATTGGTGTTTTTCTTTCTGGCTTACTTCACTCTGAATAATCAGCTCCAGTTTCATCCACCTCATTAGAACTGATTCAAATGTATTCTTTTTAATGGCTGAGTAATACTCCATTGTGTATATGTACCACAGCTTTCTTATCCATTCATCTGCTGATGGACATCTAGGTTGCTTCCATGTCCTGGCTATTAAGATCATGTACAAGAGTGAAACCTCCCCAGGTAACAACCAAAACAATCAAACATTCTCAGCTCAGAGCCCCCTTCCACAGAATTATTATTAGACCAAACATCTAATGATATTGATTTGTACCATAAAACTTTTCTATGTATTTGCATTTCCATAAGACTGAGGTTAGAAATAATGTTCATCAATCTGGTATCTCAGTACTTACCTAGTGTAGTGACATATAACAAGCATTCAGTAGAATGTACTGGATCAATGTTTTATTTCCTCCAATAGGGAAACTTTCTTCAGTGATGGGGAAGTAGCTATTTTGTTGAGCCAGTGATAAAATACATAGAGAAATGTATTCACCCATCAACAGTTAAACTGGAAATTATCTGATCTATTAAAAATGGGGATCATTTCATTGATTCTCTGACACTTGCTTCCTAAACAACACATCTTGGGCATTACTGCAGGGGAAAGCAAGTGTTTAAAATGTTGAATTAAATCTCATTTCCTGATACAACAAAACAGTATTCACAAGTAAATGGAAAAATAATATTTTAAATAAAATATACCAGATGTTTTAAACTAGAAATTCAGTGTGAAATGTTAAGACACAGGATTCTTTGAATAGTTTGTGAGTTTTCTTAACAGCAAAAATTCTAATTCAATTTTTAATCTTCCCAAGTGCCCAATACAAAACTAAAATGAAACAGGTCTTCTCCCACTATGGGATACATCTAGGAAACAGACCTACCTCATTTACTACTGTGTGTCCTCAGTAGCTACCACTAGGTGTTGAACGAAGATACAGACTTGTATCATACCCCCAACTCTTGAGAACAGGAGCTTTTATTCATCTCTATTAACCCAGGATGATGGAGGATGAGATGGTTGGATGACATCACCAACCTGATAGGCATGAGTTTGAGTAAGCTCCAGGAGTTGGTGATGGACAGGGAGGCCTGGTGTGCTGCACTCCATGCGGTCACAGAGAGTCGAACACAACTGAGCGACTGGACTGATAAACCCAGCGTCTAACATGTAGCAGGCATGCAACGTTTTATGAGTTAGTGCATGATCTTTGGGTTCCTTTCTTTGAGTGGTTCACTGATTCCCATGCCAACCTATGCCTCCAGTCCTTGTTCTGAAATGAGGAAAAGACCTGACCGTGCCTCAGCTCCTTCTTCTGCTATAACCTAAGTCCACTCCTAGGATACAATGAAGGGACAACGACAGTGATACTGAATTTGGAGTCAGAAGATTGAGTTTGATGCAAATTATTATGAAGCACTTTTTACAAACAAGTTGAAGATATGCATAATACATGCATTGCACATAATTCATTTATTTTTAATGCCAATAGTTAACTTCTTAAGCAGAGAATAAATCATATAACCCACGTTTATTTCTATTATTACAGTATCATTATAGTGGTGATTCACAGATATCAATATGGCTGAATGCTTTGATCAGCTTTATTTTCAATTTTATACTTTATTAATTTAACTGCATTCATTTAGGACTGCTAATTATCCAAAGGTCAACAAATGAATTTTTTTTAAAAAAACAAAAACACCTTTAAGCACACTTACTAGTTTCACCTAGCAGGACTTCAAACTATCTTAAATATGCATAGTAGTCCCCACAACTATTGGGAACAACCAATCAATTATCCAGAGCATTTTATACTAATGCTATGGAAGGTTATATTCCTGACAGAGATGCCTAAAACAAAAGCTATTTCCTCATTAAACAAATGTTATGATAAAAGCCATATTCTTAACCAAGGGCCTTATGCCTAATTTTTTCTAGAAATGACTACAAATGTCATTTTTAAACATCTCTAACATTCTGTAAAGAATCATTCCAAAAAAATAACAATAGAGAAATACACCACCCATTTTGAATAGAACTTAATTTGGTATATATAACTCTATAAAGAAAATTACAAAGAGTGCCTATCTCTTCTTCACAATTTAGTGAATTCCCTGGTGGTCCAGTGGTTAGGATTCTGCCTTTCCACTTCAGGGGGCACAGGTTTGATCCCCAGTCAGGGGACTAAGATCCTGCAGGCCATGCAGTGTGGCCAAAAATTATAATTTCAGTTTATATTTTATTGCAGCAGAGTGGAAGGTGGTGATATTCATCATCCATGACGAAAAAAGAAAGACCCTTCACCATTGGCTCCAGCAGAAGCATCACAGAGTAGGGAGGGCTCTGACTGGCCCCGACGCCTAGCCCTGTTGTCAGAGGGCCAAATCACCACCAGACAAACACATGTGAAAAGGAACCAGGTTAAAGATGAGAACCAATATAACACCCAAAGGGCATCATTAAAAGAAAGGTTATAGTGCTACAAATACATTGTTCTATACTTAGTCCTATCCAATAACTTAATTTACTGACAAAATATACAGAAGGAATACTAATTAAATGTGCAGGATAAAAAAAATTTTGGAGGAAGTAACATACCCAAAGATAACTTTTGTAAATACCCATACTCAGGTTTTTGTTTTTTTTTTTTAATCAAACCAGCAAGTTGAGAAGGGGAAAGGAGGGAAACAATTGTGAAAGCTAAAATATGAGCAAAGAATACTTACTGCCACAATAATGAATGCAACTTCATCTATTTTAACAAAAGCTTTGGATTTACAAAGCAGGTAACAACCTATTTCACTCTATCAGACCACACTTAGAATAACTAATTCAGTTTCAGACCTCCTCTTTAAGGGGCTGAGAAAAATAGTATCATATTCAGGAAGCAACTGAAAAACACAAAGGCCTGAAGCCATGTCATATAAAAGTAACTTAAATACTTTCCAACTCTGATTCAAAAGGCTTCTTCAGGGAGATTTTTGTGGGTATATTTTTTGTGTGAGGAAAATTTTTAGGAAGGCTCAATAATTATTGAGAACCTAACAATGAGATTTTTGCTGTCTGGTAGCAAGCAAAGGGAAAGTTAAAGTTATCTTTTATCCCTGGTGGCTCAGACGGTAAGAGCACCTGCCTATAATGAGGGAGACCCGGCTTCCATCCCTGGGTTGGGAAGATCCCCTGGAGAAGGAAATGGCAACCCACTCCAGTCCTCTAGCCTTGAAAATCCCATGGACGGAGGAGCCATGAACAGATGCTACAGTCCACGGGGTCGCAAAGAGTCGGACACGACTGAGCCACTTCACTTTATCTACTGAGCTTTGTTCCAGCTACTGAGTTAGGACATTTTCTCATTTAATCCTCACAACTACTGAGTTAAGTAAATACTATTATTCGTGTTCTACAGGTAAGAAAACTGAGGCTCAAAGAAGTTGAGTAATTGACCAAGATCACAGGTCTAGCAGACAGTTGAATAAAACTCTGAACCTGTGTCTAACACCAATGACTATGTTTTATACTATACCAAGTGTCTCCATAATAAACGTAAGTTTCACAAGTAAAAATATGCATTCATGCCAATTAAAATAAGTCTGCAACATTACTTTACCCCTCTAAAATAGTCTCCCTACCAAAAAAATTCTAATATCCCTTAATGATGATTAGAGAAATTAGCACTCATTCATAGTATTCTATGGCACAATTCTTAAAAAGTAATATGTAGAATTTGTGTAGCTCCAGAATGTTTACACCTTTTCTGGAAAAGGAAAGGTATAAACTAAGGTATTAAACTACACTAAGGAAAGCTTGTAACTTTCCTTCATTAATCCTATTTCTGGCAATTATTCCAAGGAAATAATTCAGCAGAGAGAGAAATGTTCACTCACAAATATATATAGTATTGTCCATAAAAATTACAGAAGCAATCTAGATATCCAATATTTAAGGGTAAAATAAATTATGATATAGTCACACAAAGAAGTATTTATATATTTCTATTTTTTTAATTTATTTATTTTTTATTTTACTTTACAATTCTGTATTGGTTTTGCCATACATTGACATGAATCCACCACGGGTGTACATTAAAATATAGTAGAGGCTCATGCAAAAACACAAGAATGATGTCTATGCTTTAAAACGAAAATAGCAAAACATGCATACAGCTATGTAAAAATCTATGCATATAAATAATAAAGGTAATAAAAATAAAACAATATGTATATTATGGTGATGACATTATACATGACTTTCAATTTTTTATAACTGTTTTTAATGTTTCCACTCTATTGCCAACTATCAAAAGCAGGTTATAAAATGTAATAATAATGATACTATTTTTATAAATTTCTAAGATATGCTTTACTCATGCATATAAAAGCGACCCAGCTCCTAAAGAGTTCATAATATACTTAAGGAGACAATATTTACATCTGTAGCAAGAAAAAAAACTGTTATTTAAAACAATAGTAACTAAAGCTCTAAGAAATGAGCATTTCAGAGGTAGTCATTTAACAAACTTTTTTTGAGTGCCTACTATATGCCAGCCATAGCTCTTGCCACTGGAGTTATAACAATGAACAAAACAAACGAAAATTTCCTGCCCTCATGGAACTTACATTCCAGCAGCAGAGATACAATAAATAAGTTAATATGTAAATTAAATAAGCAATTGATATTGCTTAGTGCTACGGAGAAAAATAAAGCCAAGAAAGCAGGCAGAGAATGTGCGCGTGAAGGATGCAATCTTACACTACGTGCCAGTGGAGGGTCTCACTGCGAAGACATCTGCTAAAAGACCGAAAAATGGGAGAGAAAACAGTAGTGATAAATGGGGAAAGAGAATTCCAGGCAGGGGAATGGCAACAGCAAAAGCCCTACAACAGACTGCCTGCCAGTGATGCTAATGTGCCAAAAACGGAGACGTGTAATTTATTAAGCAGTCTGTACCCAGTTACCTGAAGCATACCACAGGCAGCTACACAGTTCTGAGAAAATGGACTGCATCAGCTGGTTTCTGCACATAGCTGCTTTTCCTGGCAACTCCTTTGAGAGCTTCTTCACCTAGAGCTACTTAAGCATCTCTTTATTCTGAGGATCCATATGGGGCCAACCCCTATAGCATCCAACAAAGCTAACAAATTTCCAACAGGGGGAATGAGACCCTTAGGGTGAACCATGAGAGTGGATGTTATAGAGGTTGCCCCCATATGGGAATGTCTAAGAAACTTGTAAATAAAAGAACTCCATTTTAAGCTGTTCTCTGTGTCGTGACACGGTGCTTCCCCGATGGCTCAGAAGTAAAGAATCCTCCCGCAATGCAGGTGACCTGGGTTTGATCCCTGGGTTGGGAAGATCCCCTGGAGAAGAGTACCCCAGTATTCTTTCCTGGGAAATTCCATGGACAGAGGAGCCTAGTGGACTAGAGTGCATGAGGCTGCAAAAGAGTCGGACACAACTGAGTGAATAAACAACAACATGTTGTGATATAATCCCTGCCACTACTTCCAGATTTTCAAAAACCTCTACAGCAAAACCCAATTTGTGAATTTAGAGGAATCAAGGCAGATACCAAAATGACAGGCTCAAGAGACAAGATATAAGTGGAATCTAAAACAGAGCAGAAACATAGAAGTGAAGCAAGGCATGACTAAGAAAAACACAACTTCCTGAAACTCTTCAGAAACATTTGGCTATTCCTACCATCTATAGACTGGGGCTTTGAAAAAGACAAAGGACCACCCCATAAGCTGGGGAACACGGTTACACTTTGATGACCAACAACTAGATCACACTCACTCAAACAATTAATAGATGAAACAAAGAAAGTACCTAAACACACGGTTCATAAGACTAAAGGGGGATGCTTATCATTCAGATTAAAAGTTGTTTAAAAACACTTCATGGAAAAGTTGACCCTGACCTAACCTTTAAAGGATAAGAGTTGAAGAACAGAGAATATAGGAAGAGATATTCCAGGTATGGCTAAATCATGAGTAAGGCTCCAAAGCCAAGAAGCAGTGTGGCCTGTTCAGAAAACAGTGCAGAGATTGGTCTATTTGGAACAGGTAATGGAATAAAAGATTAGCCAGGTAAGGTGAGACCAGATAAAGGCAGATTCTGAAATCCAGGATGAAATCTGAACTTTGACAAGCATTCACAGGAAGAGAAAGAAAACTGCTTTGTTCTGCTTCTGTTGTTTTTTTGTTTAAGATCATAAAATAGTTTAGCAATGTTGACTGGTCCCTTCCTTGCCTCCTAAAACTGGCCCACTGATTTCCTACCCTCCCCTACCCCCAGTTCCTGTTATATAATCTCAGGCACACAACTATCACCTCTCTGAAGATAATGCCTTTAACTCATGTTTGTGCTAGTACCCCATCTCCAACTGCCTGTCAATTATCCTTAAAAAGTCTTCAACTATCCTGTATCATTTGTCTACCCTATAAATGCTTCTGAATGTCTATCCTGTGACATATGCAAACTAGGAATGTAAAGATAACTCAGTCCATAGCCTCCAGAAACTCACAGTCTGATGCAGGCAGAAGCCAAGAAAATAAACTGGTACAATACAGAGTAGAGGAATGCTTAGTGCAGCATGAGAGGACACAACATCAGTCTGGAGATCAGGAAAAGACAGACAATACTTAAAAGAAAGTGCTAACTGAACTGAGTCATGAGGGAAGTAAACATCAAAGGGTGGGAAGAAGTGGTGGGGATGAGAATGATTACAATTAGACTGCAACGGCTGGGCAGAGCCCATCCCGCTCAGAGACTGTTAATTTCATATGGCTGGCTGAGTAAATAGTAAAGGACCAGATCACGAACACCATTCTCTCATGCTAAGAATTTTGTATTTTAGAATAGCTGAAAGAGTTGCTCCAGTACTTTGGCCACCTCATGAGAAGAGTTGACTCATTAGAAAAGACTCTGATGCTGGGAGGGATTGGGGGCGGGAGGAGAAGGGGACGACCGAAGATGAGATGGCTGGATGGCATCACGGACTCGATGGACGTGAGTCTGAGCGAACTCCGGGAGATGGTGATGGACAGGGAGGCCTGGCGTGCTGCGATTCATGGGGTCACAAAGAGTCGGACATGACTGAGCGACTGAACTGAACTGAAAGAGGTGAATGATGAAATAACATGACCATATTTGTGTTTCTTAAAAAGAGCTCTCATGGCAGTGGACAATGGACGGAAAGAGCACAACCATGCCTCATAAAATGCAACAAAAATCTGATAAAGGCTTCTGTTAACATTCAATTTATCTCCAGTCATTCATTCCTACCCTCATTCTAGGCTTAGCTCATATCCTTCATAAAGCCTTCCTTAACTCTTCCCAACCATATTAATCTCTTCTTTCAGAAATTTCTAAGGCCTGACTGTCTGTACACTGCATTGTCATCATCTTACATTTTTAACTAATTCACACTTGAAGATGTCATATATTTCTTGAATGTATGTATGACACATACATACAAACACCTCCATCCCACAGCACCTAGTGTGGTAATACATTATGAAACAGATAATTCCTTTGAACTGAATACATGAGTCTCCTTTATCCATGAATAAAATGATTCCACTAATCTCCATATAAATAATAAACAAATAAGATGTATGACTAATCAAAACTAGGGTGAAAAAGTTAGTACAGTGGTCATATAGAACAAATACAAGGGAACTTTCCAGGAAGATGAAAAGATTCTAATTTTATGAAAGGAAAGTGTTAAACTGTTGCATCTATTTATTTTAAAAATACATAGGATGTGTATAGCTCAATATATACAAATTTTACCTAAAAATCTTTAAAAAAAAATAAAGGTAGGGAGCAAGGAGCTATAGATGAAACAAGAATGGTAGAATGTTGACGGTACTTTTTGTGTGGAGTGTATGGGGATCCACAAAATTATTCTGCTTACTTTGAATGCATGTGAGATTTTCTGTAATAAAAAGTATATTTCTCCCAGTCAAATCATATATAACTAAAAAACTACTCAGAAGATTAAATTACTCATTCTCCCAATGTCTGGAATAATGTAACATTGTATCTTGATTTTACTATCTTTATTACCTATCTGGTTCTAAGGAATATCTTCTAAGACAAATCTGTCAATAGCACAGGCAAGCTACAAAGGTCAAGCAGTCACAATCTCCTTAATTAGGTACTAGATAGTAAAGTTAATTAGCCCTGTTACCCAAGATACCCAAAAAGCCAGTAAAATATAAAGTTACAATTTTCTAATCTTCAAACTATTGAAGGAGGAAACAGACAGGACAAGCTCCATCTTGAAAGCAGGACCCCATCTTGGGCTGGACTGTGGACTGAGCTATATGCCCAGTATCTATGTAAATGACATACCAACTGGAAAACCAGACTCCGCGGGATGTAAGAGCCCCAGCACTTGTACCTAGACTCTCCGGAGCCTAAAAGAATATCCTAATTATCTGTGTAACCAAACAGATTCATAAATTTTATTATGCTTATTGAGGTATGGCCACAGGCCTATTGATAATTGTCCAACTGTTAATTACCTAGGCTTAAAGCAAATGAATCACGGATTAACTTTGACTGTATCTTTCTTTTCCTTTGTTCAGACTAGTTTCAGGGAATTTGGGGAGGTGGGTTTGGGCATGTACACTGAAGAGTATATAAGGTTTTCATAAAAACTGGTTGGGGTCCTTGGCTAAGAGGAGACTCTGCCTCGGGCCCGCCAGTGTAATAACTGCACTCCACTATCTGCATCGTCCTTCTGAGTGAGTTTGCTTGCTGGAACAAGTGGCTACAACACTATGATGCCAAAGACGGCAACTGAAAGATATCCAAGTGATTCTGGAAGTATATTATCTACAAAGATAGATTTGACACCATTCTTCATGACTTTAAAATAATTCAACCATTTTATCTCTGTAATTTAAAATTCAAGCTTATCTGCTCATAATTTGTCTTCCCCTCCCACAAACTATTTAATGTGTAAAATACAGATTTTCCTTAGTACTGTACCACCAGTGCAAAAAATTAACAAGAATCTTTTGTTTAGTAAATTAACTGCTGCATAGTTTAATCCCCTCCAAAGTTTACAAAATTTCTCAAAAAGAGATCTATACAGCCTTTTACATTAATAATGAATAAACACCCAAAATTATTTACTAAGCCAGACTATACTATACTGTTTTGCTATTATTGCTACTATTTCCCATCTGATTATGCTTAAACTTTCCCTCACTCAATTATCTATGGCTTTATTAATCAGGAACTACTTTAGCTGTGACTGGAAGGGACCTGAAAGACTTGGAGAGTGTTTCTGGGATGCTGACAATGTTCTTAACTGGATGCAGATCTGAGTGATGATTACATGAGTGAGTTTCATTTGTGAAAATTCTTCAAGCCCTACACTAACGTGTAACTTTCTACAAATATGTAATTCTACAATAAAACAAAGTTTTTATTTTTTTAAAAAATCATAAAAGCAAGCCAGAGCTGTTAGGGCAGTCCTCAAATCCCCCTCTCCCATAATAAAACACCTGTTCCATGCCCTGAAATACTTCTCCGCAAAAATGTAATTCAAAGTTATTTTACAACATTCAACATTTTCTACTGGCATATTCCCAGATAATGCATAACTTCCATTGGCAACTGGGAGCTCAGAAAACATACAATCTCATATACAATTCTGTTTATATTTTCCAGAATAAGTCATTTTAAAAGCTAACTGGATAGAAGAAAAAGCTCTGTTCTGTTCTGACGAAGATGCCAATCATTTTCAACTTTGTTAAGCAGATTTACAAAGGAAAAGAAAGGCCACTACTTCAGACTTTAATAAGATAAAGAAATCAGGGACAGGGGAAGGTTTAGGAAGAACTTCATGGGAAGGAAGCCCACTTGTCAATGTTTTAAACCAACGTCTACTACTAATCAGATATAATAGGCAAATCAAAAAAGAAGTCAACAATACCTGCCCAAAGAAATGAATGAGATAAAATGTATGAAAACACTATGCCAAGATTCAATATGAAATATCCAATACTTCCTAGGCAAGCATGCTTGCCATAGCCTTTTCTCATTCATTTGCTGAAGCAAATAAATTATATCTATAACCCCACAACAAGTAACTCAATTCTCTCTTCCTTCTCTAATCTTATAATCTCCCAAAGTTAAATTTAAACATTAAAATTCTCGATGGAGAAGCAACGGCGTATAATCAAAAGAGCTCCTAACCCTTATCTAAAGCACACTTGCACCTTCCACCTGCAAATCAGGAAAGGGAACCTTGCCCTCCAAATACCTCGGAACCCATTCGGCCTTTTCGGCTGAAATGCCAGGGCGTCCACTGACCAACTCCAAGGGGAGAGCACTTTAGAAAGCAACTTTGCAAGTGGATCCGGGATAGTTCACAAGAACCATCCTAGCGACTTTCAATGGCAACTACTAAGGATTCATGCCAAACCTCACCCACTGACTTAAAACAACAGCCTCCAGCCTGTGCGTCCAATCCCCATCCTCAAATCACACATAAACGTCCACAAAGCAAACCCACTGACAGTCAGATGAGATGGCAAAACTGCAACACACCCAGAAAGTTGATGCAAAAAAGGAGGTGGTGGAGTGGATGTAAAAAGGGGAGGATATGGGGGGCGACTCCTCGGGTCACAGGCACAGGTTTGCTAGCGGGTGCAAGAAAAAGATTCACACCCCCGGGGGCAGAGTAGGCAGCTGAACAGGCAGGCGGAGCGCAGGGAGCACGGAAAACTCCCGCGTCGCGGGACACCCGGACACCCTGACATTGAAGCCTGGCAGCGCCCGCGGCCAGCCCCGGCTCCACTTGACCCCGCGGGGCAAAGGGGATCGTCCGCCGGGCGAAGGAGAAGAGCGCCCGGGGAGCTCCAGCTCGGGCCCGGGAAGTCGGCGCGGCCACCGGCCTTCTTACCCGTGCAGGCCGAGGGCGCGGCGCCGCTTGTGAAGCAAGCAAAGCAGCAGGAACGTGGCACCCGCCAGCGAGGAGTTTCGCACAGTCAGGTACTTGCTGAAGGCCGCCATGGCACAGCCAGCACGAGCGAGACAGGGAAGGGACCGGGGACGCGGACGCAGCAGCGACTACCGTAGTGCAGGAAGCGCGAGGGAAACTGGGAGGAGAGGAGCGCGCGGAGGGAGGGCGGTGCCGACCGCTCAGGACCGCCCCCTGGCGCGCGCCGCCGCGCCGGCCGCGCTCCGGAGCCCACCGCGGACTTTGGCTCGGCGGGAGCGCGCGCGGGCGCCACAGGGGCCGGAACAGACTCGCTCTGCGCACGCGCCTACCCTCCTGGGTTCGCCGGGCACGCGAGCGCAGAGACGCCTCTGAGGTTCTGTTTGCCGCTGCTCGCTCTTAACAAGCCCTCTGTGTATCCCGCGGTCTCACCCTTACCCCCACCTCCGCGCGCGCACACACACAAGGCTTTCACAAGAACTGGAAAAGCGGGCCTGGGCTGCATCAGGGGCTTGTTGAGACTTACCACTCCTCCTCCACTGTTGGGCAGTTACCATCCCCTTAAAGGAGCCAGGAAGAAGGGGACCGGCCCCATCACAGATCCTTTACACAAAACAGAGGGCGCAGTAGTCCTTTAGAGGAAAACAACTGTAGGAAACTCTCAGAGGTGTACGGAAATGTGGAAAGACTGACTACAAATCAAAAGTCTTTTTCCAAGCCAGTGTTTTCTAAACCATAAATTATCACCTCTAGGGGATTATATATCGGTTTGGTAGATGGAGACCATCACTTTTTGTTTTAACGAAATATAGAAGAATAGAACAATCTCAGGGTGCTTTACGTGTAATGGAGTTGTTCTGAGAAATGTTTATACCAGTCTTTTGGATCTATGTGCCCCGAGAAGTGAAACAAAATGTATTTCTTAATGTGGCTCTGATCAAACATTTGAGAAACACTATTCTCTGCAGAGGGACATTCAGCCATAACAAGAGTGCATTGTGACCATGTTGGCCTTACTCCCGGAATCAGAAGGGCATTAGAGATTACAGCATTCTTCAGCTAGGGCCTGTGATACAGAAATCCTTAGCATTTAGACAGCGTTGTACAGTGACTAGTGAGTCCCTGTCTTTAGTTGAGGAAAGGAGAAAAAACCAAGTGTGTCAATCAGAAAACAAGTTCATATATTAAAGTAGCCCAT
The DNA here is from genome assembly GCF_014754425.2 of Oryx dammah. NCBI lineage: Eukaryota > Metazoa > Chordata > Mammalia > Artiodactyla > Bovidae > Oryx > Oryx dammah. The sequence goes on from NW_024070212.1 coordinate 47,505,703, forward strand.
TTGAAGTAGCCCACAAAACAGTGATTTCCTAAGGTGTTTTCTCAATATAAATTGGCAATTTCTTGATACAGATTACAAGAATCACTCAAGAAGGCAAAAGGGAAAATTACTAGTTCATTTAAAAATTGCATAGCATTGTGAAAGTGTTAGGGACTTGGGAGAAAGTGATTATCATCTTGGAGTTTCTAGCAGTGAAGAAAGGGCATGCAAGGTTAGTCCAAAATATGTCTAGTTAGTAAATAGATTTTATTTCAAAAAAAAGATACATTTAGGAAGTAGACTATAGTTCAGAGAAAAGACATGAATGACTCATTGGGCAAGATACTCTAAAAATACCCTTGTTCAAGATGCATCCAGTGGACTTCCCTGGTGGCCCAGTGGATGAGAGTCTGCCTGCCAATGCAGGGGAAACAGGTTAGATCCCTGGTCTGGGAAGATTCCACATACCTCGGAGCAACTAAGTCCATGAGCCACAACTACTGAGCCCAGAGGCTGCAACTACTGAAGCCCACGTGCCTAGAACCTGGGCTCCTCAACAAGAGAAGCCAGGGCAACGAGAAGCCCACACACTGCAATCAAGAGCAGCCCCCGCTGGCGGAAGGGGTTGTCAGGTTCTTTGGGAAGGTCATGTACACATTGCTGTATTTAAAATGGACAACCAACAAAGACCTACTGTACAGCCATGAAATTAGAAGACGCTTACTCCTTGGAAGGAAAGTTATGACCAACCTAGACAGCATATTAAAAAGTAGAGACATTACTTTGTCAACAAAGGTCCGTCTAGTCAAGGCTATGCTTTTTCCAGTAGTCATCTATGGATGAGAGAGGTGGACTATAAAGAAAACTGACCACCAAAGAATTGATGCTTTTGAACTGTGGTGTTGGAGAAGACTCTTGAGAGTCCCTTGGACTGGAAGGAGATCCAGCCAGTCCATCCTAAAGGAGATCAGTCCTGGGTGTTCATTGGAAGGACTGATGTTGAGGCTGAAACTCCAGTACTTTGGCCACCTGATGTGAAGAGGTGACTCATTTGAAAAGACCCTGATGCTGGGAAAGATTGAGGGCAGGAGGAGAAGGGGACGACAGAGGATGAGATGGTTGGATGGCATCACCGACTCAATGGACATGAGTTTGGGTGAACTCTGGGAGTTGGTGATGGACAGGGAGGCCTGGCGTGCTGCGGTTCATGGGGTCGCAAAGAGTCAGACACGACTGAGCGACTGAACTGAACTGAACTGATAGCATATGGAACTCTGTTCAAAGTTATGTGCCAGCCTGGATGAGAGAGGGGTTTAGGGGAGAATGGATACATGTATATGTATGGCTGAGTCCCTTCCCTATATACTTGAAACTACAGCAACATTGTTAATCAGTTATACCCCAGCAGAAAATGTTTTTGGTGTTAAAAAAATAATAATTTTTTTAAAAACTCAAAAAAGAGTAGCCCCCACACTGCAACTAGAGAAAGCAAAGATGATCCAACGCAGCCAAAAATAAAATAAATAAATAATTTTTAAAAGAAGCATAACTGATTCTTAAAAATGAAATTAGTTAAATATGAGCTCAAATAATTTTATCCCATCATATAAATACCACCAGGGAAAAATCTGTACCCCAACAAAGTTACGTTTACTAGTTTGCAGCAGCAAAGAAAACCACAGAGCAGAAGAAACAGAGGAATTATGGGTATGTCTCCAAAAAAACGGAGGAAAAGTGGATGGTTATCATATTAGGGGAAAGAAAGAATTTAGGTAGACTAAATGAAACAGTACTTAATAGACTCAGAGCAAATCAGATCTATATGTAAAGGAATTAATATCAGACCTGCATCGAGAAGCAGACTAGGGGATCTGTTTCTTGAAAGGTAAGATTAATGTAGAATAGGCATGTGTGTGCTAAGTTCACTTCAGTCGTGTCCAGCTCTTTGCACTCTATGGATTGTAGCCCACCAGGCTCCTCTGTCTATGGGATTTCCCAGGCAAGTACACTGGAGTGGGTTGCCTTTTCCTCCTCCAGGGGATCTTCCTGACCCAGGGATCAAACCCGAGTCTCTTTCGTCTCCTGCATTGGCAGGCAAGTTCTTTACCACTAGTGCCACCTAGGAAGCCCCTCACTAATAGGAGTTCCAAACAATGAAGTTTCTGTCAACCTAGGATTTTAGAGACATTTCCTTAGTACTGTATCCTTCAGTAGTTAACCAAAGCAAGTTTTCAGATTCATACTTTGTAATTTTTTTAATGTGACTTTATTGGGCAATCTCCAGGAGCTCTGATTTTTAAAGAATTTGAACTATTGAGAATAGGGGAGAGAGGGGTATATGGAGCTAAGGAATCTAGAAAACTTCTTGAAGAGATAGAGTGATAGACAGCCTCCAGCACCGTCCTAGGTGATTCTTGCTTCCTGGTATTCATACCTTTGTGTAATCTCCCACATATAAGGGCTGATGTGTGTGAAAAAAAAGATTATGGCAAAGGTGATGATATGTGACTTCTGAAATCAGATCATGAAAGGTGTTGTCGTTCTTGCCTTGGTCTCTCAGATTGCTGCTGCTGGGGATCCCAACTGCTGCAAGGAACAAACAGCCCTGGGGAAGAATTGAGGACTCCTGCCAAGAGCCAGCGCCAGGAAGCGATCTTTCATCTCCAGTCAAGTCTCAGATGACTGCAGCCTCATCAGCCATCACCAGCTGGAACACTAAACCCAGATACCCCTGAATTCCTAACTGACACTAACTATGAGAGAGAATACAAGCTGATCGCTGTTTTAAACTACTGAATTTTGAAGTAATGTATTATGCAGCTGATGTTATTAGGGCTAACCCTTGTAAAATGGATGGAGGAAAAGGACTTTAGGAGAAGATATAATAGGAGGAAAAAGACACAAAGACAAGAAGACACAGAGCAGGAAGATGATTAAGTCTGGTGTGGACGGAAGTTCAAGAAGGGGTGTGAAATGACAGACGAGGATGCAGTGTTTAATGGAAGGTCTAAAACACCAAGGTAACCAGTTGGGACTTTATTCTGTGTATAAAAGGGATATTGCAGGTTTCAGGGCCTCAGCTATCATTTAAGAAAGGTAGTGTGTACGATGGATTGAAGGAGAAAACATCAAGTAGAGAGACCAGTTTGAACACTTTTGAAATAATCTAGATAAAAGGTCGTGGGCATCTGAGTGAGACCAGCACAGAGCAAGCAGGAAGGAAAGCACTTTGTGGATTCAGATTGGATGGAGATGGGTGAGACTGTTGTTTAGTAGGATCATTATTTAGTTATTTTTTAATTAACTCTGATATTTCCAGGTTGAGTGCCTGAGAGCACCATAATATTTATCAGAAGGCAGAGGCACAGAAATAGCACCTGCTTGTCAGGAAAGATAATGAGATGCAGATAAATGAATTCCTCACTAGTTCCTCATCACCAAGATAAACACCAAGATTCTTAGCATCCTATTCAAAGGCAATTATATAAGCTCTGTCTACCTCTCTGAAGGGAATTCCCTGGTAGCTCAGTTGGTAAAGAATCTGCCTGCAGTGTAGGAGACCAGAGTTCAGTCCCTGGATTGGGAAGATCCCCTGGAGAAGAAAATGGCAACCCACTCCAGTAATCTTGCCTGGGAAATCCCATGGACAGAGGAGCCTGGCAGGCTACAGTCCACGAGGTTGCAAGAGTTGGACACAACTTAGCAACTAAACCACCACCTCTCTGAATTCCTAACTTTGCACTCTTCCCCACCCCCAGCAGCTATATTCTACCCCTGACGCAGGAGAAAAATTCACATTCCTATTCCCCTCTGTGGTTTTCCCTTGAGTATGTTATTCCTTCTACTTGAAATACCAATCCAGTTTTGTCCTAACATCCTTTAAAATGAAGCTTTGATGGTCTCCTACCCCAAACTGTCTTTTCTGAAACCACTTCCCCACCACGATCCACCCCAACTCCCAGCAAAGTTAACCACTCCCTCCTTTGTACCACTTCTGTTTCATATGTAATTCTATTGATGTATAACAGGTTAATGTATCAGTTCAGTTCAGTTCAGTCACTCAGTCGTGTCTGACTCTTTGCGACCCCATGAATCGCAGCACGCCAGGCCTCCCTGGTCATCACCATCTCCCGGAGTTCACTCAGACTCATGCCCATCGAGTCCGTGATGCCATCCAGCCATCTCATCCTCGGTCGTCCCCTTCTCCTCCTGCCCCCAATCCCTCCAAGCGTCAGAGTGTTTTCCAATGAGTCAACTCAGTAGCCATGAAATCAAAAGACGCTTGCTCCTTGGAAGAAAAGTTATGACCAACCTAGACAGCACATTCAAAACCAGAGACATTACTTTGCCAACAAAGGCTGATCTAGTCAAAGCTGTGGTTTTTCCAGTAGTCATGTATGGATGTGAGAGTTGGACTGTAAAGAAAGCTTAGCACCAAAGAATTGATGCTTTTGAACTATGGTGTTCAAGAAGACTCTTGAGAGTCCCTTGGACTGCAGGGAGATCCAACCAGTCCATCCTAAAGGAAATCGGTCCTAAATATTCATTGGAAAGACTGATGCTGAAGCTGAAACTCCAATACTTTGGCCACCTGATGTGAAGAGCTGACTCATCTGAAAAGATCCTGATACTGGGAAAGATTGAGGGCAGGAGGAGAAGGGGATGATAGAGGATGAGATGGTTGGATGGCATCACCGACTCAATGGTCATGAGTTTGAGTAAACTCTGGGAGTTGGCAATGGACAGGGAGGCCTGGCGTGCTGCTGCAGTCCATGGGGTTCCAAAGAGGTGGACACAACTGAGCAACTGAACTGAACTGAACTGATAGTAAGTTATCAGGGAAGCAGATCATAAAACTTTCTTTTAAGACAAACTGCTAGTCATTTCTCTGACAAAGTAAACCTCAAGTCACCAGGAACAGTTCATCTTTGTTTAGAAAAGAAACACTTGAAAGGCCCTTCTTACTGACACATTTATAGGAGCGTTTTGTACCCATTGCACTGGGGAAAGTATGTAACAGGATATCTGGACAAGATCATTCCTCCAAATAATCCTAGTTAGCCCAAGTTGGTAATGGGAAAGTTTGCCTGGGATTGCCTCTTGGGAAGAAAGATTGAGATGTCAACCTCTTTGCTTTTCAGGTTCAACATTATTACAACCTTTTGTAATAAGACTGAGACAGACTTTGATAGACTGAGATAGTCCTGTCTCACAGCTCAGGATCCTAAAGACAAACTCCCAGGTGAAATAGGAAGCCTGGGCTGGTGAACCAATTCAACAACAGAGTCCCATGACTGCAAGACCTGTTTCCAGCACAGTATTTGGCAAAGCCATGCATGGCCCATGTGCTCCATCGTGTCCAACTCTTTACAACCCCATGGACTGTAGCCTGCCAGGCTCCTCTGTCCATGGAATTTTTCCAAGCAAGACTTTTCTATTTCCTACTCCAGGGGATCTTTCCTGACTCAGGGATTGAACCTGCATCTCCTGCATTGGAGACAGATTCTCTACCACTGAGCCACCTGGGAAGCCCAGCTAAGCCATGAAAGCCATCAGAATTAAAAAAAAAAAAAACCATATATATATATATATAAAAGTTAAATAAATCCAGTCATCTAGGAATACCCACATTCTTTGGGAACAGTATCCAAACATAGAAACACCATGGGGATCCATGCTTCAACTGCTCTACAAGCTGTGCCCCCAGGATGTCATGACAGGGGAGCAAGGATGGTGAGGAAAGCCAACTCGCAATGGCGACACTAGCTAGTAGCCAAAGATTTTTGGCAACAGTTTCCTGTCTTGTGTGGAGACAGAGAACTAACTTCTGTGAGCTGAATTAGCACCTGAGGTGAATTGGCTGAGAAAGGCAGTCTCAAAGATCAGGTACTAGGTTTCCTAATAAGGACCTCAATTGGTCAATTAGCTGAAAAAATAAATGATGTGAAGTGATATGTGAGTATTACCCCAAACTGATGAAGCAGGTCAAACTGATTAAAAGCATACACACATGTGTGTGCCTACTCAGTTGTGTCAGACTCCATGACCCCATGAACCATAACCTGCCAAACCCCTCGGTCCACGGGATTCTCCAGGCAAGGATACTGGAGTGGGTCGCCATGTCCTCTTCCAGGGAATCTTCCCCGGGGATCTAACCTGCGTCTCTTATGTCTCCCGAATTGGCAGATGGGTTCTTTACCACTAGTGCCACCTGGGAAGCACCCCCCTACATACACAGTTGTGCTTTTTGTTTTCTATAGAGTAGGTATATTCCTAAGCCCTGTATACTGTTGACACATAGCAGACACATAGCAAATGTTTGCTAAATTGAGCAAATATTTTCTAGTGTCAACAGAAATGCCCTGTGGAAAATGCCCAGCAGGTGATTACAAAATTAAGATCTAGTTCATAGGAGAAAAGATCAGTACTAAACATTTTTTCATATGAAAATATTTATTAATGACTTACCATGGGCCAGGAACTGAGGCCAGTGGTGACAAAAACAGAATAGTCCTCACCCTGAACAGATATTAAGCAAAAAATAAAATAATTATAAAATCCAAATACAGTAAGAGTTTCAAGTATATGTTTAGCAAAGATACACGGTGGAGCTAGTGGTAAAGAACCTGCCTGCCAATGCAGGAGACCTAAAGAGACATGGGTTCGATTCCTGGGTCAGGAAGATCCCCTGGAGGAGGGCATGGCAACCCACTCCAATATTCTTGCCTGGAGAACCCCTGGTGGGATATGGTCCACAAGGTCGCAAAGAATTGGACATAACTGAGCGACTAAGCACACACACAGACATGGATTTAGAAGTCTTCTGTTTACAAACAGATGAATTCTTGGAACGGAATAAGAATTAAAAAGAAAAAGGGGCAGTTGAGAAGTGAAGTATAATCTTATGAAACACCTACATTTCAGGGATAAAGGAAGGAAAAAGAGCTGGGGCAGTGAGAATAATTTATATGGTAGTATAGGAACACAGAGGCATGATATTCACAAAAGTCAAGATAAAAGAGAGTTCCAGAAGGGTATAGGATTGTTGTTTCAGATTATTGGCCTTTCCTGGACTCTCTTGTCCTCTCTCTGGTGTCCCTAAAGCACACTGTTCTGACTTTTGTGACAGCTCCTTTATAAGGCTTATTCATGTAAATGGAAGTAGCAAGGGGAGGAACCAAGTCTTACATTTCTTTTTTTTCTTTTTTGATGTGGACCAAGTTTAAAGTCTTTATTGAATTTGTCACAATATTGCTCTGTTTTATGTTTTCATATTTTGGCCCCAAGGCATATGGGATCTTAGCTCTCCCGGCAAGGATTAAACCTGTACCCCTGCTTTGAAAGTGAGTTTTAAAACCCAGGTCTTCCAAATTGCAGGGGGATTCTTTACTGTCTGAGCCACTATGGAAGCCGTTGGACCACCAGGAAAAAGTGAAAGTGTTAGTCGCTCAGTCGTGTCTAATGCTCTGTGACCCCACAGACTGTAGCCCACCAGGCTCCTCTGTCCATGGGATTCTCCAGGCAAGAATCCTGGGGTGGGTTGCCATGCCCTTCTCCAGATCTTCCCAACATAGGGATTGAACCCTGGTCTCCTACACTGCAGGCAGATTCTTTACCACTGAGCCACCAGGGAAGCCCCTTATTTTTCTGTAATCCCACATCACCTCAATAAAAAAAATTAGAACCATACCTCATACTGCAAACAAAAGAAACAGAATAATTTATAAACTGCTCTAAGAATGAATAAAAAGAAAAAGGAAATTAAAAGAAACTATTAAAATCACTGAAAGAAAACAAAGAATTCCTCATGAAATAATTATAATCTTGACATGAGGAAGACCTCCGCAAGTATTAAAATCCAGAAACTATAGATGAAAATAATTGATACTGGCTACTAAAAATAATGTCTTCTTGATTAAAAAAAAAAAATCCAAACCATAAACTAAGCAGAAAGAAAACTGTAGGAAAAAACTTCACTTTATTTCTTACACTAGAGGTTCATTTTCCTAAAAGTACATCAAATCAGTAAGAAAAAAGCCACAGCTAAATGGAAAACTGGGCAAATAATATGAATAGTTCACAGAATAAAAAAGTCAAATTTGAAAACTTTTATCACACATGATATGTGACACAAAACAAAGCTACAGTAAAATACAATTTTCACCCACTAAAAAGGCCAAGATCCCCAATTTTTAAAACATACTATGTCATTTTTTCCAGGACTTCCCTGGTGGCTCAGATGGTAAAGCATCTGTCTACAATGCAGGAGACCTGGGTTCGATCCCTGGGTCAGGAAGATCCCCTGGAGAAGGAAATGACAATCCACTCCAGTACTATTGCCTGGAAAATCCCATGGACAGAGGAGCCTGGTAGGCTACAGTCCATGGAGTCGCAAAGAGTCGGACACGACTGAGCCACTTCACTTCATGTCATTTTTTAATGAATATTTCTGAGGACCAGGCAAATTAGAGCAAACTGTAAGATAATTGGTCAAAAAGATCTGAGAGAGACAGCAACGAGCGGTCCTGAAGAAAGATCTAAGCTGCCTGTCCAGGGATTGAACCTGGGTACCTACCCTGTATGAAAATCAGAAATTCTCACCACCAGACCACAAGAGGCTAAAGGCCAGAAGGAAAGTGTCCTTGGCTCTTTCTCCTGCTTGAAAGCAAAGCTGTTTCAAGGAGGCAAAAACTGTAAAAACAGGTTCAAAGTTTATTATTAGAGACACAGTATGACACGTGGGAGAGCCCATAGAAAAACAGTTTAAGTCAGAAGCAAGGCAGAAATACACAGCCAGAGAGGAGTGTGGGCGTCCTGAATGAGTAGCGCAGTAAAAAGGAAATTTAAATCACTTATATAGGAGAGTTCATCTGAGATTTTGCTTACCTTTGGCAAATTATCTTGTTTCTTTTTTCACACCTGGTCCTAGGACCACCTCTCCCCCCAAATATGTGTGCACAAGTCTTTGCTAAGATGGATCCCACTGCAGAGGCCTATGGGTGCATGTCCACACTTATTACAGGGGTGGCACCCTCTTCCCTTTTTGACCTCCAAGAAGCCTTCCTGGGCAGGTGCAGACAGGGAAGTTTACTTTGACATCAGAAGTGGGCACCTTATCTCTCTACCTTAGCAGAGCTTAGCTTTTGCCACTAGCTTTGTCCTTGGAGTGTCTGGTTGAGAACAAAGCTTCAGTTTTACTGCAGTTGACAAATCCCAGCTGTCCAGTCCAAGAGCCCATCCAGCTCCTACCTCGAAAAGCTTTACAATAGTCCCAAATATACATACTTTCTGACCGAGCAATTCATTTCAGAGAATTGATTCCATAGATCTACTCTCACATAGATATGCTGCATCTTTCTATAAAAGCAAGGAATGGGAATATTCTTTAATTCTATAATGTAATATATTCCTGTAATGTCATTCTTATTAATAATGTAATGGCATATTATACATGCACTAAAAGAAAGAAGCAATTCTATATGTACTATGATGGAATGATATTAAAATATAATGTTAACCAGGGGGGAAAAAGCTAGGAGTAGAATAATTTGTAAAATATGTTACCATTCATAAAAGTGTTTATAGATAAATATAATACCTTTAAAAGGATACTCATAAAGTTTATCATATTGGTCAGTTGCAGGAAGGGTAGAATGGAATTGAGAAGTAGGAAGAAAGATTTGCACTGAATAAATTTGTACCTTTTATGTTTTAACCATGTGAATATATCATCTAATACATTTCAGAAAAAAATTCAATGAGATGAAATTCATGTAAGATAATATTACCTGTCTTTAAATCAACAATTCAGTGGCATTTAGTATGTTTACAATGTTATACAACTACAACCTCTGTCTAGATCATCATCATGTTCACTACCTGAAAAGAAAACCCTGTACTCATTAAGCAGTTTCCTCTTCACTGTTCCCCTCCCTCAGCTCCTGGCAACCACCAATCTTCTGTCTCTATGGATTTATCTATCCTAGATATTTCCTATAAGCAAAATCATGCAATATGTGACATTTTGTGTCTGGCTTCTTCCGCAGAGCATACTGGTTTCCAGGTTAATCCACATTGTAGCATTCCTTTTTATGACTGAATGATGTCACGTTGTATAGATGGACCACATTTTATTCATCAGCTAATGGGAGTTGGGATTGTTTCTACCTTTGGGCTGCTGTGAATAGTGCTGCTGTGAACCTGCACGCACAAGTGTTGGCTAGAGTACCTGTTTTCAGCTCCTTGGATGCATACCTCAGAGTAGAATTGCTCAGTTCAGTTCAGTTCAGTCGCTCAGTCGTGTCCGACTCTTTGCGACCCCATGAATCGCATGTATGGTAATTCTGTTGACATTTTTTGAGGAATCACCAAACTGGTTTTCACGGCAACTGAACCATTTTGTGTTTCCACCAGCAGTAAATGAAGGTTCCAATTGCTCAACATTTTCACCAACACCTGTTATTTTTTGGCTTTTTAATTATAGCCACCCTAGTGAGTGCAAATACTCATGGTGGTAATAATTTGCATGTTCCTAGGAACTAATTATGGTGAGTATCTTTTCATGGGTTTGTTAGCCATTTGTGTGTCTTCTTTGAAGAAATGTCTGTTCAAGTCCTCTGTCCTTTCAAAAATTGTCTTTTTATTGAGTTGTAAGAGTTCTTTACATATTATGGATACTAGATCTTTATCAGATATTTGACTTGCAAATAGTTTCTCTCATTGTTAAAGTTGTCTTTTCACTTTCTTGATAATGTCCCTTAAGAAACATTTGTTTTTAATTTTAATCAAGTCCAGTTTATCTATTTTTTCTTTTGTTGCTTGTGATTTTGGTGACATATCTAAGAATCCATTGCCAAGCTCATGAAGATTTATCTGTTTTATCTTATAGAGTAAGTTTTAGCTTTGACATGTAAACCTTTGATTAATCTTTAGTTAATTTTTGCACATTAGTATGAAACTAATTTTGTTCTTTATTATTTTGCATGTGAACATTCAGTTGTCCTAGAACTATTTTTGAACCTATTATATTTTTGAAATGAAATTTAAGTATGAAACAAATGATAAACTTAGTCTTTTCAGGCTTTCCTCCTTTGGGGAGTGTCAATGTTTTGCGGTCTCTTACATGACTTAGGAGTTTTAGAGGCACCCTCCTGTATCAGTCCTCTGTACTAGCTGTGATTGAAGCATCATCTCAGCCTACACAGTTCCTTCCATGCTAGGAATTCTTGGATGAGGCTGGGATCTTCTGACCTAGTATTTAACTGACCTGATACACTATGCAGCTAAGAACCCCCTTCCTCCTCCAGTCTTGGGCATGATCTTTTTATTCTTCTTCAAACTCCAATCTCAGTGTAAGCTTGGACAATCAAAAGTCATGAAGCCATCCTACCAAGCCCAAATGAAGCAATGAAGCAGAGGGTTTCTTCTGTGAATGGGGAGGGGAAAGGGGAAATCATAGGGAGAAACATAAACTGATGCCTCAAGAAATTATCCTGCTACACATGTACCGGGAACCTATTTACAAGAAATTCAAAAGTAAGTAAGATAGCCCCTACCCTCTTGAAATGAACAACGTAAGGACAAATACAGGCTAGGGAATTATAAGGAGCCAAGTTTCTGATAACATTTATTTCTACACTTAAATTTTGCATTTACACTCACTTCAGTTCTCTGTCTGGTACTCTGTGCCCCACACTCGTATGCTCAGTTCTGATCATTTTTAAGCAAAGCTTGATTCAAATAGCAGTTACAGTCCTTTTTTAAAATTTATTTATTTTTGGTTGCACTGGGTCTTTGTTGCTGCATGAGGGCTTTCTCTAGTTGTGAGGAGGAGGGACTACTCTTGGTTGTGGTACATCGGCTTCTGATTGCAGCGGCTTCTCTTGTTGTGGAGCACAGGCTCTAGGCACTGGAGCTTCAGTAGTTGCGGAGCACAGACTTAGTTGCCCTGCAGCATGTGAAATATTCCTGAACCAGGGATCGAACTCATGTCCCCTGCATTGGCAGGTGGTTTCTTCCCTACTGTACCACCCGGGAAGTCCATAGTTAAAGTTTTGATCCCCTATCAGACTGGCTAAATTCTCAGTCATCCATTTGTATAGGGGATCCAGTCAAAGAGACACAGTTCTGGCCTCCGTAATGCTGTTTGACTCATTGCTTATCTAGAAACCGCTTTATCCCTCTTTCAGGACTAACGTGCTGCCCTGACCCCAACTCGGATTAGACATTGTGCTGAGTCTTCTCAGGCCTCCTGTGTAGAAACAGAACTTTGCACAGTTACTTGCGCAGCCTAGGGTCCTGCTCCACAGCCTCTTTGTTTGATGATCAGCCATTGTCTGATTCCTGGATTCTCTAGCACTGTGTGCTACCCACCAGAATGGAAACTTAAGATGTTACTAAAATTTGGTGTGTAATAATAAAGCCAGAAAGTTTTGAAATTAAAAAACTATAAAAAGCCAATGAACTCTTTATTATTTTCATTAAAATGTACACTGTTTTACCAATACAGTTGACCCTTGAACAACATGAGATTGAACTGAATGGGTCCATTTTCATGCAAATTTTTAAAGTAAATATAATACCTATATCTTCATTTTATAGGTCTTTAAATTAGCAAGTATGGGGGAAATTAGTGTTTGATAAGGGATCACAATATGTGTAATCAATATAACTAAAATGTGAGTCCTGATTCTATCCAAACTGACTGACTTACTTTGTTTACTTTAATGCTTGGTATTTATTTTATATTTATTTGGGTCCTACTTTGTGAAACAATTACAAGAAGATGATTATTTAAATCATAATGATAGCTATGAGGAGGAAAGCTGTAAAAAGGTAAGCACGAACAGATTCTAAAGCTGATGCTGATGCTTTTTTCTAATTGAAGTATAGTTGACATACAATGTTATGTTAGTTTCAAGTCATGGCAAGACATATATATCTATGTCTATTCTTTTTTAGATTATTTTCCCTTATAGGCTATTACAGAATATTGGGTAGAGTTCCCTGTGCTATACAGTAGGTCTTTGTCGATTATTTATTTTCTACATGCTGCAGCTGCTGCTAAGTGACTTCAGTCGTGTCCGACTGTGCAACCCCATAGACAGCAGCCCGCCAGGCTCCCCCACCCCTGGGATTCTCCAGGCAAGAACAATGGAGTGGGTTGCCATTTCCTTTTCCAGTGCATGAAACTGAAAAGTGAGAGTGAAGTTGCTCAGTCATGTCCGACCCTTAGCTACCCCATGGACTGCAGCTTTCCAGGCTCCTCCGTCCATGGGATTTTCCAGGCAAGAGTACTGGAGTGGGGCGCCATTACCTTCTCCATATTTTCTACATAGAAGTATGTATATGTTAAGCCCACACTCCTAAGTTATCCTTCCTTTTCTTTCCCCTTTAGTAACCTTAAGTTTGTTTTCTATGTCTATTGACCTATTTGTTTTATATATAAGTTCATTTGTATCATTTTTTTATATTCCACATGTAAGTGATATCATATGATGTTTGGCTTTCTCTGTCTGGCTTATTTCATCTAGTATGATAATCTCTAGGCCCAGCTATGTTGCTGCAAATGGTATAATTTTATTCTTTTTTTATGGCAGAGTAGTATTCTATTGGATCTGTATAATTCCCCAGTGGCTCAGCAGTAAAGAATCTGCCTGCAATGCAGAAGCTGCAGGAAACTCATGTTTGATCCCTGGATGGGGAAGATCCCCTGGAGAAGGGCATGACAAGCTACTCCAGTATTCTTGCCTGGAGAATCCCACGGACAGAGGAGGCAGACAGGTTACAGTCCATGGGGTCACAAAGAGTCAGACACAAATGAAGCAACTTAACACATGCACACACATATATGTGTGTATATACATATATATATATATATTATATATATACATCTTTATCCATTCATCTGTCAATAAACATTTAATTTTTAAAAAAATATTTATATATTTCACTAAGCTGCGAGGGTCTTAGTTGTGGCATACAGCATCTTCAATCTTCATTGCAGCCTGTGGGCTCTTTAGCTGCAGCATGTAGAATCTAGTTCCCTGACCAAGGAGTGAACTTGGGTTCCCATGCATGGGGAGTATGGAGTCTTTACCATTAAACTACCAGGCAAGTCCCAAAGTTAAGTTTTTTAAAAAAGGAAAATAGAGCTACGTATGATCTTGCAATCCCACTCCTGGGCATATATCCGGAGAACACCATAATTCAAAAGTACCCCAATGTTCACTGCATTGCTATTTACAATAGCAAGACACTGAAGCAACCTAAATGTCCAGCAACAGATGAATGGACCTTTATATTTAGACCCATGGCCTGTTTACAGATGAAGAAACTAAATTAAGGAGAGGTGAAGTACCTTGGCCAATATTCTGTGATTAATGAGTGACAGAATCAGTATAATCTTCCCTGCTCTATTTCTTTTTATTTCTATACCTTTCTCACTTCTTTCCTCTTTAATACAGTTATATTAAGAAGACAGACCCTTTCAAAGTAGCGTATTAATGTTACTACCCACTTGAATTCAGATATTTCTATTTAAAGTTGTTAACTCGAGATTTTAATAATCAAAGCAGGATTATTAGAAAATAAATAATGAGATTCATTAAACAAATTAAGAAATTGCTAATTAAATAGTTATAGTTAATTAAACAGTTATAGCTAATTAACTATAACTGTAACTATTTAATGATGCTGAAGCTCCAATACTTTGGCCATGTGGTATGAAGAGCCAACTCACTGGAAAAGATTCTGATGCTGGGAAAGATTGAGCGCAAGAGGAGAAGGAGGCAATCGAGGATGAGACAGTTGGATGGCATCACTGACTCAATGGACATGAATTTGAATAAACTTCAGGAGACAGTGGAGGACAGAGGAGCATGGTGTGCTGCAGTCCATGGGTTCACAGAGTCGGACACAACTACTTAACAAACAAACAACAACAAATAGCTGATTAAATCATTTTAAAGAATACTATACATAGGAAAAAGTTGACTTGACTACCAATCACTGATCATTAGAAGGTTTTGATTGTTTGTTTAAAATTGTTATTTATTTTCTGCTTGGAAGGTTAGGTTCATCTTTTGGTCTGTTCATTCTCTTGGTCTTAATTGTTTCCTAATATACCTGATAGCAGCTTTGTTCATAGTTTCATTTGTGCTACAATAATGGATGGATAGTTTTTCTTTTTAACAAATATTTATTTATCTGACTGCACCAGGTGATACTATACAGCCTTGACGTACTCCTTTTCTAATCTGGAATCAGTCTGTTGTTTCATGTCCAGTTCTAACTGTTGCTTCTTGACCTGCATACAGGTTTTGCAAGAGGCAGTTAAGGTGGTCTGGTTTTCCCATCTCTAAGAATTTTTCAGTTTGTTTTGATCCACACATTCAAAGGCTTTAGTGTAGTGAATGAAGGAGAAGTCAATTTTTTTTTTTAATTCTCTTGCTTTTTCTATGATCCAACAGATGTTGGCAATTTGATCTCTGGTTCCTCTGTCTTATCTAAATCTAACTTGTACATCTGGGAGTTTTCAGTTCACATACTGTTGAAGCCTAGATTGGAGGATTTTGAGCATGACCTTGCTGCCATGTGAAATGAGCGCAATTGTAGGGTAGTTTTTGAACCTTCTTTGGCATTTCCCTTTTTTGGGATTGGAATGAAAACTGACCTTTTCTAGTCCTGTGGCCATTGCTGTTTTCCAAATTTGCCTGCATATTGAGTGCAGCACTTTCACAGCATCATCTTTTAGGATTTGAAATAGCTCAGCTGTAATTCCATCACCTCTGCTAGCTTTGTTCGTAGTAAGGCTTCCTAAGGCCTACTTGACTTCACACTCCAGGATGTCTGGCTCTAGGTGAGTGATCACACCATCTTGGTTATCTGGGTCATTGAGATCTTTTAAAAATAATTCTTCTGTATTCTTGCCACCTCTTCTTAATATCTTCTGCTTCTGTTAGTTCCTTGCCGTATCTATCATTCATTGTGCCCATTTTTGCATGAAATGTCCCCTTGGTATCTCCAATTTTCTTGAATAGGTCTCTAGTCTTTCCCATTCTATTGGAAAGGCAAAGGGAAAAGGGAAAGATACACCCAAATGAATGCAGTTTCAGAGAACAGCCGAGAGAGAAAAGAAAGCCTTTTCAAGTGAGCAATGCCAAGCAATAGAGAAAAACAATGGAATGAAACACAGCTATGTCCACTCATCTGTGACTTGTCTATGGCTGCTTTTGCACTGCATCAGCAGGGTTGGGTCATTGCATTAGAGACCTTTAGATCTTCCTGTCGAAGATATTAACTCTCCAGTTCTTTGCATAAAATGTTTGCCACCCTCTGACCTAAAGAAGCAATGACAAAATTATCTCAAACCATAAAAAAGTTATAATAGCAAGATATAACTTTGTCACGCAAAAATCAATAACATTCATATATACAAATAACAACCAGTTTAGAAACTATAATAGATGAGAAAATTCCATTAACAACAGCAATAAAAAAGAAAAACTATTTCAGAATAAACTTATTAATAAAATATTCAAAACCCATATGAAGAAAATTATAAAACATCACCAAAAGATACAAACAAAGCTTTGAACAAATAGAAAGATATCCTGTTTCTTGGTTAGGGTGTTTCATCATCATCAGTATGTCAGTTCTCCCTTAGTAAATGGTACAATTTCAAGAAAAATCCCAGTGAGCTTTGTATGAAAGTGGATAAGTTAATTCTAAAGTTCATATGGGAAAATAAACACTCAAGAGTAACTAAGAAGAAAAGATTTAACCCTTTCAAATATTAAAACATACTATAATGCATCTATAATTAAAAGTGATGCCATTGACACATGAATAGATAGACCAATGGAGTAGAATAGAAAATCCAGAAATGGAGCTACCTGTGTATAACAATCTAGCATTTGATACAAGTAGTATCTCTCATCACTGGGCAAATATTATATACTTTTTAAAAATAAATTATATTCAGACAACTGGATAATGATTTGAAAAAACATCATCTTAAGTCCATTTCCCACATCATACACCAGAATAAATTCCAAATGTAAAAAATAAATTACAAAAGTACTGCAAGAAAACATAGACAAATTTCTCTTTAACCCAGGTATCAGAAAAGTTTTTCTAACTGTGACTAAAAATCCAAATGCAATGAAAGGAAAACAATTGATAAATATAAGTAATAAAAAGTTTAAAACTTCAATATGTCCAAAAGACAGCATAAGCAAAGTCAAAAGACAATCATAAACTATTGATAGAAACAAATAAAAATACTTGCAACCTACATTCCAATTAATAATATTCCTAATTTATAAATAATGTATGTATAAAACTTGAGGGAAAAATGAACAAATGACAAAAACCAGACAGTTCACAAAAAGAGATAAAAAATGGTCTTTGAACATGTTGAAAAATGTTTAATAAGAGAAACTAGACTATAAAGAAAGCTGAGTGCCAAAGAATGGATGCTCTTGAACTGTGGTGCTGGAGAAGACTCTTGAGAGTCCCTTGGACTGCAAGGAGATCCAACCAGTCCATCCTAAAGGAAATCAGTCTTGAATATTCATTGGAAGGACTGATGTTGAAGCTGAAACTCCAGTACTTTGGCCACCTGATGTGAAGAGCTAACTAGTTTGAAAAGACTCTGATGCTGGGAAAGATTGAAGGCAGGAGGAGAAGGGAAGACAGAGGATGAGATGGTTGGATGGCATCATCGACTCAAGGGGCATGAGTTTGAGTAAACTCAGGGAGTTGGTGATGGACAGGAAGGCCTGGCGTGCTGCAGTCCATGGGGTCACAAAGAATCAGACATGACTGAGTGACTGAACTGAACTGAAAAGAAATTAGCTGGGGTACATTTCTTACCCATAACACTGGCAAGAATTCAAAAGCTCAGCAATGTTATGCTGAGGCAAGAATTCAAAAGCTTAACAAGGTTTCCCTGTGGCAATACTATGAGGAAAATGTTCTCACGTGTTTGTTCCTGATACATCACCATGGGAATGAAAAAAAATAAGAGAAGTTTGGCATAATTATACACACATATATACATGCATTTGCCTCTTGCCCTACTTCTAGGGATTAAGATGTCAGAGGAAATAGATCCACTTCCAGAAATACAAAACTGTATACGCACAAAATTCTTTCTTGTATTATTATTTGAAATTGCAAAATAATGGAAACTAAGAAGACTTCTTGAGAGTCCCTTGGACTGCAAGGAGATCCAACCAGTCCATTCTAAAGGAGATCAGTCCTGGGTGTTCTTTGGAAGGAACGATGCTAAAGCTGAAACTCCAGTACTTGGCCACCTCATGCAAAGAGTTGACTCATTGGAAAAGACTCTGATGCTGGGAGGGATTGGGGGCAGGAGGAGAAGAGGACGACAGAGGATGAGATGGCTGGATGGCATCACCGACTCGATGGACGTGAGTCTGAGTGAACTCTGGGAGTTGGTGATGGACAGGGAGGCCTGGCGTGCTGTGATTCATGGGGTCGCAAAGAGTCGGACACGACTGAGCGACTGAACTGAACTGAACTCAAGATTCAAGTGTCGGACGTTGATTGAAGAATCTTTGGGATGGGCACACAATGAATTCTATGCAACAGTAAAAAATAATAATAGAAAAGGTCTCTGTGAATTGAAATAGCATAATTTAGGTGATATGAAAGTTTTAAAAAGTAGAGCGGTTTATGTAGGATATTACCTTTTATGTGCTAAAGAGGAAAAGTAAGGATACATACATACATTTGCTTATCTTTACAAAAAGAAATACTGAAGGAGAAACCAGATAATAATGAAAGTGATAGCACACAAGAATGGGAGGAAATAGGGTGGAAGGCATGTGAAGAAGCATCCCTTCTCTGTGGTTACCTCCATGAATAGAGGAGCCTGGTGGGCTACAGTCCATGGGGTTGCAAAGAATCAGACATGACTGAGTGACTGAGCACACACACAGAATATGCATATGGGGTGTGTGCGTACATAAGTGTGTGTGTTTAAGTAGGTAAGTTTATGTTTTTAATTCTGTCCACTGCACGGACCAAGAAGCAAAGATACTGGGAGCAATGATTATACCTAATATCCAAATCTTGGTCTTTAATATCATTCTTCGCTAAGCTGAACCAGGGCTCCTCAAAGAAATGATTAACACCAGGGATGGAGCAAAGTAGGTATTAGATGAACCTGAAACATCTAGTTATGCCAGAAATAAGGAAGTGATATGACAAAAATCATGGAGGAAAGAATGTCACAAGAAAACAACAGCCATCTTGAAGAGACTCCTCTTGGCCAAATCTGGAATAATTTGTGTGCCAAAGTAAGTAATGAATGGTAAGCCATTGAGGAAATAGAAATTAATGAGTTTGTACCTATAATAAATAAATAAATAAATAAATAAAATTGCAGAGGAAAGAGCTCTTGATTATAGTTGAATCTTGAGAACCAACTGGTAAGTGTGAAGGAGTTAGCAAGTTGGAAAATGATCATTTTGCCGTAATCACAGTAAAGATTGTATCAGTTAAGAATCACCAATGATGCTAAATCTAGGAGGAGACTTTCGTAAGGAACAGGATATTTTCTTGATTCTAAATTATCTCCCCATAGACCACCTATTAGTTATAACAGAGAAAAACAGTAATTTTATAGTAAATAAATTAGAAACATCTTGACTGGGAAATCCAAATTCACATCACCAATGCTGGACAGATGGACAGTTCATGCTTCTAGTTGTGCTACTCTGAGAAGGATATAGCATCTCCCATGCAGTATTCTGGTCTGCATAATATGAATCTAATTGTGAGGAAATATTAGGACAACCTGAAATGAGGAAGACGTTTTTAAAAAGAGAAGAAGTACCAATTTGTCAAATATATACTGTCATAAAGACTTCAGAAAAATCTTTTAGGAAAAAAAGTCTTTAGAAATATTCCAGATTAAAGAAGCCTCATGAGAGGCGACAATGAAAAGCAATAGCTGACCCTAAATGGGATTTTTTTAAATTGGGGAAGTAGGGGACTTTGTTAAAGGCATTCAGTTCAGTTCAGTTTAGTCATTCAGTTGTGTCTGACTCTTTGTAACCCCATGAACTGCAGCACGCCAGGCTTCGCTGTCCATCACCAACCCCCAGAGCCTGCTCCAACTCATGTCCATTGAACTGGTGATGATATCCAACCATCTCATCCTCTGCCACCCCCTTCTCCTCCTTCCTTCAGTCTTGCCCAGCATCAAGGTCTTATCCAATGAGTCAGTTCTTCGCATCAGATGGCCAAATTATTGGAGTTTCAGCTTCAGCATCAGTCCTTTCAATGAATATTCAGTATTGATTTCCTTTAGGATGGACTGGTTGGATCTCCTTGTAGTCCAAGGGACTCTCAAGAGTCTTCTCCAACACCATAATTCAAAAGCATCAGTTCTTTGGCACTCAGCTTTCTCCATGGTCCAACTCAGTTGATATTACTGAGTCAATAACTGACAAAATTCGAATACAATTGATAGATTAGAATATTACATTGATGTTAAGTTCACTGAAATTGGTGACTATACTATGACCATATTAGAGAATATCCACATTCTTGAACTTTTTAGGAGTAAAAGTAATTTTCAAGCAAAGGACCTTCAAATGGTTCAGGAAACACACACTCACAAATGTAAAAGCAACGTTTATATAGTTACAATGGACAAATCTGGATAAAGAGTATTTGAGTGTTTTGTTTTTTGAGTATTTGAGTACCAAGTTTAATTTTTGCTACTATTGATAAGTTTGAAATTGTTAAAAGAAGTTTTTAAAAAGAGAAAATTCAAAGAATAATTTGAGAATATCCATAGAAACCTTATTCATAACATCCTAAAACTGGAATCCCCCGGTGCCTATCGACAAGAGAATGAGTAAATAGACTGCAATATAGCCAAATCATGAACCTCAGCAGGGAAAAGGAAGAACTACTGATAATCACAGCAATACGAATATCCAAAATGCTGGATGAAAGAAGATACATGCACATCCACACACACACATACACAGGTGCGACTTGAGTCAGTGAGTGTGAAGTGCAGTAACAAGCAAAATAACAAAAGCAATAACAAAAATAGATGTATGAAAGAAGTCAGAAAATGGTTATATTTGGAAGTGGAGTAAAATCGACAATAAGGAGCATGAAGAAGCTTTCTGGGGTGATAACATATTCTTCGTTTTGTTTGGGGTGGTGGTTTCATGGGTGTTTACAAATGTCAAAACTCATCAAATTGAACACTTAAGATCTGTGCCTTTTGTGGTCTGTAAATTGTAATTCCAATTAAGTGAATAAATATGAATAAATAAGCAAACAAATTAATTATTGTTTTTTAAAGGAAGATAACTTAAGGTAAATTTCAGGTTGAAAGAGAAGTTAAATATCCCTGGAATTTGTTCCAATATTAAGAGCATTATGTACTGAAAAAGACCTGGTTTTTCTAAAAATAGGAAAGACAGATAATTATCTTAAGAAGACCTAGGGTATCTGAAAATATGGAAGGGAAATAATTTGTCTTAACCTTCCCTCAAACAACCTGTAGAATATTTAAGAATATTTAAGAATTCTCTGTGGGATCTATGGTTAATTTCAAAACATAACTAACCAGTTTGTTAACCTCAAACAATGTGTATATTGCTAAACTTGGGAGAATGTCCTGATTTTGCCACTTGGTTTTTTTTTTTTCATACGTATAAAGAGTGGCATGTCTTCATAGGGGCCTGTTAGGGCGTGTTCTGTTGGTTTGCCCACGGTTGGTACCAACCAAGGCTGCATCTACACGTTAGCTGAGTTCCACCCAATCCAGGCATCTGTCTTTAAGCTGTACAAGAAGGAGTTCATTTTATTCAAATAACAAAGGGATTAGTTCACAAAAACTAAACTGCAAAATGGACATAATGTTAAATATCTACACCATTTTTCAAGCACTCACAGCTATAATCATATGTAAAGATTTTTTACAACCCTCCATGACATAACAGAAAATAAGAATCACCCTCTTATAGCACATGACCGCCCCTTTATCTACAGCTACAGAAGCTGAGGTCAAAACGTTCTACTTAACACCTCATCATTGTTTTACTTGTTGTCCGTTTCATACTCACCCATATTTGGGTTGCAGGTTGATCTGAGCACATGCCTTTGAACAAAACACCAGGAAGTAAGAAGAGAAATGATCTGGGAGTTTTGAGTCTGAGTTCCACGTCAAGTTATGTCATAACAAAACTTGTGTGGCCTTAATCTCTGATTCTCAGCTTTCTCATATGTGAAATAAAGGTTAATTCTGAGGATGGGGCTTGTAACCATAACCTACTGGGCCAAATAAGGACCTACCAATGGAGATACAGGAACTACAGATGTAAAGCAGGATCTTACATGTTCATAAATGCAAACAACTAGGGAGAATTGTTTTCCCCATTACAACTTTCTCTTCCATTAAACAAAAATGTGTGTGTTTTATAAATTATAAAAATACAAAAAAAAGATATAAAATAGAGAAGTTTGGGACCAGAATTTGTCCAAAATCAAATCAAAGAATTTGATTTCTAAATTCTTTATAGTATAAAATGTTCATCATTTTACCAGAAAGTGTTACGGTAGGGGGAAAGGATGTATGAAAAATACATTATACAACTGCGTGGGGATAGAAGAGCTGGCCTAAGTGATTTGAGAAAGGAGTGTTTTTACCGAAAACTGTAAGACTAAAGACAAAAAGAACTGATGAAAACACTGATGTGTTTTACTTGGTAAATGTGTGGCACACAAGAGTACAGTTTAGCAATTCTGATACTGGCTCCGATATAATTCTGATTCAAGTATACTAGGGGTAAACAAAACCAAGTAAATTACAGATAACTGGAAATCATTGCCAGAGAAAGCAAGTTACAAATAAGCAAAGAAGGAAAGGCTAGAATGAACCCTGTGGAATTTGGTGAGTCAAGATATCAGCATAAACTTAAATACATATAGATAGGTAGAAATGATACAGAAATAAAAAGAACTTCATTGACCAAACTTGGAGGAATTTGAGCAATAAAATTAATAGGAATACTGTTGGGCTATAACTTAAAGAATAAAATAAATATCTGTTCCATATTGATATAAATAATTGATAAAAATGGAGAAGAGAAAACTCTTCCTTATAGAAAAATTCATGTAGAAGGAATGAGGGCAATAGAAAAATCACTATTTGAACACCACAGGAATAATTACCGTGGGCAAGATTCAAGGATGTATGCTAAAAAAACTAGTAAATGAAGATTTAAGGAGAAACAGAATAGTTGCAAAGCCTCAATGTATCTTCCCCCTAGAATTTATTAAATGCTTTAATGGTTTTAAAATATGTCCACAAATTCTTTAATATGCCTCTCTCCAGAAGATGTCATTTATTTCCCCAGATCTTGAATGTTAACTGGACTTCGACTTTGATGAATATACCATGGAGACAGGAAAAATGACAGTGCAGAAACCCAGCAGACACCATGTAACCAAGTGATCACCAGTAGTAAGTTGATTAGTACATGTTGATATCATGAATCTTTGATATGATACAATGAGAAGGGTGCTTTATTGTGTGGTATTCTTAAAATAACCCACAACCTCAGTCTAATCATGAGGAAACATTAGACAAACTCAAATTGAGGAACCTTCTACAAAATATCTGGTCAGTGCTCTTCAAAAGCGTCAAGTTCATGAAACACAAGGAAAGACTCATCGCAGGTTGGAGGAGGCTAAGGAGATATGGTGACTAAATGCAATGTGGAATCCCACTGAACACAGGAGCAGAAAAAGCATAAGTGAGGAAAGCGGTGAGACTCAAACACAATCTGTGATTTTGTTAATAATGCTGCGCAAAAGTTGATTTCTCAGGCTTTGATAAATACAACACAAATGTAATAACAGGAGGGGAAGATAGATAAAACATGCAAGAATTCTCTGTACTGTCTTTGTAACTTATCTCTGCACTGTGTACCTTGTCTTTGTACTATCTTTGTAACATCTCTAAATCTAAATTGTTTCAAAATTAAAAGTTAAAAAAAATGCCATGACAAAATGCATTCAGTGTTGATATAAAAATATGCACATCTAATCAGGTACTGTATCTATTGTTGACCCCAGAATTCAAAGAAGAAACTAGCATTTTTAAAAATCCTTAAAAAAATATTAAATGTAAAGAAATAAAGGCCACTATAGCTTTTTTTTTCCCTTGGAATACCAGCCAACTACATCTCGGACTCATCAAGAAAAACTGTGCACATACCTTACACATCATGGAATTCATTATTTTGTCATTGCTTGCTTTTCATATCGCTAAAAGAACCTCAGGAGTCCATCAAGTCCCAGGCTGGGGAATCATTTCATTCCTATCCAGACCAATAGACCCATAGAAAAACATAAGCATTAGTACAAAGTGATTTAATGCCATTTTCAGTTGCTGTTGTTTTTTCAGAGATAGAAATGTGTAACGTTATACTCATGTGCCTATAAAATTAAGAAGAGTTTACATGAATCTGTTCTACTATAAGAAGGAAATGGCAACCCACTCCAGTGCTCTTGCCTAGAGAATCCCAGGGACGGGGGAGCCTAGTGGGCTGCCGTCTATGGGGTCGCACAGAGTCGGACACGACTGAAGCGACTTAGCAGCAGCAGCAGTTCTACTATAAACGTAGAAGAAGGTAGAAAAAAAGACAAACTTCTGTTCACACTAGGAAGTATATAGAGTGAAAAGGAAAGGAGAGAGGAGGAGCAAGGAGGAGGAGCTGCCTGACTTCATGGCTGAAATTCTTGTGGTGCCCTAGAGAGTGAGGTTGCATGAGGAGGCAACCCTTGAGAATAACTGCAGTCAATGTCCTGGTAAAGGAAGACTGTTAAAGTCCACCATCAAGATTCTGTTGTCAGGTCTGAGAGTTAAAAAGGGGAGTGAAGTCAAAGTCGCTCAGTCGTGTCTGACTCTTTGCGACCCCATGAACTATACAGTCCATGGAATTCTCTAGGCCAGAATACTGAAGTGGGCAGCCTTTCCCTACTCCAGGGGATCTTCCCAAGTCAGGAATCAAATCCAGGTCTCCCGCATTGCACATGGATTCTTTAGCAACTGAGCCACAAGGGAAGTCCAAGAATACTGGGGTCGATAGCCTATCCCTTTTCCAGCAGATCTTCCCTACCCAGGAATCAAACCACTCCTGCATTGCAGGTGGATTCTTTACCAAATGAGCTATCAGAGAAAGACTGAATGATTATTGGAGCTTTCACTTATAGGCACATAGCTCATTTTATTTACTTTTAAGGAAACTAAAGCCTAGGGACATTAAGAACACTTGCCAAATATCACATGGTAACTGGGGAAGCCAAATTGGAACTTAGTTTATGTGACCTCAGAGTTTGAGCTCTTAACCACAATATGAAAAGAACAGTAACTGAGCAGACACAGGAACCAAGAACAAAGAAAGGCTAGGCAGGAATAATGTGAGAGAGGTTAGTATTTGCCTCAAATACCTGAGATTCACTTCTAATGGCTGCTGGGTTTCCCAGGTATAGGCCCTATCATTGGCACAAATAAGGAAATGGCAATGGACATAGAGACATTAAAGTACTTACTTCTGCTGTCCCCCAGCTCCTACACACACACACACACACACAAGCACACACACACACACAGAAATCTCAGACTCAGAGAGGAAATGGAATCACCACATGTAACCTCATACACCTTCTGAAGCAGCTTGTCTCCCTTCCCAGGGCCAGCTTTCCATCTGGTTCCATCCTGAAAGGGCCATGAACTTGGCAGAGTGGAGGCTGGTTGGATAGTGACTGGGAACTCTCACCACGACAGAGTGCTATCTGCAAGTGGTTTGGGGCTCTCATACCTGCTGGTGAGATAGTTTCTAAACTGGCGAAAAACAATTAAAAAGCTAAAGAAGACCAAAATGATGTTCAAAGCCTCATGTTCCTCACGGTCCTCTTCCCCAGCCTCTTTGTTTCAGGTGACATCTTGTGTGTTTTCTCCAGAAAGCATCTTGTGCTCAGACTCCGCCTGATAGCATCTTCCTCTCTCCGTCTCTGTGAAAACTTGACACCTTCAAATCAGACCCTCTAAGAATCCAAATCCAAAACCCCCAATTCTGTTTCTAAGTTAACTGGAGCAAGTAAACAACTAGAAGGAAAGATTAAAATTGCAATGGCCCTTGATTCTTCATAGTAGACAAATATACTCCGGAACTTCCGGGAGAAAACTTGCTTTCTGGTTCTGGCAGTCTGTTGAAGCCTTTTGGTAAGTTACCCATTCTGTTTCAGAGGGGGAAACTTTGTTTTAAATAAGTCCACTTAAGAGGCACACTTAAAAGAGAAGAGACAATGAAATCCATTTTGTAATTTTTATGCACAAGTTTCCGACAGACAAATTGATTCCAAAATAGCTCTAAAAGGATCCTTACAGCATACAAAAACAAACAAAAACTTTGATCACCTGGGCAAGTAAACTTAGTCCATCTACCAAAAACACAACTTGTATCCAACTATTCTTTTGAGTTTGTATCTGAGACATGACTAAAATTTAAAACAAAGCTATGAGGCGTCTGTCTGTATGCTTGTTTGTCTGTATACATACACATGTATGGGCTTCCCAGGTGGCTCAGTGGGTAAAGAATCCAACTGCAATGCAAGAGTCACAGGCAGATGCAGGTTCGATCCCCAGATCAGGAAGATCCCCTGCAGAAGGACATGGCAACCCACTCCAGTATTCTTGCCTGGAGAATGCAGTGGACAGAGGAGCCTGGCAGGGGTAATGTCAGTCTTCCAACTTTGTTGTTCTCCTTCCATACTGTGTTGGCTGTTCTGAGCATTTTTCTTCTTCATATAAACTTGAGAAGTAGTTGTCAGTATCCATAAAATAAGTTTCAGGGATTTTGACTGGGATTGTGTTGAATTTATGAATTAAATTTATGAATCTGTGACTCAAGTTGAATGTAATAATCAACTGACATCTTAAATACCGAGTCTCCCTGTCCCTGAGCATGGAAGTGCAACTCCATTTACTTATTCCTTCTTTAATATCTTTCACCTGTTTTGTTGTTTTCCTTCAAGTCTTATACATATCTTAGGTCCATTTCATTTAGTGCTAATGTAAATGGTAGCATCTTTTAATTTCAAATTTCAGTTATTCACTGCTGCTGATATAAGAAGACAATAGACTTTTGTGTATTAACTTTGTATTCTGCAACTTTGCTGTATCTTTCATTAGTTCCAGTTGTTTGCTTGGTTTTGTAAATTCTAGTGGGGCTTTCTATTAATACGTAATCATATTGTCTACAAATTAACACAAATTTACTTCTTCCTTTTCAATCTGCATATATATTTTTTCTTTCCTTTTTGTATTAGCTAAGACTTCCAGTATGATGCTGAGAAGCAGAGGTGAGCTGGAAAGACATTTTCCCTTGTTTGGGATCTTAATGGGAAAACTTCAAACTTTTCCTGTTAGGTGTGATATTAGCTGTAGATATAGGGGCTTCCCTTGTAGCTCAGTTGGTAAAGAATCTGCCTGCAGTGCAGGAGACCCAGGTTCTATCCCTGGGTTGGGAAGATCCCCTGGAGAAGGAAATGACAACCCACTCCAGTATCCTTGCCTGGAAAATCTCACGGACAGAGGGGCCTGGAAGGCTGCAGTCCATGGGGTCGCAAAGAGTCGGGCACGACGGAGAACTAACACTTATATTAATTAGTTGTAGGTTTTGGTAGATATTTTTAAAAAACCAAGTTGAGGAAATTCACTTCTATTCTTCGTTTACTGAGTTTTTAGTCATGAATGGTGTTGGATTTTGTCAGATGCTTTTTCTGCTATAACCATTGATAAGGTTATGTGATTCTGATACAGTTCATACACTCGCAGATTTGGACTCGACTGAAACAACTGAACAGGCGTTCATATACACCTAGGTATTGTTGATATATGCTATTCTTTATCTCTGGATGGTATTTCTAAAATTTATTTGTAAAGAGCTCTATTTAGTTGATTAAAAACAAGCAAGCACTTATATGAAGTAAAGAAATGTTACAGAAACTAACCCCAAATGCTTTTCAAGTTCACATAATGTAGGGTGGTTGTCGTTGTTGTTGTTTAGTTGCTAAGTTGTATCTGACTCTTTTTTGACCCCATGGACTGTAGCCCATCAGGCTCCTCTGTCCATGGGATTCAAGAATACTGGAGTGGGTTGCCATTTTCTTCTCCAGGGGATGTTAACTTTTGTTTGTATAGGTACATATTAATATATGTGTTCCAAAGTTGTGTGAAATTTCTAAAATTCTAAGTTGTCCTGATACACTTTTACTGGCCATATTTTAAAATGTATGTCACAGAAATAAACAGATCCCCTTGTCAATCTCATTATAATGAAATCTCAACAGATCTTTAATAATGGTCATCTTCAAGTCTTTTTGTCATTTATGGAAAGTTACTACTTCACTCTGGTGTTTTTGAAAAATGCATTTCATCTTCAAAAGACTTTGTGGAAAGGATTCTGATAGGTTCTCCGTAACACAGGGTTTTTTGAATAAGTTTAAGATTATAGCACTGAATTGGATAAGAATTTCTAAAACCCCAGTGGAAAACTAATTACCTTAGTGTTTTATGTTTCAGATGTAAAGGATCCCTTTTTGTCCTCTCCTCTAAGCTACCTATAACTTACAGCAATTTGATAAATGATGTCTTCACAACAAAGGTTGAAACAGTTATTTTTTTCTCCCTACTTGATCTCTCAAAGTGTTCTGAAGCGCTTATTAAATATTCTTTTTTCTCATGACAATGTAAGTATTTGTGTAGGTTCGATAGCAGGCTGTTCTCCTTGTAATGGAATGCCCAACGCACCTAGTTACTGCATCTTTTGATCCACAGCTGATAAATGGAGACAGACATCTACACTGTAAAGGCCTAAATTGCTTCTACTAAAAGCAGCCTTGTTCTGGTAGAGCACTCTTTTTCATTATGCGCATAGAAGACAAAGACTCTAGACATCACATGCTACAACCTGGAGATTTAGTGTACTGGAAAAGGCACCTCCAACAGGACTCCCTCCAGCCTGAAGGGCAACTATCAGGTCCCATTGACTAACCCCTGTGCCACCAAAGGCCAGGGAGTAGACTCCTAGCATTTGCACATGCTGTACCTAAGGAGGCACCAAACCCCAAACTGGACCTGCATATTGTATTGCAACCTGAAGATAAAGCTCACTAGGATCTGATGCAGAAGACATCTGAGGCTGGGAGCTTTCCCAAGATGTCTGTGCCAGGCCTGTATACTTTTCTTTCAGTACTGTCTCTTACCTTATTTTCTCATCCCTCCATGGAAGGACAGTGCCTTGGTCCATATCCCCCAATTCCTTGCAAAAGAAGGAAAGCTCTCTAATTGCTGGATCTGCCATTGAAAACCTTGGTCCATCCAAGATGGCAATGACCCTTTGGCTGAGTCTGTCCAAGACTGCAATGACCTTTTGGTTCTTCCTAGAAGTAATTTCACTGGGGTTCCAGAGGCTGTTGTCTGCCTAGATTCTTCTGTGGGTCCATTTTATAGTCAGTGACTGCCTAAATTTATTCCTTGCTTCAGCTGGACCCAGTCCTAGCATGGGTAAACAAGATCTTTTGAATATTTATATGGAAGTTTCTCCAGAGTTAGAAATGCAAGTTGGATTATTTATAAATTTGTTGAATATCTATACACATAGGTAACCTCTCAGTGTGTAACAATATAATGTCTAAGGCTTTGTTAAGTATAATGCTAATGTCTCTACACCAACAAATAGATCCATAGATACTATCCCTTATGTGGGCACCTTAAGTATACCAGCTGGTTTTATTTTCATATATGGAAGTTTGAGAAATGGCCTCTATGCTTGAGCAATCCATTGCCTTGGTAGCTAGAGAATACAAGGTCCGGGTGTCTTTGTTGTGTTCACTGTCCTATTCTCCCTACATAACTGAACAGAAGCCTCTCATTGATCTGTCCAATCAAGCTTCTGTAACTGCCTTAAGCGGGAACTTCTGGGAGGTGTATGTAATTCTGGTTTTGCCTCCCTAGGAAGAGCTTTGGAGTGCAAATAAACAAATGGTCAGGAGCCTCTCCCAACATCAGAAAGTTAGTTGATTCTGTAGACAGAGTTTTAGCTCAGCAATAGTCACTTAAATCCCTGGCCAAAGTGGTTTTGGATAATCACATCGTCCTTGATTACCTATCTGCTGAGCAAGGAGGGATCTGTGCAATAGCAAACACCTCTTGCTTCACTTGGATAAAAGCCTCTGAAATAGGAGAGACTAAATTACATAAAACTGAGTCTCTCTTGTGACCAGCAAACACACTGGTCACATCAACTTTTACCAGACAACCCACTGTCTTTTAGTTTATTTGCCTGGCTACCTTCGGGTCTGGGTTCCTGGTATAGACCCATCTTACACACTGGGGTTATTATGTGGTTTTAAATTCTGCTCTGTATACTTGTTAAGTTCTGTATTTATTGCTTGTCAGGCCTTTATAAAAACGACTTGCCTAATGTAAGAAGGTGCTAGCTCATCGCTTTGAGATTATTTCTACCACTTACAACCTTGACTTTAAATGGACTTTTAACCAAAAAATGCATGAGAGTTTTCCCTACTACTTTCCAGCTCCATGCGGTTTCTGATTTGTGTACTTTCTCTTTGATATGGGACATGACAATCAGGCAAAGTCCCTTCTGGCACCGAGGGACAAATCAGTACATGTGGAGGTCCTGACTAAATCTGCAATCCTTAGAGGAAAGATCTTGACCAAAAGGAGGGAACGTAGAATTAATTAAAGAAATTTCAGTTAAAATTAGAGTTGGGACAGGCCTGCAGGTTTAACTCTCATGCTCAGCCATCATAAATTACTCCAATCAGGAACAGATGTACATTTACATCTCTGACAGGAAAATGTTGCCCACTTTATTACCCGGCAGGAAGAAGAAAACGTCTCTCTGCCCAACAACAGCCCGTCAATCATAGACTATAGCAGGCCAATGAATCAGAAGCATCTAACTTTTTACTCTGTTTCCTCTAGTGGACCCTGGTTATACAGTCCTTCCCAGCTTCTCCCTTTTCCCTGTAAAATCAAGTTTCCCTTCCTTGTTCTCTGGATTTGCTATGATCTGCCATGGTCTTCATATCCCAAATTGCAATTCCTCTTTCAATTCCCAAATAAACTTCCTTGTACTGATAAAATAACTGGACATTATATCATTAAAGTTGACAAAGTATAGCAGAACAAAGGACCAGAAAAACAAGTAGACCAAGGTTATAATCCTAACCCTACAGTTAACCTGTTTGTGATTTTGTTCAGTTCATTTAATCTCTCTGATCTTGTTTACTTGTGTGACAGGTGAAGATATTGATCAAGATGATCTTTTCATTCCCTCTGAGCTCCAAAATTCTTTAGATCATGTGAGGTACAAGAGTTCTAAATTTCTGTGCTATGGGACGTGAGGTACCTCACAAAATGTTCCCTTGATTCTTTTTTTTTTTTCAAATTTTAAACTTTTTATTTTCTTTTGTGGTATGGCCGATTAACAATGTTGTGGTGGTTTCAGGTGAACAGCGAAGGGACTCAGTCATACACACAGATGCATCCACTCTCCCACAAACATCCCTCCCATCCAGGCTGGCATACAACGTTGAGCAGAGTTTCACGTGCTATCTGATAGGTCCGTGTTAGTTATTAGGCTATAAATGTTCTAAACCTTTACCATAACCCATCTTTGTCCAAGGCACTGTCTTGGCTCCCCTCTTTGTTCCAAATTCAGGAACTTAAAGCTTACTTCACCCCATTCCTACTCCAAGTGAGAAATGGAATTACCTGGGTAAGCCCTACCTCAGTGTCACACAGTAGGAAAATGATTCCCTTCTAGTGGCGAAAGGCTTAAAATAGTATCACAATACTGAACTTTTTTCTGTGGAGGGCATTAAATGTTCCTCAAACAGTAAGTCCAAAAAGCTTTTCTTAAACTGCTTGCAATACAACTAAATATTGAGAAGAATGTTTTCAGGCAAATTCAGCAAATTCCTCGGGCCTGAATGCTTTCAGTTAAAATACAAATGGTGTATACAAATTCTTCTTTAAGCTAGATTTTTTTAAAGTGACTTCAAGCAAATTACCATATATACAGATTTCTAAATTACTACATTTCATTCATGGCTGCTCACCTGTTTACATAGACATCCACTAATCACATTGCCTTCCCCACATGATTGGGAGTTACTATAGATTAGAGGGCGTGTTAAGAGGGATGGCTTCTAAAAGTGCTCTGTCGGACAAAAAGAAACTTTGAATATAATTTCAGTGAAAAGCACTGAAGGTACACTTCCAAGAATCTGTCTTTAACCAAAATGTAGAAAATGCAGTCAAACTCTTCTGCTTACCCAGGGTCTTACCTTGACTCTGTGTCCTGACTTCCGGCTATGCCACGTCTGAATATAGCGCACCCAGCATCAACCGCACCGCAAGGTATATTTTTAATCCTACCAGTTTAGTTTCCTCTCTTTTGTGCAGTATTTAATAAGCTTGATTATATATATTGACTTTGTTATGTTCAGATTTTATATTCTTTTTAATGGAGTCTTTTCTTAAATTTATTTTATTATTTATTTTGGCTGTGCAGGGTCTCAGTTGCCGTGTGTGGGCTTTCTGTAGTTGTAGCAATCAGGGGCTACTCTCTAGTTGAGGTGTGCCAGCTTCTCTTGCTGCGGAGCTCTGGCTCTAGGACACATGAGCTCAGTAGTTGTGGCACGTGGGCTTAGTTGCCCCTGTGACAGGTGGAATCTTCCTGGACCAGGGATTGAACCCATGTCTCCTGCGTTGGCAGGACGATTCTTAACCACTGGACCACCAAGGAAGTCCTATATTCTTTTTTTTTTAACTTCCCACATTGCACAAATCTTACCAGGACTATAAGATGTCCACGCTCCAGTGTACTGTGGAGCAGAACCAACTTCTCACAGATCTATAGTAAATGGGATAGACTGCTTTTTTTCCTTGGTGGCAACTGGTGCCAACCCTCTCTTCACTAGTTCTTGAACTTGGTAGATGAAATAACATTCCCTTGTCTGGAGACACTTGAAAAAAAAATCACAACTGAGGCAGATTCCTCTCAAGGTTATACTTTTTTTCCTCAAGATCTGACCTATTTCCCTCATTGCCTTCAGACTGGTAACTATGGTAAGTGCTCAGCATAGTCCCAGAGCAGAAATACAGTTCCTATTCTGGGAGGAAGTAGCCTACATGCCGAAGAAATTTCAGGACCTGGTAAATATGACTATATCAGGAGGACACATGTATGAGGGTCTTGAGGACACTGGATCAGGGATGGCGGTGGTTGGTGGGGATATAAAGCTCGGTGGAGTATAGTTTATTGACATGGGAGCACTCCTCCATGACTTAGAGCTCAGTGTTCTGGCAGGGACACCAGGAGCCCATCTCACGTGGTGCTGCTAAGATGACTCTTTGAAGCTTGTGCACTAAGAGCCTACTATTAACATAAATGAGATGGGGATGCTGGAACTGCCTTGCATAGTATTGAGGGAAAATGCCAATGATTCAAGGAGGTAAAAATATTAGAATAAGTTTATGGTGTGTGATCAAGAAAAGCTGCTGCTGCTAAGTCGATTTAGTCGTGTCCAGCTCTGTGCTACCCCATAGACGGCAGCCCAGGGCAGACCAGGCTCCCCCGTCCCTGGGATTCCCCCGGCAAGTATACTGGAGTGGGTTGCCATTTCCTTCTTCAATGCATGAAAGTGAAAAGTGAAAGTGAAATCGCTCGGTCGTGTCCGACTCTCAGCGACCCCATGGACTGCAGCCCACCAGGCCTCTCCGTCCATGGGATTTTCCAGGCAAGAGTACTGGAGTGGGGTGCCATTGCCTAGCACTGGACAAGCTTCCTTGGGAAAACAGAGAGGACAGTTCTTTTGCTAAAGCAATGAGGAATACTTGCTAAGGGGCATCCTCAGTGATAACTATCCCATTTAGGAAGGTATTGCAAAGGAATTGAGACCACTAATATCAAGGTGCTGATTGGATTCTGGAATGACAGAGACCAATGGCAGCACTTAGAATAAAGAGGACATAAGCCATAATAAGGCAATGGCAACCCACTCCAGTCCCCTTGCCTGGAAAATGCCATGAACAGAGGAGCCTGGTAGGCTGCAGTCCATCGGGTCGTGAAGTGTCAGACACAACTGAGCGACTTCACTTTCATCTTTCACTTTCATGCATTGGAGAAGGAAATGGCAACCCACTCCGGTGTTCTTGCCTGGAGAATCCCAGGGAGCCTGGTGGGCTGCCGTCTATGGGGTCGCACAGAGTCGGACACGACTGAAGCGACTTAGCAGCAGCAGCAGGCTATCTGTTATAGGATTCAATCTGCCTTAACAGCCACCCCCCCACCCCCGCAGGAATCAGTAGCAATAACTCATTAATCATGGTATTCTCTGAGGGCAGGTCAGGTAGAGAACCACTCAGAACATTATTTAACTTGTAAAAAAGAATAAAATAAAAAACTGGTGAACAGAAAACCTTCACCAGCTTTCACTTCAGCGGAAAAGAGTCCATCACCCAGTTTCCAAATATGTCATTTCATAGACCCAAAGCTCACTCACTGAAGGAGAGGTGGATCCCCTTGAGGAAAGGTAATGCAATGCTACTGTAAGTATGCCTGATAAACATTCTCATGATCCTAGCCAAAGGGGATCTAAGATTGTTTATCAGGGTTAACACACACTGACAAAAAGGGAATCCTCAGACTTTTAAAGAACTGCTGAATATTGGGACTATGGTTCTGTGCTCATACTAACTCAAGGGTGCTGCAGCCGCTTCATTATCCTCTCGTTGAAAGGGGTTATAAGGAGGGCCAGGTTAGAAATGGAGTTCCGCCTGTCTCAGATGGGTTCACTGGATCTGTTGGAGCTACCCTGTGGTTTTTTCTCTAGTTTCTGAGTATACAGTTAGGGTGTATACAGTTAGTATTAATAGCTGGGAGAAGCCATACTCTGGTTTCTCAACCTGTGAAGAGCCGTCATGGTAAAATCAAGTTAGCATGCCAAAATAATAATACACACTGGCAGGACTGCACACAAGCTACCCAGCATGGTTGCTAAGTCAATAGTATATCACAGAATTTGGAGGTAATTTTTTTCCTTCCATGTTTTACTCTTTCAGACCCTCAATCTTGCTCTTTGGGATTACTTTTTAAATAAACTACTTGCATACGAGACTGCTTTGGGGAAGACTTGGGATAAGATGATTCTTCAGTGGCCTTGTCTGTGTTATTCCACTTATTTTGGGGAACCATACCTCTCTCTTCTTGGCTATATTATCTGAATGGAAGCTGCCATATTCTTAGAGGACTTCTTTTCCTGGCAGTAGTAATTTGTCAAGGGATGGATATGGGACACAAAATGGGCCAAGGGGAGTGCTTCTCCAAATTTCCTCTATATGGAGCTTTTGGGGAAAATAGCCTCAAGTCTGAGCAGAACAGAGAGTCTGCCCAGACCTGCAAAAGTTCATATTCGCTAAAGCCACCATATCTGCTTATACCTCGTCTGGAAGAATGCATTCTATCTGCCCTCCCTTCCCCAAATAGTTTGAGAGTATCTTATTGAGGCATTTAAATTACATTCAGAATTATAGTTCCTGAGCTTCCAGTCCCTTGAATACAAGCGAAAGCAGAGAAGAAGGTGGGAACAACTGCTGATTGCTAATAAACAGTATCAAATAGGGGAGATGTTGTATACTTCACAGGATTGGGGATGGCTAAATGAGATTATGTGCAATAGCTGGTTCAGATTAGGAATTAAATATATCAGAGGAAATCCAGCTTAAAAAAACAGGTAAAGCAGTATTGCCAGGTGAAAGATTTTATCTGTTACAACCTATTTCTCTTTAACACTTTTAAAGGGATAAAACAATCAGCCACTTCTAGAAACATATGACATAAAAATATACCAACTTTTATACCATTATATTATTGCTATAGGTATTATTTAATCTATGAGCTAGGTATTATTATCTTCATTTTACAGATGGAAAAATGGGCTTTGAAGAACTATGTATTTTCCTCTAGTTTATGTCATTAGTAAGTGACAGAAATAGGTCTTGAACCTAGTGTTTTTTAGCTTCAAAGTTTATGATCTTTTCTCTTACCATGTTGACTTCTAGTAGAAGTACAAATAGCCTTTGGAGTACAAATGAATTAATCCCAGTTGGGGGAATCTGAGAACCATTTTGAAGGAAGTAAGCCTTATGGCTGGCCTTTTGAATAACTCAGCAGGTGACTATGGGGAAGGAAAGCACATTCCATGTAAGGACAAACCTAGAGAGAGAAAAGCAGAGAGCCTGTCTGGGGTTCAGAATTCAGTGGGGGCCAGAAAGCATTTCCCAGATGAAGCTCAGCAAGGCCAGTGACTGGGTCTGCACCACTGTGTCCTCAAGAGCCCAACACAGCACCTGGCACAATACTGTAACAAGTTCAATAAAGATTTTTAAAAAGGTCGATGTCAAGAAAAAGAAAAAATAATGATCATAGCCTGGTGCTGTGTAGGGTAAGTGGGGGGAGCTCGAAGAACTCGTAGGGTCAGAAACTGCTGACTTTGTGTCTTTTGTTGTTCCCGCAGTGAAGCCACCACCCTACTGCCTGTCTCCACCCAACCAATATTAAGTAAGTGATGCGGACAATATCACACCACTCAAGGCCTCTTGTTAAACAGAGGCTGGGAGCAGTGCAGTAACCACCCAAGAAGACAGAGTGACCTGGGCAGTGTCAAGCCCAGGCTGTCTTAACCCAGGAGTTGACAGAAACCCTGGGGAAGGCATCAGCTTTTCCTTAAATTATGAAATGGAGGTTCAAGCATGTCTTAGTAGGATAAGTTTCACATAGAAAAAAGTGCACAGGTAAAGAACCAAAGGCAAATAGTATATCTGGGCATATTTACTGAAAAGAAAGAGTTAGCAAATCAAAGAACTAGTTAAAATTCTTATAGCAGCTCAAAATGATCACCATAAACTCTGAGACACTGAACTCTGAAAATTAAATCGAATAAAAGAAATGTTGCTCAGAGAAACCCTTAATTGTGCCAATAAATTTTTTCAGTGCATTTCTTTAATGTAATGATAAATATTTGACTGCTTAGAAAATCCAAATATTTACATTTGTAATCCTCCTAGTGACCCTGAAAGATTCAGAAAGTATAAAAAGTTATTGTGAGCATTCTACAGCATTATAGATTTGCTAAATTATAAATTTGCTAAATCTATTGTATTCTGACCTGTGATATTGTTATGTACTTGCATTTTCTCTTCCACTAGATTGCAGTTCAATTTTGCAGTCCTTCAAACTGCCTTGTACATAGTAAGTGATGAATAGATGCTGAATTCAATTGACAGTTTTCCCAGTGTTAATCATATGTATTAGAAGAGAATGAAACATTAGTTACCTTAGTAATTTAACATTTGCTTGAAAAGGGTAAGAATGTGTTTATGAAACTCTTACAATTTTATTATTTCTAATATGAAATTAAAATATAACTTAGAATCACCTGAATTTTTTTGGTTTTATTTATTTTTTCTTTTTTGGCTGTGCCTCTTGGCACGTGGGATCTTAGTTCTTTTACCAGGGATTGAACTTGTGCCCCTTGCAGTGAAAGCACAGAATCTTAACCACTGGACCAACAGGAAGTCCCAGAATCACCTGAATTGTTATCACATTTTTTCTCTAAAGAGCTCATTGCTCACCATGGACTTTAAGGCCACAATTTCAGTAACAGATGGCCATTGCTGATCGCACAAAGACATCTACCAACCTCTGGCTCAGAGAGAGAGATGTTTTGCTTAGAATGGAGAAGTGGTTCCTGCAGTGAAGGTAGGGGAATACAAATGTGTATCAAAAATGAAGATGAAAATGAATATAATCTTGTAAACAATTTGGTGAATATCTTTCCATTCTTTTTTCCTGAACTTTTTTTCATATTTACAGTTGTGTACTATATAGTCTATTGCTATCTGTGTATATGTGTGTGTGTCTGTGTATTTCCTCACTGTTGATAAAAATTTCAGACAAGTCCTTGGTGACATAGATAAACATCTCCTGAAGTTGGATTAGGGTGACATTTCTCAAGTTATGGGTAATGATTGACAGAAAATTCATAACTCAGACATCAGTTCAGTTCAGTTCAGTCACTCAGTCATGTCCGACTCTTTGCGACCCCATGAATCGCAGAGTGCCAGGCCTCCCTGTTCATCACCAACTCCCGGAGTTCACTCAGACTCATGTCCATTGAGTCAGTGATGTCATCCAGCCATCTCATCCTCTGTTGTCCCCTTCTCCTCCTGCCCTCAATCCCTCCCAGCATCAGAGTCTTTTCCAATGAGTCTACTCTTTGCATGAGGTGGCCAAAGTACTGGAGTTTCAGCCTTAGCATCAGTCCTTCCAAAGAACACCCAGGACTGATCTCCTTTAGGGTGGACTGGTTGGATCTCCTTGCAGTCCAAGGGACTCTCAAGAGTCTTCTCCAACATCACAGTTCAAAAGCGTCAATTGTTCGGTGCTCAGCTTTCTTCACAGTCCAACTCTCACATCCATACATGACTACTGGAAAAACCATAGCCTTGACTAGATGGACCTTTGTTGGCAAAGTAATAGCTCTCCTTTCAATATACCATCTAGGTTGGTCATAACTTTCCTTCCAAGGAGTAAGCGTCTTTTAATTTCATGGCTGCAATCACCATCTGCAGTGATTTTGGAGCCCAAAAAATAAAGTCTGACACTGTTTCCACTGTTTCCCCATCTATTTGCCATGAAGTGATGGGACTGGATGCCATGATCTTCGTTTTCTGAATGTTGAGCTTTAAGCCAACTTTTTCACTCTCCACTTTCACTTTCATCAAGAGGCTTTTTAGTTCCTCTTCACTTTCTGCCATAAGGGTGGTGTTATCTGCATATCTGAGGTTATTGATATTTCTCCCGGCAATCTTGATTCCAGCTTGTGCTTCTTCCAGCATTTCTCATGATGTACTCTGCATAGAAGTTAAAGAAGCAGGGTGACAATATACAGCCTTGACGTACTATTTTTCCTATTTGGAATCAGTCTGTTGTTCCATGTCCAGTTCGAACTGTTGCTTCCTGACCTGCATATAGGTTTCTCAAGAGGCAGGTCAGGTGGTCTGGTATTCCCATCTCTTTCAGAATTTTCCACAGTTTATTGTGATCCACACAGTCAAAGGCTTTGGCATAGTCAATAAAGCAGAAATAGATGTTTTTCTGGAATTCTTCTTGCTTTTTCGATGATCCATCGGATGTTGTCATTTTGATCTCTGGTTCCTCTGCCTTTTCTAAATCCAGCTTGAACATCTGGAAGTTCATGGTTCACATACTGCTGAAGCCTCTGAAGTGTGACGTTACTTGGAAGATTAGTTACAAATATATTCATGGGCAGGAAAATAGAATTTGCCCCTGTTTAAGGCAATGGCTGATGCGTACAGAGTACCTTTCTACCATCAGTTGCATGGCAGTAAAAGGAACGCTGACGGTGGCTGCCCATAAGGTGATAAGTGCTTTGTGTAAGAACGTGTTTCTAGTTCCTGGGCCCTCTTTTTCGTAACTGCTCCACTTCAAGTGTAGTCTCTTGATGTGTTTGTCCCCTTCCTTCCTTCTCAGCTTGCTCTCTTTCTCTGCTTTGTATCCTGAAGTCACTTCAGATTGTGAAATCTAGAATTCACATTCCAGTACAGGATTACATTCTAGACTTCCTGGAATACCGAGTCCAAGTGTATCTGCTTTGTTTGCCAACATTCACCTTAACATATAGCCACTTGCCCTTCCCCTGGGCTAAGAGAATGTCTCAGTGCTCACTCTGGAATAAACTCCCTAAAATATTTCAGTGAGGATAAGATCCAGTCTGCCCAGATCTGGTTCTTGGTACGGGTAAAACCTCAGTTTTCAGGACATCTTTGTGGCTCCTACTCTGCTTCCTTTCTTGGATGCCTTCAAAATCATCCACAGTGGCCACCATTTTTTTTAAAGCAAGTTCAGCCTCTGAATATACCTGGTCTTTACATGTTCACTGTGCTTCAATGCTGAATGAGCCAGTAACTCCACTGCTCCTGTCTCTCAATCTACTTTGTACTTTGGAGAGAGACCCAGGCTTTTGACTCTAACTTTGCTCACCACTGCTTTCTCTAAGGGCTTTGAGCAACCATTCACATCTAAAAGTGTTTGTCTGGGTTAAGAGGGAGCTACTACTGAGTTGAGAAGAGCTACTGCTCTTTTCTCACTCTGCTGAGCTTTTAGAATCTTCCTCGTACATCTGAGACCGCTGGGAAGCAGAGTAAGTCCCACAATCCTCCTGAGAGGTTATAGTTTTAAGACATTGTCCTTCATTGCAGAAATGACCACAAAAGTCCAGGGATTGGCATTTGCTTTAATTGAAAGATCAGTTTCAGAAATTGACTCTCAGAGTGATAAGTTAAGGTAGCAGTAGTGCTTAGGATAAGAAATGTTTGTATTAACTGCTAATTATTGAGTTCCCAGGTTGGGCCATGTTCTCAACATATGTTATTTCATTTTTATCAACACAGAACATATGGTAAAGTAGATGTTATTTGCCCCATCACAATTAGCTGAAGCTGAGAAGACTGATTTACTTTCCAAAGGCACAGAGTTAACAAATGGCAAAATCGAAACTCAAATCTAGGTCGGATGGACTCCAGATTCTAGCTCTTAGTCACCAGGCTAATAGCCTTCCACAGAGAAAACACTGAGATCCACTCCATCCACATGAGAGCATGGGTCATGTTATTTTAACACAGTTATTTGGAATCTGCTCTAGTCAGTCAATGATTGACAGAGTCCAACTATATGCAAGGTACATGGGCAGGTACACTGAAGGACAAGCCAAAGCATGACACGGTCCGTGCCCTGAAGTTAGAGAGAAGACATCACACTGAGTGAAGCATTTAAAGGCAAAAAGTTAGAGAACAACATCAGGCAATAATGCAAGAGATACCACAAATAAAGCAGAAACTTTAGTATGTGTCAGACCCTGTTCCTTTAAAACCATTTTTATTGTGGTATAATATACATAACAAAACTCACCATTTTCACCATTTTAAGCATACAGTTCAGTGGCATTACATGTATTCATATTGTTGTGCAGCTATTACCACTTTCCATCTCTAGAACTTTTTTATCACCCCATATCAAAGTTCTGTATCCAGCAAACAATGACTCCCTTCTCTTTCCTTCCTTCAGCCTCTGATAACTTCTGTTCTGCTTTCTGTCTCTATGTATTTTTCTGTTCTAGGAATCTCATACAATATTTGTCTTTTTGTGTTAGGCTTATTTTACTGAGTGTAATTGTTCAAGGTTGATCCACGTTGAAGTTTTCATTAGAACTGCACTTTTTTCAAGGCTGAGTAAGAAATACTCCATTATATGTTTCTATGTCATTTTTCAGTCCGTTTGTCTGTTAATGAACATTTGGGTGGTTCCAAGTACGTTTATAGGAATTAACTTAGGACTTCCCTAGTGGTACAGTGGATGAGAATCCACCTGATAATTTAGAGGACATGGGTTTGATCCCTGATACAGGAAGATTTCACATGCCGCAGGGCAGGTAAGCCCGTGTGTCACGACTACTGAGCTAGCGCTCTAGAGCCTGTGCTGCACAAGAGAAGTCACCATAATGAGAAGCCCATGCTCCAAAACGAAGAGTAACCCTTGCACACTGCAACTAAAGAAAGCCCCTGTGCATCAACAAAGACCCAGACCAGTCAAAAATAAATGAAGAAATAGAGTTAACTTGACCTTTGAGGTAGTTATTATCATCCCCATTTTCAGATGAAGAAACTGAGATAAATGAAGAAACTTGGCCAGTAAGTAGTGGATTTGAATGCAGAAGCCTGCATAAAGAGCCTGAAATCTTAGTCATTATGCTCTCCTCTCCCTGTGTTTTTAAGTGGAAGATACAGTTAACAAAATTCAGTATATGTAAGGATGAGGAAATCACCACAGGTTGAATTGAAAGAGGAGCTTTTCATGGCAGCTGTCGTTCTGGTTCTGAACCTTACAGGAAATGAAAGACTGAAATAAACCAAGGGCTACAAAGCCAACATCTGAAGGGGTGGAGACAGGGCTTGCTTTGAGGGAAGGGTCATTTAAGGACCTGCAGGATCAGCCATTATCCACAAGGGATACTGGGTGCCAAGGAAAGCATCGTGAACAAGGGTAGATGACTTAAGCAGCTCCGTGGCCACTTGGCAGTCCACTTGGCGGACATAGCCTTGTCGGAACTGTACTGCCTTAAACACAGCTGCTGAGTCCAGAGATTAAAGGGCTTTGAAAACTGAATATACATTTCCTCCCAAACCTGTAGTACACTTCACTTTTTAAATTAACTGACATTTTAAGTGCCTTGGAAAGACTAGCTCTTAAATACATCATTATTTTTTAATGTAGCGTGAACTACAGGCCATTTCCTTACCTTGTATTTCACAGAATCATTCAACACCATCTAAAGGCAATCCACCTTTTCACTGTTTTACCTCCTCTTGCAATGCTTTCCAGGTAGTGCTAGTGGTAGAGAACCTGCCTACAAATACAGGAGACATAAGAGATGTGGGTTCTATCCCTGAGGTGGGAAGATCCCCTGGAGGAGGCCAGGGGCAACCCATTCCAGTATTCTTGCCTGGAGAATCCCATGGGCAGAGGAGCCTGGCAGGCTACAGTCCATAGGGTCACAAAGAGTTGGACACGACAGAAGCGACTTAGCAGGCACACGTGATGCTTTCAGCTGAGGTATTGGTAGGTGAAGACACCCAGAGCAGTTAAAACTTGCCTGGAGCCACTAATGTTTAAACAGTAGCACTTTGAGGCTTTAGGACTGCAAATACTTTGAAAGCAAAATTCCTGGCTTTGTCTTCCTTGGAGCCTAGCATCAAGTCATCATCTAAAACTTTGGAAATATGGCCTGCTGGATGAAATGAAACCAAAAGGCAGGGATGCTTGGATTGAGGAGGAAACAAGGTCCTAGTCGGAACTCAACCACTCTAGCATTGTGACCACAGGCAACTTACTTAAATGTCCTAAGCATCAGTATTCTTAGTTGAAAAAATAACCTTGTGCTTGTTGTTGAGAATAAAGATGTTCCTTTATCTTTTCTTTATCAGCTCATGACTCCTCAGCTTGGATTGTCTACCCACTCACTGAGAAATCAGTGCCCCTGTCCAACACAGCTGGTGGTGTTTACCTAAACTCACAGCTTCTAGTTCCTACAGTGAGAACACTCAGGCAATCACAGACAAAATGAAGGTTAATGACAGACTAAAGCTACCCAAGTCAGAATATGATAAACTCAGCTAAGGCAGGCAAATGCTATGGGATAGCAAAAATGGAAAGTTATTGTTTAATAGGTACTGAATTTCAGTCTGGGTTAATGAAAAAGCTCTAAAGGTGGTGTTAGGACTCAGGGTGGGCTACCCCAAAATATGTTACAGTGGCATCTTGATTGTTTTGAACTGAAGTTGCTTGAAGATGAAGTTGAACAGTTCTATGAAGACCAGAAGACCTTCTAGAATTAACACCCCCAAAGATGTCCTTTTCATTATAGGAGACTGGAATACAAAAGTAGGAAGTCAAGAGATACCTGGAAAAACAGGCAAATTTGGCCTCGGAGTACAAAATGAAACAGGGCAAAGGCTAACAGAGTTTTGCCAAGAGAACACACTGGTCATAGCAAACACCCTCTTCCAACAACACAAGAGATGACTGTACACATGGACATTACCAGATGGTCAATACTGAAATCAGATTGATTATATTCTTTGCAGCCAAAGATGGAGAAGCTCTATACAGTCAGCAAAAACAAGACTGGGAGCTGCCTGTGGCTCAAATCATGAACTCCTTATTGCCAAATTCAGACTTAAATTGAAGAAAGTAGGGAAAACCACTAGACCATTCAGGTATGGCCTAAATCAAATCCCTTACAATTATACAGTGGAAGTGACAAATTGATTCAAGAGATTAGATCTGATAGACAGAGTCCCTGAAGAACTATGAATGGAGGTTCATGACATTGTACAGGAGGCAGTGATCAAGACCATCCCCAAGAAAAAGAAATGCAAAAAGGCAAAATGGTTGTTTGAGGAGGCCTTACAAACAGCCGAGAAAAGAAGAGAAGCTAAAGGAAAAGGAGAAAAGGAAAGATATGCACATTTGAATGCAGTGTTCCAAAGAATAACAAGGAAAGATAAGAAAGCCTTCCTCAGTGATCAATACAAAGAAACAGAGGAAAACAATAGAATGGGAAAGACTAGCGATCACTTCAAGAAAATTAGTGATACCAAGGGAACATTTCATGCAAGATGGTCACAATAAAGGACAGAAATGGTA
This sequence comes from Oryx dammah, assembly GCF_014754425.2. Lineage (NCBI taxonomy): Eukaryota > Metazoa > Chordata > Mammalia > Artiodactyla > Bovidae > Oryx > Oryx dammah. The sequence goes on from NW_024070212.1 coordinate 47,550,129, forward strand.
TGGACCTAACTGAAGCAGAAGATATTAAGAAAAGGTGGAAGAATACACAGAAAAACTACACAAAAACTATGTCTCCTGGTTATCTTCATGACCCAGATAACCACAATGGTGTGATCACTGGAATGTGAAGTCAAGTGGGCCTTAGGAAGCATCTCTATGAACAAAGCTAGTGGAGATGATGGAATTCCAATTGAGCTCTTTCAAATCCTAAAAGATGACGTTGTGAAAGTGTTCCACTCAATATGCCAGCAAATTTGGAAAACTCAGCAGTGGCCACAGGACTGGAAAAGGTCAGTTTTCATTCCAATACCAAAGAAAGGCAATGCCAAAGAATGCTCAAACTACTGCACAGTTGCACTCATCTCACATCCTAGCAAAGTAATACTCAAAATTCTCCAAGCCAGGAGTCAAAAGTGCATGAACCGTGAACTTCCAGATGTTCAAGCTGGATTTAGAAAAGGCAGAGGAACCAGAGATCAAATTGCCAACATCCATTGGATCATCGAAAAAGCAAGAGTTCCAGAAAAACAACTCTTTCTGCTTTATTGAGTATGCCAAAACCTTTGACTGTGTGGATCACAACAAGCTATGGAAAATTCTTCAAGAGATGGGAATACCAGACCACCTGACCTGCCTCCTAAGAAATCTATATGCAGGTCAAGAAGCAACAGTTAAAACTGGACATGGAAAAACAGACTGGTTCCAAATCGGGAAAGGAGTACGTCAATGTTGTAATGCAGAGTACATCATGCAAAATGCCAGGCTGGATGAAGCACAAGCTGGAATCAAGATTGCCAGGAGAAATATCAATAACCTCAGATATGCAGTTGACACCACCCTTATGGCAGAAAGCAAAGGAGAACTAAAGAGCCTCTTGATGAAAGTGAAAGGGGAGAGTGAAAAAGTTGGCTTAAAACTCAATAGTCAGAAAGCTAAGATCATGGCATCTCGTCCCATCACTTCATGGCAAATAGATGGGGAAACAATGGAAAAAGTGACAGACTTTATTTTCTTGGGCTCCAAAATCACTGCAGACGGTGACTGCAGCCATGAAATTAAAATTGTTTTCTCCTTGGCAGAAAGGCTATGACCAATATAGACAGCATATTAAAAAGCAGAGGCATTACTTTGCCAACAAAGATCCAGCTAGTCAAAGCTATGGTTTTTCCTGTAGTCATATATGGATGTGAAAGCTGGACTATAAGAAAGCTGAGTGCTGAAGAATTGGTGCTTTTGAACTGTGGTGTTGAAGATTCTTGAGAGTCCCTTGGACAGCAAGGAGATCCAAACAGTCCATCCTAAAGGAAATCAGTCCGGATAATTCATTGGAAGGACTGATGCTGAAGCTGAAACTTCAATACTTTGTCCACCTGGTGTGAAGAATTGACTCATTTGAAAAGACCCTGATGCTGGGAAAGATTGAAGGCAGGAGAAAGGGGAAGACAGAGGATGAGATGGTTGGATGGCATCACCAACTTGATGGACATGAGTCTGAGCAAGCTCTGGGAGTTGGTGATAGACAGGGAAGCCTGGTGTGCTGCAGTCCATGGAGTGGCAAAGAGTTGGACACAACTGAGCAACTGAACTGACTGAAGTTGCTTGAAAAGCAGGCGATTCAAGAAGGAAACTCTGACCCTTCTCTGTCTAAAAAAAGCAGGAAATAAATCTTACATGAAGGGTGCACCCTCTGCATCTGGAAGGAGGACACCTTCATCACCAAAGATAGGGGTTCAGAGCAGAGAAGCCTGTATTAATAAAACTTGTTACTTCTTCTCATTTATCACCTCAAGCCAAACTCAATTTAGATTCTTCACCCAAAACCTTTGACTTGTCAATTCCTCACAGATATATTTCTAATTTTTCTACAAAGTATGTAAGCTGCCTGAACTGCTTATATATTCTTTGGTAATGCCAAAGAATGCTCAAACTACTGCACAATTGCACTCATCTCACATGCTAGTAAAGTAATGTTCAAAATTCTCCAAACCAGGCTTCAACAGAATGTGAACCGTGAAATTCCAGGTGTTCAAACTAGATTTAGAAAAGGCAGAGAAACCAGAGATTAAATTGCCACCATCCACTGGATAATTGAAAAAGCAAGAGAGTTCCAGAAAAACATCTACTTCTGCTTTATTGACTACACCAAAGCCTTTGACTGTGTGGATCACAACAAACTGGAAAATTCTTTAAGAGATGGGAATACCAGTCCACCTGACCTGCCTCTTGAGAAATCTGTATGCAGATCAGGAAGCAACAGTTAGAACTGGATATGGAACAACAGACTGGTTCCAAATAGGGAATGCAGACTGAACTGAACTGAACAGATATAAGCTGGCTATTTTGGCCACTTAAGTTCTATTTCCATGGGACTTCCATGTGCAGAAATTAAAATTTAATTCTTTTTCTCCTGCTAATCTGCCTTGTGTCAATTTTATTATTAGTCCTGTTAGGTAGTTGGGAAAAGGAGTCCAGAATGGCGATGGCTAAAAGACAAGGAAGAGAAAAGCCCACGAAAATAGAGCAAAGGAAAGTCGGAGGACCGGAGTGAGGACCTCAGGTAAAACAAACAACACTCCTGGCTGGACCAATTTACATAGGACAGGCTCAGGGAGAGGAAAACATGTAAAAAGAGGAGCCAAAGGGCTGGGGCTCTCTCTCTCTCCCGCTCTCGCTCTCGCTCTCGCTCTCTCGCTCTCGCTCTCTCTCTCCCACTCTCTCTCTCTCTCGCTCGCTCTCTCTCTCTCTCTCGCTCTCTCTCTCTCTCTCTCTCTCCCGCTCTCTCTCTCTCTCTCCCTC
>NW_024070212.1:47557924-47669292 GCF_014754425.2 Oryx dammah
CTCTCTCTCTCTCTCCCGCTCTCTCTCTCCCCCGCTCTCTCTCTCGCTCTCTCTCTCTCTCTCTCTCTCTCTCTCTCTCTCTCGCTCCCTCGCTCGCTCGCTCTCTCCCCACCCCCGACACCCACGCGCTGGGGCGCTCTTCTCTTCACATCTTCGGGTCGACATGCCCTCACGCCTGGAAGATGGATTTTCCAGTTATTATCTAAATAAAATAGAGCTGTAACACTGATTTGTCTAAGAGCTATATCACCGTCTGCTCGAGACCTGAGAGCTATAACTCGGTCTGTCTAAGACTCGAGAGCTGTGACACGCCGAGGTGGGGCTTTAACGTCCATCACTCCCAATCTTTGTTGTGACGAGACAGAACCGAGGAGCGTACACTCGCCTGACGGTCCAACCACAAGAACTCAAGAGAGGTAAAGGGGGAAATGTCCCTCTCCTTGACACTGGGTAGGTTGTTGCACAACAATTCCAACGTAGTTAATGCCACTGAATCATACACTTCAGTTCAGTTCAGTTCAGTTGCTCAGTCGTGTCCCACTCTGTGACCCCATGGACTGCACCACACCAGGCTTACCTGTCCATCACCACCTCCCAGAGCCTGCTAAAACTCATGCCTATCAAGTCGGTGATGCCATACAAGCATCTCATCCTCTGTCATCCCCTTCTCCTCCCGCCTTCAATCTTTCCCAGCATCAGGGGCTTTTCCAGTGAGTCAGTTCTCCACATCAGAATTGGAGCTTCAGCTTCAGCATCAGTCCTTTCAAAGAATATTCAGCACTGATTTCCTTTAGGATGGACTGGTTTGAGCTCCTTTAAGTCCAAAGACTCTCAAGAGTCTTCTCCAACACCACAATTCAAAAGCATCAATTCTTTGGCGGATATCTTTCTTTATAGTCAGACTCTCACATCCATACACGACTACTGGAAAAACCATAGTTTTCACTAGATGGACCTTTGTTGGCAAAGTAATGTCTCTGCTTTTTAATATGCTGACTAGGTTGGTCACAGCTTTTCTTCCAGGGAGCAAGCGTCTTTTAATTTCTTGGCTGAAGTCACCATCTGCAGTGATTTTGGAGCCCAAGAAAATAAAGTCTGACACTTTTTCCACTGTTTCCCCATCTATTTGCCATGAAGTGATGGGACCAGATGCCATGATCTTCGTTTTTTGAATGTTGAGCTTTAAGCCAGCTTTTTCACTCTCCTCTTTCACTTTCATCCAGAGGCTCTTTAATTCTTCTTCGCTTTCTGCCATAAAAGTGGTGTCATCTGCATATCTGTGTATAAGGGAGAAGAATTTGCTGCCCCCAAATATCTTTGGCATGCAGATTTTTCCCAAAACAACCAGAGAATATAGAAGTTTCAAGAAGTCTTTTTGTCTCCCCCTTAGCTGCTCAAAGAATTTAAATAAAGGGCTTGTTTTCAAAATAGAGCTATGACCAGAGATATCTGCAAAGCATATGGGCTAAGTGTGGTGGTGGGAACTAGAGAGGATATAGAGATCAGAGTCCATCCACTCTGTGTCCCATAGTCTCCACATGACCCATCAAAATTTATTTACCAGACATTTGCTTTTCTATCTCTATATAAATTGTCTTCTTTCCCTGTGAATCCCTAAACCCCTACCCCCAACATCTTTTGTTTTTAACTGAAAATGGTATTTAAAGTGAGAGTTTAGGGTATTTTGGCAAATTACTCAGTTTGGGATTATTAAACTTTTGTATGATTTCTTCCATTAACTTGTATCATGTCAATTTAATTCTTAGACCAGTCAGAAGAACCTAGATGGGTAGAGAAAAATTTCTTCCTCCCCAACACATGAAAAGGAAAAAAAGCTACCTCTCTGAAAGACGGTCATACCTTTAGGATTCTACCTTTTTCAGTGTAAGTGATAATATATGGAAGTAGGAGGAGTCATCTTGGGAAAGTTATATAGAACATATGACAGTGATACTTCTTTTACTAGTTTTTGTTTCTTTGTTCAAATTATAAGAGTTAATGAGTTTGCATTTAGAAACTCATTTTTTAGAGTCCTTACTAAGAAACTTGAGGCTGACTTCATTTCAAGATAACAAAATGGTACTGATGAACCTATTTTCAGGGCAGGAATAGAGACACAGGCATAGAGAACAGACTTGTGGACACAGAGGGGGAAGGGGAGGGTGGGATGAATTAAGAAAGTGGGACTGACATATATACACTACCTTGTGTAAAAAACCTAGTGGGCAGCGGCTGCATGGGCACAGGGAGCTCAACCTGGAGCTCTGTGACAGCCTAGAGACGCAGGATGGGGTCAGGGAGGTGGGGGAGGCTCAGGAGGGAGGGGATATATGTGGCTGATTCACTTTGGTGTTTGGCAGAAACCAACACAACATTGTAAAGCAATTATCCTCCAATTTAAAAAAAGTTTAATGACATGGCAGAACTTGGACGCTTCTAGTAGAGGAGATTCATTTCAGAGATTTCAATCAGAAAATAGCAATATTAAGAGGCATCTGGGAAGTGATGATTTATCCACTGAAGTAAGCACCTGCCTTTGCCCTTTGTACTTTCAATGCCTGTCCTTCCCAGGTGCCTGGGGTAGTCATATCAGCTATCACTCCACAGAACAAAGTTCCCTTCCTTATTTTAACTAAGTCTCTATTCACAGTCTGTGTATTAAAACCAACACATGCACAATCTAGCTGACTGAGCAACTAGACAGAAAACTAGGAAAGACACAGAAGAACTCAGCAAGACATCAGTCAACAAGACTGAGCAGACATTTACACAACATTCCATTCAAGAACAGTAGAACACATCTTCTTTCCAAACACACTTGGAACATATACCAAGATATATGGTACCTAGAGTGGTAAAGAAACCACTCCACACCTACTACAATGGCCCAAATCCAAAAATTTGACACCACCAAATGCTGCTGAGCATGTGGAATAACAGGTGTTCCTCAGGTTCCTCAGACACCTGGGCCCTGGAGGCAGGTAGCCTGGATTGAAACCTGGCTCTGCCACTTAAAGTATGACTTTGACCCAAGTCATCAGCCTCTCAGAAGCTCAGACTTTCCATCTGTTAATGGAAATAGTAACAACTATTTTCTCTTAAAGCTGTTGCAGTTTTTAAGCTACACTGAATTTTCACAAACTTAACTCATCCATGTAACCAGCACCTTGATCATGAAACAGAACATTTCCCTGACTCCAGACGTGGTTCTTGTGCTCTCTTGTCATTATGTCCCAAAGTACGACCTTTTTTTTACAGATTAACTTTGCCTGCTTTGTACCTCATCTCAATGGAGTCATATAACATGTACTTTTTTGTATTGGGCATCTTTCCTTAGCACTATGTTCAGAGATTTATCCATTGTATGTAATTATAAATTCTTCATTCACATTACTGTATAGTATTCCACTGTGTGTTTAAAATTCAGTTCTTTATGGGCATTGAAGATCATAGAGTTATTTGGGGGATTGAGTGATATGTACTGAACTCTCACAAACTGAAAACAGACCACATCTGTTTTTGTTTGGTATTGCATTCCTAATACATAAGTGCAGCAGGATCTTAAAAATACTTATTCAGTAAAGAAGCATTTTTTATTCTCTACATTAAACATATTGCCTTTAAAAACTGAAATATTTCTGACATAAATATTAGTGTCAGGTGTACCACATATTGATTTGATATTTGCATACATTATGAAATGAACACTGAGATAAGTAACCACCTGTCTTCACACAGAGTTGTTACAATATTACTGACTATATTTCTTGTACTATAAATTTCATCCCCACAGCTTAGTTTATAACTGGAGGTTTGTACCTCTGTGTCCCCTGCACCAATTTCACCCCTCCACCATGGGCTTCCCCTCTAGCAACCACCAGTCAGTTCTCTGTACCTGTAAGGCAGCTTTCATTTTGTTTGGTTTATTTTTTTAGATTCTACAAGTAAGTGAAAGCATACGGTGTTTGTCTTTGTCTGATTTATTTCACTTAGCATAGTACTATCCAGAATTCATTCATGTTGTCACAAATGGCAAGATTTCTTTGTATGATTGAGTAATATTCCACTGTACATATACCACATCTTCTTCATCCATTCATCTGTTGATGGACTCAGGCTGCTTCCATGCGTTGGTTATTGTAAATAATGCTGCTATGATCATTAAGGTGTGAATATCTTCTCAAATTGATGTGTTTTTTTTCCCTTTGAGTAAATACTCAGAAGTAAAATTGTTGAATTATATGGTAGTTCTATATTTAACTTTTTGAGGAGCTTCTATACTGCTTTCTATAGTGAATGCTGTGGAATTTACAATGTCGTCAACAGTACATGAAGGTTCCCTTTTCTCCATATCCTCACTAACACTTGTTATTTGTTGTCTTTTTGAAGGTAGTCATTCTGACAGGTGTATGGTGTCATCTTACTGGGATTTAATTTTCATTTCCATGATGATTAGTGATGCTGACATTTTTTCATGTCTGTTGGCTGTCTGTATATATTCTTAGGAAAAATGTCTCTTCAAGTCTCTGTTCATATCTTACTCAGGTTTGTTTTTGAGGTTGAATTATCTGAGTTTTTGGTTTGTGTTGGAAATTACCCCCTTATTTGATATATCATTTGTAAATATATTCAGTAAGCTACTTTTTCATTTTGCTGATAGTTTCCTTTGCTGTGCAAAAGGTTTTTAGTTCAATGTAGTCTCATTTGTTTATTTTTGCTTTTGCTTCCCTTGCCTGAGGAGATAGATCCAAAAAAAATGTTGCTAAGATCAATGCCAAAGAGCATGCTGCCTGTGTTTTCTTCTAAAAGTTTTACGGTTTCAGTTCTTACATTTAAGTCTTAATCCATTTTGAGTTTAGTTTTGAATATGGTGTGAGAAAGTAGTCCAGTTTGATTCTTTTGCATGTAGCTGTCCAGTTTTCCCAGCACAGTTTATTGAAGAGGCTGTCTATTCCCCATTGTATAATCTTGCCTCCCTTGTCATAGATTAATTGGCCATAAAAGTATGGGTTTAAACTGGGCCCTCTGTTCTGTTTCCTTGATCTATGTGTCTATTTTTGTGCCAGTACTATACTGTTTGGATTACTGGAGCTTACAATGCCTCTGGCTTTGTTCTTTCTCAAGATTGCTTTGTCTATTGGAGGTCTTTTGTGTTTCCACACAAATTTTAGAATTATTTGTTCTAGTTATGTGAAAAATGCAATTGGTATTTGGATAGGGATTGCGCTGAATCTGTAGATTGCCTTTGGTAGTGTGGACGTTTCAGTGTTACTGACTCTCCCAACTCATGAGCATGGCTTGCCTTTCCAATTGTTTGTGTCACTTTCATTTTCTTCAGTGTGTTATAGTTTTCAGAGTATAAGCATTTTACCTCATTGGTTAGATTTATTCCTAGGTATTTTATTCTTTTTGATGCAATTGTAAATAGGGTTCTTTTCTAAATTTCTCTCTGTGATAGTTTGCTATTAGTGGATAGAAATGTATCAGATTTATATATATTAACTTTGTATCCCACAACTTCACCAACCAAACTCATTTATTAGTTCTAACAGTTTTTAGTGGGCATCTTTAGGATTTTCTATATAGAGTATTATGTCATTTGAAATGCCAGACAGTGACAATTTTACTTCTTCCTTTCCAATTTGGTTTCCCTTATTTCTTTTCTTTGTCTGATTGTTGTGACTTCCAATACAAAACTGAATAAAAGTGGTGAGAGTGGGCATCCTTGTCATGTTCCTGATTTTAGAGGAAATGCTCTCATCTTTTTGTGGATGATTGTGATGTTAGCTGTGGCTTTGTCATATATAGCCATATATGTTGCATTTAAAATCAATGAAAAAAGACTACCACACTATGGTAGTAGTATGGTATGCTAAAAGTCATATTATTATAAGAATAACTAAATAAATGCTTGTTATCGAAAATGAAGATTTGTAGTTTATTCCCAAAGATAAACACATTACTCTGACCATTTCCTTGCATTGAACTCTTCTGTTAATAAACCAGGGGGACTCTCAGATAGCAAAGCACACTAACAAAATACATAAGCCTTTCATAATTTTAGTTCCTTTATTTTTTCCCATATCTATTATTTCTTTCTCTCTACATTTTGTCTAGAGAAAAGAACGCTTGATTTTTTTTTTTTGCATATTAAATAGATATTTCTTCCATAGTGCATACAAAGAAAAATCCCAATCTTCTCTGGGCATTGTCTTCTTCAGCTATCCATGTGAAAATGAAACCTCTCAAGACTCTGATCTTTTTCTTCAAAGCCAGTGTGAGTTACAAAAGAGACTTTACAGTGTTTTCAGCTCTAAATTCAGATCAGTTCAAAGCATCTGCTTCATTTTAGATTCTCTTAAAAGGAAACTTGAGATGTTTATTATACAAAAGACTTTAGGGGAAAAAAAAAAAGTCCTCCCTGTTTAGATCTAAGGAGATCTTGTCGAATTTTAGAATTTCTCAAATGTGAAGTCTCCCCATCTCCATTTCATTCAAAATAACACATTTTCTATTCAGATAAATCTTGAAATGAGTTAACATTTCAGTTGTAGACACTTATAGGTAACTTCAAACATGTTTAGCGCTGAAGGAGTACTGCCCCAGGATTAAGCAATAGTACTCCTGATTTAATCAAACAGAGCCACCCACTGATCACTTCTGACCTCCAGGTTTACAATACCTTTCTCCTTTCTCTCAGTTTCTTTGATGACTTTTTAGAAATTCTAGAAACTTATCTGACAGATTATTGATAATAGTGTTAGGCAGCAATGATGCTGACAGGGAAGAGGAGCTGCAGAAGTATCCTCATGCAAAGTCTAGACTTTCCCCTAGTCATTGGCTGGGAGAACGTCAGCAGAAGCTAAGAACTTTCAACAAGAAGAGGCAATGAGACTTCCCTGGGCAAAGGGCAGGGGACGGAAGGATAAATGGATTGATCCTCTCTGTTAATCATGTCCCTCCCGCTATCAGAATATAATGTGGGGGTAACTGTGCTGTTTGTCAGATGATTAAAATTAGGAGACGAGTATATGAGGCTTTGATAGAGGCAGGATTTTATTACACTATATAAGCTTTGGTTCAAAAAACATTTTAAATATATTCAAATACATTTTATTTCTCCAAGAGATCTTCCCAACCCAGGGATTGAACCCAGGTCTCCCACATTGCAAGTGGATTCTTTACCAGCTGAGCCACCAGGGAAGCCTTAAATATATATATACATACATATATACACATATATATACATACACACATGATCTGGCTGGCAGCAACTGTTGTTGTTGTTGTTGTAGATGTTGTTTAGTTGCTGTCATGTCCAGCTTTTTCGACACCATGGCCTGTAGCCTGTCAGGCTCCTCGGTCCATGGGATTTCCCAAGCAAGAATACTCTTTCCTGAAAAGTGGTATTGGGTCCAGACAACAGATGTTCCTTGAAGAAGTTGATCGTGTGTGTACTGTTGCTTCAGTCGTGTCTGACTCTTTGTGACCCTATGGACTGTAGCCCAATAGGCTCCTCTGTCTACGAGATTTTCCCAGTAAAAGTACTGGAGTGGGTTGCCACGCTCTCCTCCAGGGGATCTTCCCGACCCAGGGATTGAACCCGTGACTCCTGCGTCCCTGTATTGGAGGAAGATTCTTTACTGCTGAGCCACCAGGGAAGCCCCTCAAACAGATTTAAACATTTAAAAACATTTTTTTTGCTGTGTTGTGCCTTCGTTGCAGCACATGGGCTCTTCACTGCAGCATGCAGGCTTTCTCTAGTTGTAAGGGCGTCTCTCGTTGTGGAGCATGGACTCTCTAGTTTCTGCTCACAGGCTTGTTGCCCCAGGGTATGTGGGATCTCAGTTCCCCGGCCAGGGAGTGAACCTGCATTGGAAGGCAGATTCTGGCCCACTGGCCCACGAGTAAGCACTTAGAAAATGTCTGATCTTGCATAACAGGTAGCCCAGAGTTGAGAGCTGGCTTCACAGCTCACTGACCAGAATTGATCTGTTGGCAAAGGGAGTGAATGGGTTACTTTCAGACCAATCCATTTCACTTCTGAAGCTGGGGGTGGAAAATAAGTGGAGGTCTAAATGGTGTTTGAATTCCATCAGAAATCATCTTGCAGGGGGAGTGGTGATGGTAGAGAATGAATGCTGCCAACTAGCAGCGTCACCTACAACTCAGGTAGACAGTGAGCAAAGACAGGCTAGAGGGATGAAATAGGATGGCCCAGCAGAGTGTAAGAAGTAGAGCCTGGAGAGATCAACTAAAGTTATTTTGTTTTCTAAGAGAGGGCTGTTTAAAGAGCACAGGCAAATCTACAAGTGGAGAGAAAGCAACGAAGGACACTGAACATCACCCTAATCCCTCATCAGTTCTTCTTTCCTGTGTGGAGAGGAACAGGATTTTCTAAGTTCACTTGAGGGAGGGATTTAACCCATTAAGAGTATCATAAATAAGATGGACTGATGTTAAAACCTTAAGGTCTCACATTTTACCCTTCTTGCAAGCTAATGGATGTGATTTCATGGATGTTGAGACTCCTGGGTCAAAGACAAAGTACTTTATTACTCAAAGCAATGACAGTTGCCAAGGTGTGAGCATTTGCGCTGGTTTCCCATGCCCCAATTCCTATAGTATGATGCAAAAAAGGACCAGGTGACACTTGCATGTGTAACAGGTATCATCACAGGAGAGGAACGCTGAGCTTTTATATTATATAAAAGTCTACATATATATTAAATGCAATATATATAATATAAATGTATGTTATATAATATATACAGGCTTTATATTATATATATGTGTATATATACATATAGGCTTCCCAGGTGGTGTCAGTGGTAAAGAACCCACCTGCCAATGCAGGAGATGTAAGAGATGCAGTTCTATTACTGGGTCAGGAAGATTTCTTGGAGGAGGGCACAGCAACCCACTCCAGTACTCTTGCCTGGAGAATCCCATGGACAGAGGAGACTGGTGGGCTATTGTCCATAGGGTTGCAAATAGTCAAATATGACTGAAGTGACTTAACACACATGAATATATATATATATATATACACACACACACGTGTGTGTGTTAGTCACCCAGTCGTGTCCGACTCTTTGTGACCCCACGGACTGTAGCCCACCAGGCTCCTCTGTCCATGAAGTTCTCCAGGCAAGAATACTGGAGTGGGTTGCCATGCCCTTCTCCAGGGGACCTTCCTGATCCAGGAATCAAACTCTGGTCTCCCATGCTGGGGGCAGATTCTTTACCCTTTGGAGCCACATGAGAAGCCATATACATATACATGAGAAATGCCAGGCTGAATGAATTACAAGCTGTAATCAAGATAGGCAGGAGAAACATCAACAACCTCAGATACGCAGATGATACCACTTTAATGGCAGAAAGTGAAGAAGAACTAAAGAGCCTCTTGAGGGTGAAGGAAGAGAGTGAATGAGCCAGCTTAAGACTAAATATTAAAAAAACTAAGATCATGACATCCTGCCCCATTACCTCAAGGCAAATAGAAGGGGAAAAGGTGGAAGTAGTGACAGATTTCCTCTTCTTGGGCTCCAAAACCACTGCTGATGGTGACTGCAGCCATGAAATTAGAAGACTATTGCTTCTTGGCAGGAAAGCAATGACAAACCTAGAAAGCGTGTTGAAAAGCAGAGACATTACTCTGCCAACAAAGGTCCATAGAGTCAAGGCTATAGTCTTCCCAGTTGTTGTGAGAGCTGGACTGTGAAGAAGGCAGAACACCAAAGAATTGATGCCTTCAAACTGTGGTCCTGGAGAAGACTCTTGAAAGTCCTTTGGACCGCAAGGAGATCAAACCAGTCAATCTAAGGGAGATCAACCCTGAATATTCACTGGAAGGACTGATGCTAAAGCTGAAGCTCCAGTATTTTGGTCATTTGATGTGAACAGACGACTCATTGGAAAAGTTCCTGATGCTGGGAAAGACTGAGCGCAGAAGAAGAAGAGGGTGTCAGAGGATGAGATGGCTCAACAGTATCACCAATGCAATGAACATGAACTTGGGCAAACTCCAGGAGATGGTAACAGATAGGGAGGCCTGGCGTGCTGCAGTCCAGGGAGTCGCAAAGAATCAGACACAACTAGGCAACTGAACAACAACAACATACATATACATAATATGCTTATATTATAATAAAAATAAAGTTGCCTGTTCTTTGCTGCAAAAGGAAACATTGTCTTTATTATACTAGACAATGAGCATGACTATCTATGCTGTCTTGGATATCTGGAAAAATATCCCATGAGTCTAATACTCCACTGGCCACTCAGATTAGTCTGGACCAATAAAACCAAATCTGCCCAATTTTTCTCATACCACATTCAATTAACATATTATCAATAGGAGTCAAACTCTCAGGATAAGGCCAACCTGAAGTATTGACCTCAAACTTGCCTCCCAAGAGTCCAGACCCAGGCAGCTGAACAAATTCCATATATCATCAGGTTCTACCTTAGAAAGTCAGGTGATTTTGCTCTGTAAGTGTCTATATTGATTTTTCCACTTGGCCTGAGATATTAATCCAGGTGCAGAAGAATGTATTGGTGATTGTACAGGCTCTATCTTGAGCCTCAAAGAAGTCTAGGGCAATCCTTTCATTTGTAACAACCCTGACCAGTGAGTTGAGGCCAAACTGAATGCCTTCCAGGAATAAGGTAGTACCATTGATCACTTCAACTAAAGTCAGGAGCTAATTTTCTAATTGAATGACTTCTGCCATAAGGATAACTACACACAGAGTACGCATAAATGTCAGTTATCTCTCTGGGAATCTCTCCAAGGTAGCTTCTTTTTGGAGAGATTTCTGCAGTCTTAAGGGCTATATAGTCTACAGGTTCTTCCTTAAACCCTGGAAGATTTCTTATGACCACTGCTAAAGTGTAAGTCACTGTGTTTCTAGAAGGCAGGGAGGTTAATGCCTGGATTCCACAAAAGAAGTACAGTACAAAGGATGTACATCATACCCATGGAAAGAAAGCGTTATTATAATTGTTGGAGTTTCCTATATAAGACCTGTATCATTTAGGGGAAGGTGTTGACAGTGCCTCTAACATAAGCTCTCAGCAAACGGGTAAACCTTACATTCCCAGTTCAGTTTAAGCAATTAAGTTTAATCATTGTTTTCAGAAGGACTGCCTAAGGGCAGTCAGTCCAACCTGTCCTGTTTGTCCACACCACCAGCTGGGTGACATTTGTCTTCAGAAGAAATGACATAATTATGAAACTGGGGGGGTAGGGAAAATATCTAGAGGTGTTTTTTTGTGAAAGATTCAGGAGCTGAGGACATCCTCTGTTGTTTCTGATTGACTTCTTAGTGAAGTTAGAGGAAATGGGCCAAATGGTGGGTCAGAGGCATCAGGCAGAGGATAACAGATCCAGCAGTCAATAAAATAGAAGGCACATGCAATGGTTTGGGAGAAACTCACCAGGTGCTGGCCGTCATGAAGAAGGCTCCAAGGGTGATTCTGAAAAACAGAGGTCATGCAGATCCATCTCTCTTCTGTGTCTCTTGGGGTCTAAAGTGTTTCCAGTCCCAGGTACTATTCTTGTCTGTCCTCCATTGCTTCAAAATTGGTGTGTTCAATTCCCCTATTGATAATTTCATGTTTTTTGTAGTTATCTCCTAATCATACCCAGACCTTTTACTGAGAAAAAAAGGTGCAAGACTTGGACATTTTAATAAAAGTTATACAAGCACTTTATGTACCCCACATCAACCTGTCTGGACCACTGCATGGGGGTTTGGTGATAGTGTCAAATGGTATTATCTTTATGATCTAGGACAAGGTCCATCTAACTGGAGAATCCAGACGGTAAAATCAGAATTAAGTTGGAACCTCCTGGGCACTATTTTGGCTGAACTGCCATCTAGAGAGTATACCAGCCGGGCTGGCCTGGAATTGCTATTAGGGAAGAGAAAGACATGTGCAAGAATGGTTAGGAAGAAATCTCAATTTTTCAAAATAGGTCTATGTCACCTCCTACCCCTTTTGTCCTGACCATTACCTAAGAAAGCAGCCAAGGGGAAGTGAACCCTTTCTGAGGACAGCAGCATTCAGTGACCAAACTGCCTTACTAAAGTGCATGGACCAGGAGAAGGTGAAGGAAGTAGAATTAGAATTTTTTTAGTCAGTTTTTAAGGAGGCTATTCCAGTGCTAGATGTCTATGGCTGGTAGGGAGCATGGAAGTTCCTTCAAATATCTGTAATATCAGCAGCCAAGGTGAGAGTTGAGGGGGTGGAGGGAAGGAGGGGTACAAAGGGAAAAGAGCCTTCTACGCCAGTAAGGCTTTACGTTTATTTACAGTTTCAGATTGGGTGTGGCTGCTCATGGCTCCAACGAATCAACTTGCAATGCTTTGGGCTGATTCAAAAATTTAAGGTAGGTAAATTTCCTCATGGCTGGTATTGCCTACTTTGGCTTTGGCAATCACGGCCTCATTCTTTTCTGGCTGGTGTCACACTTGGCTCATAGAGTAGCAAGTTTTTTAGGGAGTCAACTCATCACAGGAAAGATTGAAGGCAAGAGGAGAGGGAGGAAGCAGTGGATGAGATGGTTAGATAGCATCATTGACTGAATGATGCAAATCATTGACATGAATTTGAGCAAACTCCAGGAGATACAGAAGGACGGAGAAGCCTGGCGTGCTACAGTCCACGGGGCTGGAAAGTGTCAGAAATAACTTAGTGGTTGAAAAAAAATGACAACTTCAACCTGAGGTATTTAATGCCTCATTATCAAAAATACCCCTTTGGCTTCACCTAGTTCCAGTGTTAAGTTTTCCAGGGCTAAGAATTGACAGTAAGAATACATGGAGAGTTCTCTGGGTCAGCTTCCCATTCTCCAATATGTCATCTGCATCAGCATTAGAAACCCAATCCCAGGCAGGAAGAGCTCAAATATTAGTTAATACCTCATCCATGGATTCCCATAGAAGTTTTCTGCCAAAGAGCCACTGTTCCATTTAGCAGCCAAGACAATCTGCAAAATATCCTGAGACATTTTGCTCTAATCTGAATGGGTTAAAGTTTGGCATGAGAGACCAAGTCATAAAACAGTCCAGCTGTTGTCACCCAGGGTGAATATTAGTACTAACTGTCACCGTGGGACACACCTGAAGCTAATCAACAGGTTAAGAAAGTGCGCCGCACAGAGGAGAGTTAGCAACACCCCAGGCACTGTTTCACATGGTTGGCCTTCAACCTACTTCCTAATACTCAGCCTGCAACAAGAAAATTACAGAAGTGTTTAATGCCTGATTGATAATAAAATTTGGTCAACATGTTCAACACTAATTCCCAGGGATTTCCTCAAAATCTTTTACTTGGTCTGTAAGGTCCTCATCCTTGCTCTTTCACATTCCCTCTTGGTCACCAAGACTGTCAACAACCATAGAGTGTGATTTTTACCATCCAGTAATCTAAGCTAGCTTGCCACAGTTTCATGAATGCTGGGAGAAAACACAAGGCTGGATCATAGACAAAGGACTTTCTTAGTCACAGCACTGGCAGTAGTCAGATCTCAGATTTGTGTCAATTTCCCAGACCCCAGATCCAACAGGCAAGTCAAAGAAGACCAGATAACACCAATGTATGTGACAGATAGAGAGAAATCCTGAGTTTAGGGAACCCAGACCTCTTATAATAGGCAAAAGCAAATATGTACTGTCTCTGTCTTCCAAAAAAGATAGTCCAGGATGTCCAAGAAAGCCTTAGAAAGGTCACAGATAGCCAAATAACCTGAATTCTGCTTTTGCCTACATAGAAACAAATTTTAAAAGGAAGAAAGGAAAGAAAAATGGAAATGATGAAAAAGAGCAAAACAGAAAGATATTCCTGGAACTCTTTCTACCAAATATAACCAAGTATTTCTAATTTCCTTACAAGACATACACAAATAATTTCATAAGAATGAAGCATACACATACTTCTAGGCTAAGTTGGTAAGTATTTATATAATTTTGGAATATAGGCTGTTATAAAGCATAAAGCCAAAAAAATCATTAGGAAAACATTTATAGATGTGATTATGCAAAACTTAAGCACTTCTCTCTTATGTCAAAATAAAATGAAATGCCATAAACAAAATTATAAATGAAAAAGAACCAATTGAAAAAATATTTGGAAAATACATTAATAGATTCATTTTAAAAATACTTAACAAATTAATGATAATAACAATAATAAAATGAATTCATCATTTGGGCTTGTAAACTGAACAAGGAATTCAAATCAGTATATATATATATATATATATAGCCAGGAAGAATATGATAATATGTTCTATCCTCATTTGTGGTTATACCAATCCACTTTAAAATGAATGCATTCTACTGATATGGAAAAAAAAGCAAAGAAAAAGATAGTCCATAACAACAGTAGTCAGTCTTTGTGCTTGCGTGATGTGTAGAATCATGCAAGACCCATGGAGAATTTCTTCCCAACAATGGGTTTAAGCAACTACTACTGAGTCACACCATTCCCCAGATAAGTCTTGTAAGACATAGTCTGTTTTCCAGTCAGGCTGATTGGTGATGGGATATTAGTAGTTGAAATGGAACCAGCAATGGTGATGACTGGGGGAGACCCTAATGGATAAAGACAACAGAAGATTTATTAGTTGAAAGGGTTTAGGGTTGCAAACAGCAGAAACCTACTTTGATTAACATAAGTAAAAAGGAAATTTATTATAAAATTATAAAATAACCCAGAAATAAAGAAAAAGTTGAATAATTGGGTCTTTAGAAGACAGGAAGCAGTGCCAATTGAGATCTAGATCTAGGAACTAATGGACAGTCTCTCCAGGGTGTTTCTGCTAGGATGACCCAGCTCCAAACTTTAAATTCTTGTGTCACATAGCTCAAAATTCAAATTTTCATGGGAGAGAGTCTAATGTTAGTCACTCAGTTGTGTCCAACTCTTTGTGACACCATGGACTGCAGCTAGGCAGGCTCCTCTGTCCATGGGGATTCCCTAGGCAGGAATACTGGAGTGGATTGCCATTCCTTTCTCCAGGGCATCTCCCTGGCCCAGGGATCAAACCTGGGTCCCCTGCATTGCAGGCAGACTCTACCATCCGAGCCACTAGGGAAGCCTCTTGGGAGAGAGTCTAATTGACCTCTATTGGATCGTATGCCGATAACTTGGGCAAGTGAGTGTTGGGATCTTAACCGACAATTGAACCAAGACTGTATTCATTATAAAGGGGAAGTCCCCAGAGAAAAATCAAGGTATATTTCTGCTTATAAAGTTCATTTTCTCAATCTTCTTCATACTCTGGGGGACATGGCTCCTAGGAATTCTGGGATCACATCTGACATCTCCATTACTAGTGAGGGAAGAGAAAGAATCACAGGGAATCTAAGTGGCCAGGCTGGGTGACTGCTCTGCATGTGGGGCTTGGGTATTGGTTAAGGTATTAGGATTGGTTCTTATTCCAGAACCATACAGAGAAATAAGGAAGGAACAGTTCCCTGAAGAATAGGAGTGTCACTACCAAAAGAAGGGAGCAGAGTGATATTGGGCAGAGAAAAACGGATTTCCATCATGTCATCAACCCTGCATGATTCTTCCTTACAGCCTGGAATTTTGTGAGTCCTGTAGGAGAAAGAAAACTCAAGAGGCTGCTGGTGAATTTTCCCAAGAGGGGTATCTCAGGCTGGAGTGGATGGGTTCTCCGTCTGGCCAGCATAAGGCCATAGAAGGAGGTAGGGTGTGGCACAGAAAATACTGTGGGATCTTGGACATTTACTCACTAGGTGCTTAAGGCCTTTCTGGGGCCAGTGGGAGATAGAATCCAAGCCTGAAAGTCTTCCATTAAATCCCACAAGCTTCTTAACAGAGAGCTGAAGAAAATCCACGAGGTGGACAGGGCCAGGGAGGCAGGTTTGCCATCTGTTGCCTGGGGCCCAAGGGCCAAAACAGGCAAGGAGTTCACTGGACTTCCTCTCATCCCAAGCCATTCTGCATAAAAAGCTCAGTCTAAAATGTTAAGAGGTGCGAATTAGGTTGAGGTGTCTCAGCAAAACTCTAAAATCAGAGCCCAGCCAAGGACCCATAAAGGCCAAGTATCAGCAGATAGTCTGAAGACATTTCTTAGGGCACCAAAGCTGGGGCAAGAGTCATTATGGAGTTTGTTTGGGAAGGAAAAGGGGGGAAAAAGTAATTTTGAACAAGTGATGATAACTTTGTGAATATATAGTGAAATTTTCTCTTATGTAAGAATAAGAGCATGAGGTATATAGGTAAGTGATATAATTATATAGCATATTGTACAAAATAAATTTTACTATGTGAATATAATATGATATAAAGTTTTACTGGTTCACTTCTCTTTGGATCTCCACTCACCTCCTAGAGAAGTAATGTAGATAAGTCAACAAGAGAATGTCTTTGCTGTTGCACAGTGTTCTTAGAGCCTGTCACATAGACCCCCAGCTGCAGAGATCCCCAAGTGGAGCATGCCTCATAGAATAAAATCTGCGAACTAGGGAAATGGAAAATCTGAGATTTGGCAATCATTTGAAGGCCATGGTCCAAGATGTTACACTGTCAAAAGAAACACAAGGGATTTGTTCATTGACCTTGATTCATAACCACAGGTAGTTAGCATTTGCACCTCATCCTTTTGTGGTAGTGACACTTCTATCGTCAGGAGCTTAGGCTTTAATCCAAGCTGTCATTTATAACAACTCAACAAACAACCCAAATGTTTGTCCACTGGGAAGTTGATAAGCAAATGGTGGGACATCCATGCAGTGAAATACCCGTCGACAATAAAAAAGAAGGAAACTACTGATTCACACATCTTAGAAATGACATCACATTTTTGCTGTGTTCTCTTTGTTCTAAATCATTATGTTAAATGAAGGAAGCAAGACAAAAAAGAACTACATACTTTATGATTACATTTATAGGAAATTTCAGAAAAGGCAGACTTACAGTGACAAAAAGTAGATGATGTTTGCCATAAGGGAAGGGGGTTGACTCCTAAGAAGCACAAAGAAACTTTGGGGAGTGATGAATATTTTCTATTTTTTGAAATATATGGTGGTTTGATTAAGACTGTGTACCTTTGTCAAAACTTATCAACTTGTATACTTAAAATTGGTGACTTTTTTTTTTTTACTGTGGTAAAATATATAGCATAAGCTTGCCCTTTCACCCTTTAAGTGTACAGTTTATTGGCGTTATTTATATTCACAGTGTTGCACAACCGTCATCACAATATATTTCCAAAACTATTTCTTTTCTCCAAAAGACAGTGTCCTCATTAAGCAATAACTCCCCATTCATTCTTCCTCCAGGGTGACTTTTATTGTACACAAATTATACCTCAATAAAGCTGATTTTCAAAATTCACTGCCTGCATGCAGCCCCGCTGCCTGCTGTTACTTGAGATAATTTTTGTAGCTTGGTACTGTATCCCTCTTTGACCTCCGTCTGTGTGCTGACCCTGTGTGCCCTGACCACTGCAGTCATCTCCCTTTCCAGAGTGCCCACAAAGCACACACAGGCATGGTTTCCCTGGATTACCTGAGGATTTTACTCTTTGGCCCTCATCCAGGAAGGCGTCTCTTCCCTCTCGCCACCAGTCCATGAATCTTTTTGCCTAGCCCGGCCTATCAGGTTCTAGCTTTGAGCAACACACACACACACACACCCCAGATTCTCCCTTCAACAGTGTGACACAACCTGTTTGTATGTCTTACCCACCCCTGACCCTTGACCTCCTTACCCTTAACATTTTTTCCTCCTTATCAGTTAGTTAAGTCCAACTTGGACTTCACACTTATATCTTAAAGAGTATAGAGCTGATTTAAAGGCCACATGATGAGAAAGACTTTGTGTTTTCTCCTAAAAAGACAGGAATCTTTTCTATGTCATCTTTCTATGATGGCATCCCTCTAAGTCCACCCTCCCGAGGAGAGGGAGCTTACTTCCAAAGTGTCCTGTTCCACTGTTGCAGCAATAGCTATTAGATACGGACTGTTGCTTCTTCCGTCTTTTAAAGGTACAGAATGAAATGTTCCTCTCCCTTTCCACTCCCCTCCCCATCTTCTCCCTCCCTTCTTTTCCCCAAGATAAGCATCAAAGTGTGTGTGTGCTTAGTCGCTCAGTCATGTAGAGCCCATTTCTTATTCGTGAAGCCCAGGGGGACACAATTTGATAACAGGAGATTAAAGAAAGAGATGAACACATTCAATGCAAAGACATGAAGATGGGTCTGCAGCATATGCTGCCTGGGCCACCTCAAAGGAGGCTGGGCTTGGCTGCCCACCCCAGATTCCTACGTGTGGTTGGGGTGTTGAACTCCCCACCCCCACAGCTCTTCGGCGCTGGCACAGGTGATAGATTGCTCCTTCAGTGTATGCTGCTGGGGCCCCACTTTCCCTTCAGTATGCTGAGGACAATTCGCTGGTGGAAGTAGGGAAAAAATTCTGGGGGAAGATTGACACTGTGGACAGGTGAGCAGGTTTTTCTTCGAGAAGTGAAGAGAGGAATACATGGAGAAAAGGTTAGAAGATTAGAAGAAAGATATAAAGATAAGGAGTGATATTAGAGACCAAGCTTGTCCATGAGACACTCTATGAATAATTTAACTTCCTAAGTGCACTTCTGGAAAAACCACATTTTACCCTCAGTTTTAACCCCCTTCCCCCACCATCTTGTATTATAATGTCCTTCATCTTAATGGAAATCCATCCTCCACTTCTCTCCTGCCCCCAAAGCACAGTCTCATCATCTGTACTGAACTATGAGATTACCTGATAGAGTAATCAGTAATCAGCAAAGCTGGGAGCAGAGGGAAGTACATGACATTGAAGTACAGCTCCTGATAGACAGCTCAGGTGGAGTACAAGATAAAACCTTTTCAAATGCTTCTGAAAGAAAGCGTGCATTTTTAAGGAGGGGAAGATGATATTTGGGCCACAGATGGGTCAGGTTGTAGACATTTTATTCCACCCCAAAGATGGGAAGCAAGTTGCAATGGATTTGTTAAGGTTAAGCACACATTTTTTAGAGTGGAGCTTTGAGTGAGGATATACTTTACCCAAAAACTATATTAAAGAAAACTAAGAAGCAACAGGGCTTCCCAGGTGGCACAGTGGCAACAAATCTGCCTGCCAGCGCAGGAGACGCAACAGATGCTGGTTCAGTCCTTGAGGCAGAAGATTCCCTGGAGCAGGAAATGGCAACCCACTCCAATATTCTTGCCTGGAAAATTCCAAAGACAGAGGAGCCTGGCAAGCTGCAGTCCATAGGGTCTCAAAGAGTCAGACATGAGTGAGAGACTCAGCATGCACGCACAAGAAACAACAAGCTGGGACAGCTATACCAAGTGATAAGCAAAGGGTTATGACCTCAACATAGGGAAAGAACCTACATTCAGTGAGAAAAGACAACATAATAGAGAACTGAAAATGATGGCACATGCAAATTAGGATAAAGGGAAGAGAGCTCATTTCCAAAGGACTGTTTGTACAGTGACGAGTAAAAGGAAAAAACAGTGCAGTCACTTGGAGCTATCTGAAGTCAACCAGATACCTCTTTTCTGTGTGAAAGGTCAAAAAGGGAAAGGTCACAGGAGCCCAGAGTGAGAGAGGGTCAGGTTAGAAGAGCAATGAACTTTGTTTTGAAGACGCAACCAGTCAGATGCAACCTCCCAGGAGGGAGACAAGGGAATAAATACTTTGAGTTTAGGCTCTTTCCACCTCCACTCTCCTGCCTGCCTCTCCACTGGCTAAATCCAGCAGGGAGCTGGAGGGCACTGGGCCATGAAACCCAGGGAGGTCAAATTTCTAGGGTGATAGCAGAGTGGAGAAAGGGGAAAAGTGACGAACAGAAGACATCCAGCACAGAAAGAAAGGATGTGAAGATGCAATTCAGAGAGAAAGAAATGTTACGGGCCTATTTGGCCACATGAGGTAGACTCAATCTCACCAGTCATTAACAGCTCAGATTCTTAAGTCAGACTTACTGAGACTACCCCGTCTGCTACTGTATTATGGAATCTTGATCAGGTCTTGTTTTTATAATTGGGGTACAAAATGGAATAATAATAGCACCCACCTGCATGCATGCCAAGTCACTCCAACCCTGTCCAACTCTGTGCAAACCTATGGACCATAGCCTGCCAGGCTCCTTTGTCCATGTGATTCTTCAGGCAAAAATACCAGAGTGGGTTGCCATGCCCTCCTCCAGGGGATCTTCACGACCCAGGGATTGAACCCCCATCTCTTCTGTCTCCTGCACTGACTGGTGGTGAGTTCCAGTAGCACCTATATCACAGAGTTAAAGCAGAGATCAAATGGAAAAAGATATATAAAGCCTTGAGCTGAAGGTCAGCATGAGAGAAGCAATCAATACATGATACCTGTTTTTTTCCCTTTCAAATTGGCAAATGATAAAGATCTGTAGACTTGGTATCGGCAAGGTTATGGGGCAAAAGACAATGTCAAAGACATTTTATTGGGAGTATGAATTGGCGTACAACCTTTTTTGGGGGAACAATTCTACAGTTTTGTAACTCAAAAGCAGTTCAGTTCAGTCGCTCAGTTGTGTCAGACTCTGCGACCCCGTGAACCACAGCACGCCAGGCCTTCCTGTCCATCACCCAACTCCTGGAGTCCACCCAAATCCATGTCCATCGTGTTGGTGATGCCATCCAACCATCTCATCCTCCGTCGTCCCCTTCTCCTCTTGCCCTCAATCTTTCCCAGCATCACGGTCTTTTCAAATGAGTCAGCTCTCCACATCAGGTGGCCAAAGTATTGGAGTTTCAGCTTCAACTTCAGTCCCTCCAATGAACACCCAGGATTGATTTCCTTCAGAATGTACTGGTTGGATATCCTTGCAGTCCAAGGGACTTTCAAGAGTCTTCTCTAAAACCACAGTTCAAAAGCATCAATTCTTCTGCACTCAGCTTTCTTTATAGTCAAACTCTCTTATCCATACATAACTACTGGAAAAACCATAGCCTTGACTAGACCTTTGTTGGCTAAGTAATGTCTCTTCTTTTTATTTTTTATTTTTAAAATTTATTTATTTATTTTTTGGAGGCTAATTACTTTACAATATTGTATTGGTTTTGCCATACATTGACTGTCTCTTCTTTTTAATATGCTGTCTAGGTTGGTCATAACTTTCCTTCCAAGGAGTAAGTGTCTTTTAATTTCATGGCTGCAATCACCATCTGCAGTGATTTTGGAGCCCAGAAAAATAAAGTCAGCCACTGTTTCCAAGTTTCCCCATCTATTTGCCATGAAGTGATGGGACTGGATGCCATGATCTTAGTTTTCTGAATGTTGAACTATAAGCCAACTTTTTCACTCTCCTCTTTCACTTTCATCAAGAGGCTCTCTAGTTCTTCTTCACTTTCTGCCATAAGGGTGGTGTCATCTGCATATCTGAAGTTATTGATATTTCTCCTGGCAATCTTGATTCCAGCTTGTGCTTCTTCCAGCCCAGCATTTCTCATGATGTACTCTGCATATAAGTTAAATAACCAGGGTGACAATTTACAGCCTTGACATATTCTTTTTCCTATTTGGAACCAGTCCGTTGTTCCATGTCCAGTTCTAACTGTTGCTTCCTGACCTGTATACAGGTTTCTCAAGAGGCAGATCAGGTGGTCTGGTATTCCCATCTCTCAGAATTTTCCAGTTTATTGTGATCCACACAGTCAAATAGGAGTAAATAATTCCATGTCTAATAATTTATCCTACAAAATTACTTTTGGGAATTCACAGGACTATATGTACAAAGATATTCACTGTCATACTGTAAGCAGGAAAAGTTTACAAATTTTTACATAAACCCAAATTTACAAATTTTATTCTTGGATACAGGGAAAGATTGAAGGCAGGAGGAGAAGGGGATGACAGAAGATGAGACGGTTGGATGGCATCTCTGACTCAATGAACATGAGCCTGAGCAAGCTCTGGGATATGGTAAAGGACAGAGAAACCTGGAGTGCTGCAGTCCATGGCGTTGCAAAGAGTAGGACATGACTGAGCGACTGAGCAACAATGAATTTTATGTACTCATTTGTTCTGGTTATCCATTGCTGTGAAAGAAATTATCTTCTGAAACTTCATATACTTAGCAGCTTAAAAACAACAAAGAAAATTTATCTCCTCAAAGTCTGTGTGAATCAGGAATCCCTCCACGACTTAGCTAAGTACCCCTGGCTCACGACCCCTCATGAGGCTGTAGATTTCCTATTGATCAAGAATGCTATCCATGTGAAGGCTCAATAAAGGGAAGGGGGAGGATAAGATACAGATGATGAGAAGCACTTTTTGTTCCTGGATTGGGCTCCCCATATGTTTTGGACTGGCAAGAGTATCCTTTGTTTCCATTGTAATAAGACTCACAACAAGGGCTTGGGCTTTAGGATGGAAGGACCTGGAGGAGGCCTTCTGTCCTGCCTTGATTCTAGCCCCTCCAGGCCAGTCTACTTTAGAAAAGAGTTCTTCTCTTTTGAGAGGACACTGGTGGTCTAGAAGTCCAAAATCTAACTGCAAGATTTTGCCTTTCCTTGCTTTATTCTCTGTGAATATATTTCCTCCCAGTATCTTAGAAGGAGGGATCCACATCTTAAAGAGAATTAAGATATCTTGTATTCTAGCAGGCAGGTCCAAGCTAAATCCATGTCTCAAAGTGTCACCCTCTTCAAATACATGGAACTACACCTGTCATGAAGACGTCTATCATGGACCTTCTAAGTCTTCTCATCTTGAGGCTAACCATTCTCTGTTTCTTACCATTTTCCAGATTTTATACCTTTTATCATTTTGCTCACTCTCTAAAGTAGTTGTATGGTACTCCATAAATACCTGATGGATGAATTCATTTATTCAGTTACAAATATTATAATTTATTGATGTCCTTTTTAAAATAACATCATGGCATTGTAGTGTTTTAAGGACAGTGTATTAGTCAAGATCCTTTAGATTACACAAAAAAGAAAAATTAACCTACAGTCAACTTAATAATGAAATTCATTAGTTCACAAAACAAACAGTTCAGAAATGGCAAAGATCTTACAGGACTGGAAGGAGAGGTTTACATGGTGGCAAGGGCTCAATGGTCAGGAGTTTGAATAAACTCCGGGAGTGGGTTGCCATTCCCTTCTCCAGGGGATCTTCCTGACCCAGGGATAAAACCCAGATCTCCTGCATTGCAGGCAGATTCATCAACTTCTGAGCCACCAAAGAAGCCCCAACTCAGTTCAGTTCAGTTGCTCAGTCGTGTCCGACTCCTTTTGAACCCATGGACTACAGCATGCCAGGCCTCCCTGTCCATCATCAACTCCTGGAGTTTACTCAGACTCATGACCATTGAGGTGATGATGCCATCCAACCACCTCATCCTCTGTCATCCCCTTCTCCTCCTGCCTTCAATCTTTCCAAGCATCAGGGGCTATTCCAATGAGTCAGTTCTTCACATCAGGTAGCCAAAGTATTGGACTTTCAGCTTCACATCAGTCCTTCCAGTGAATACTCAGGACTGATTTCCTTTAGGATGAACTGGTTTGATCTCCTGGCAGTCCAAGGGACTCTCAAGAGTCTTCAACACCACAGTTCAAAAGCATCAGTTCTTCGGTCCTCAGCTTTCTTTATAGTCCAACTCTCACACCCATACATGACTACTGGAAAAAGCATAGCTTTGACTAGAAGGACCTTTGTCAGCAAAGTAATGTCTCTGCTTTTTAATATGCTGTCTAGGTCGGTCATAGCTTTTCTTCCAAGGAGTAAGCGTCTTTTGAATTTCATGGCTGCAGTCACCATCTGCAGTGATTTTGGAGCCCAAGAAAATAGTCTGTCACTATTTCCGTTGTTTCCCCATCTATTTACCATGAAGTAATGGGACCAGATGCCATGATCTTAGTTTTTTGAATGTTGAGCTTTAAGCCAGCTTTTTCATTCTCCTCTTTTACTTTCATCAAGAGGCTCTTCAGTTCTTCTTCACTTTCTGCCATAAGGGTAGTATCATCTGCATATCCGAGGTTACTGATATTTCTCCCAGCAATCTTGATGCCAGCTTTTGCTTCATCCAGCCCAGCATTTTGCATGGTGTACTCTGCCTACAAGTTAAATAAGCAGGGTGACAATATACAGCCTTGATGTACTCTTTTCCCAATTTGGAACCAGTCTGTTGTTTCATGTTTGGTTCTAACTGTTGCTTCTTAAACTGCTAACAGATTTCTCAGGAGGCAGGTCAGGTGGTCTGGTGTTCCCATCTCTTGAAGAATTTTCCAGTTTGTTGTGATACACACAGACAAAGGCATTGGCGTACTCAATAAAGCAGCAAGAGATGTTTTTATGGAACTCTCTTTCTTTTTCTATGAACCAACAGATGCTGCCAATTTGATCTCTGGTGTCTCTGTCTTTTCTAAATCCAGCTTGAACATCTGGAAGTTCTCAGTTCACATACTATTGAAGCCTGGCTTGGAGAATTTTGAGCATTACTTTGACAGTGTGTGAGATGAGTGCAATTGTGCGGTAGTTTGAACATTCTTTGGCATTGCTTTTCTTTGGGATTGGAATGAAAACTGATCTTTTCCAGTCCTGCGGCCACTGCTGAGTTTTCCAAATTTGCTGGCACATTGAGTGCAGCACTTTCACAGCATCATCTTTTAGGATTTGAAATAGCTCAACTGGGCTTCCCTCATGGCTCAGTTGGTAAAGAATCTACCTGTGATGCAGGAGACCTGGGTTGGATCCCTGGGTTGGGAAGATCCCCTGGAGAAGGGATAGACAACCCACTCCAGTATTCTGGCCTGGAGAATTCCATGGACTAAGTCCATGGGGTCGCAAAGAGTCAGACACTACTGAGTGACTTTCATTCTTCACTCACTCAATTGGAATTCCATCACTTCCACTAGCTTTGTTCGTAGTAATGCTTCCTAGTAAGTCCCACTTGACTTTGCATTCCAGGATGTCTGACTCTAGGTGAATGATCACACCATTGTGATTATCTGGGTCATGAAGATCTTTTTTGTACAGTTCTTCTGTATATTCTTGCCATCTCTTAATATCTTCTGTTTCTGTTAGGTCCCTACCGTTTCTGTCCTTTATTGTGCCCATCTTCGCATGAAATGTTCCGTTGGTGTCTCTAATTTTCTTGAAGAGATCACTAGTCTTTCCTATTCTATTGTTTTCCTCTATTTATTTGTCCCAGAGATTGAATATTTGACCATTCCTGGGACAAAAGGCATCACCTGGAGGCTTTTGTTTTCCCAGTTGTGTGATGTGTCACAAGAGGGAGCCAGAGACTTCTTTTGAAAACTTAATCAGGAAGTTTGGAGGTTTGTTTAAATTGTACCCCAAATGGTCACTAGATGGTGTCCAAAGACTTCTGAAAATCTTTTGAAATGTCAGTTATTTGTTTAGTGTTTAAATTATGGTAGGGGCTTCCCTGGTGACTCAGATGGTAAAGAATCCGCCTGCAATGCTGGAGATGCGGGTTCGATCCCTGGGTCAGGAAGATTCCCTGAAGAAGGAAATGGCAACCCACGCCAGTATTCTTGCTTGGAGAATCCCATGGACAGAGGAACCTGGAGGGCTACAGCCCATGGGGTCGCAAAGAGTTGGACACGACTGAGCGACTAACACTAAATTATGGTAAAAATATTTGATTATCATATTTAATTGGAACAATGCAATAAATGAGGTCAAGTGTAAACATTTCAATTCAACACAAACTAAATCTTTTTCTCTGTTCTAGATCCTAGTCATAGGAAAACTCTTGGAGAAAAAAAAATTTTTTTCTATTAATCTATTAAAGTTTTAATTTAAAAAAAAGTTTAAGTCACACTTCACTGGTCCTGATTTAGCAGCCCCATTACTTGGAAAGGATGGGACTGAGGGACATATTCAATGTAGCTCATGTGCATAACTTTGACAAGGATGACAAAACAGCCACAGAGAAGAGGAACTCAGGGGTCTTTCATCTGTCCCAACAGGACTACTCGAATGGTGATAATTCCTCAGAGACAGTTCTCTCAACTTGTTTCCCTTTCTCTCTTTCATACTTATGAAAAGAGTAGGCTTAAGAACAATAATGAAGTAAGAGAGAGCCCTGCAGCTTGAAATTAAAAAAATCTCAATTTTGTCATGTCAAAAAACCTGAGAGGGTAGAGTAGAAGAGGGAGGAGGAATAGATACCAATTGATCATCATTCGTCCCTGAAACAGTCTTAAGAGTTCCCCCAAGGATGACTCATTGAATCCTCTGAAGAACTCTACCTGTTCAGTGTTTTTAACCTTCATTTGACAGATAAGCAAACTGAGAATTTGAGAAGTTACTTTTTCAAAGTCACCCAAATGGTAAGTGGAAGCAGGAAACAAACCAGAAAAGTTAGGAAATGCCAAGTATGTGAAATTTCAATATAGGTGGACAACTAACTTCCATAACCCTTAGTAGTTACTCAGTGGTTGTTGTTGTCAGAGGGGCATATAGAAAATAGATTCTTTGCTCTCTTTCTTTGACTGAAGAAGCAATGACCCCAGAATATAAGGTTGTGACTTAGGCACTGCACAGAGGCAGGATGCTGGGAGCTCTCCAGTTTAGAGTAGAAGGGTCCATCTCCACGGGCAATGGCTACCTAGGAAAAACTTTCTGACTTTCTCCAGGGTGGTAGTTTCCCTCTACTGTTTATCCATATGCTGTATATATATATAAAAAAAAAAGTGCTTGTAAACAACTTGAGTGCATGAACAATCTAATTAAAATAATTAAAGTAATAGCTTGTGAAAAAAATAGTAAAACTAATTATTATAGAGTAGTGTGTGGGAAGGCAAAAATTGCTGACATTCTTTAGTCTAAGTTTACCCTGTTTGTCACAGAAAAACACAGACCGTTTACCAAGTTCCTTCTGAAGGGATAGTTCCTCCCTCCCAACCCAGGTTCAAACCAGTGCTTCTCATCTCAGGGATTTTCTTCTTGGTAACAGCCATATGTGAATGACCGTCCAGTGGCTCCAACTCCAAACTGTTCCTCGGGGTCAAACATTTGAATTTTTTTCTATTTAACTCAAAGAATCATGAAAGTTTAGAATGTGAGACACTCTGTACTGAAAGAATGTGCGTGTGTGTGCATGCTCAGTTGCTGGGTGTTGTTCGACTCTTTGCAGCCCCGTGGATTGTAGCCCACCAGGCTCCTCAGTCCATGGGATTTCCCAGGCAAGAACACTGGATTGGCTTGCCATTTCCTTTTCCAGGGGATCTTCCCAACCCAAGGATCAAACTGGCATCTCCTGCATCCCCTTCATTGACAGGCAGATTCTTTACCACTGAGCCACAGACCCTTAGTAAATGATCTATGGATGCCTGACCACTTTTGCCATCATTTCTATGTGACGGCTAGTTACTCTTTCCTCTAGCGCCTTTTAGAGACAAGGTAATTCTAGTGTGGATGCTCTGACTGCTGTCAAATACATTTTTGTTTCTGTTTGAAGCCAAACTCTGTCCTTTTAATGCCCCCCTATTCCTCATTCTATCCCTCAGGGCCATAGAGAATAAGAAAAATGCTGCTCTCAGGAATTTGAAGGCAGAAGTATGTTTGCTCATGCCTTCCCAGTATCGAGTTCCAACACCAAACCTGTTAAGTCTTCCACACCACGAATGGAGCCCTGGTTGAAAGTTCCCACAGTTTACCTAGGCGGGGTACTTACCTGAAATGGCCAAATACTGTCCTACACAGATGCGAGGGCCAGAGTTTTTGCCAGTAAGAGTAATGGTCATATCTGAAGGGAAATGGAACATCCAGTCAAGAGGTAAAAGAAGGGACAGAAGGAAGATATCAGACAGTAAATTTGTCAGCTAAGAGGGTCAGGAGTGGAAGAGAACAATAAGACGCACAGGTACAGAAAGGCAGTTCAGAACTAAGATCACGAGGAATAAATTTTCACAGGGGCTCCCTTTTCCTTACATGGTGATTCATACACACCCCAGGGCCAGACACCCTCAGTTAAACACTGGTAGTTCTTCAATTGTCCATCGTACAACTACTATTGAAACTGCCTTCATAATCCATGCCAGAGTCTCATTGAACAGCTCATCAAGTAACTGATCATGGGTGGTAGAATCCACCTGGCACTTTTGGGTAATGCTGTACCTCAGAGGCATTTATAATGTATATACCAGAGCACGGAGTAGACGTTCTTCACTCAGGAAAAGTCACTTTAGTTGACCTTCTTAGCTATGTAAACACAGCTTGATAAAGTACATGGAAAGTATTTGACATAGCCAATAATATCAGCACTCATCACCACCTCCGTTTAGACTGTCTTCATAAGACATTGGACATAAGTGAGGCAGAGGTGGCCTTCGGAAGAGAGATACAGACCATACTGCAGAATCAAGCAATTTCATTGAAATGTGAAAGTGATAATACTCTTGCAAGCTCCCTGTTCTCTTACACCTTTCCCAAGTTGGCAGCTACTGCCCTGGCACAAGCCTGGCTGCTGCCTCCCATGGCCTCCATCACTGCAGTTGGGCTGTGCTGACTGCGGTTGGCTTAGCAGCGGTTTCCCTGTGTCCTGCTGACCCCTGACAGGAGAGAACAGGGTGACTGGGGCTAGGAGAGCCCCAGGGACCACCAGCTGCCACAGCCAGGAACCTGATGGGATAGGGGAAGGTCAAGTGCAGTATCCACATCTGCATTTGCAGGCAGTGAGAGAGCCTGGGAGAAGGTAAGGGATGATTGTAAATATTTCATCTTCACATTATTAATAGAAAGTATGCAGACATGTAAATGTGAAATAAACTCCCCTTAGGGGAAAAACTATCATACATTGAGTTAACAAAGTGGGTCACCCTGGTTTCATATGGAATACCCCACTGACATTGTTCAATTCCTAGTTCATAGCCCTTTCCTTCTTCTAAATTTTTAGTGGTCACAAACTGGGATTTGGTGACATCATTCACAAGTTTATTGGGTAGCTGATGTAATTCACCCAGACGAGGAAATGTGTGCTCCCTTAGAGCAGCAGGTTTCGTTCATTCAGCAAGTCTGACTAGCTTCCTCTTTGCTGAGCCCTGAGGCAGGTGCTGCAGGAACAATGCTGGGCTCTCTGACCACCCTCCATTTCCTGCAGGACAAAGTACACCATGAGCTTCTGCCTTTGCACCTGCTCACACACAGCAAGACAGGTGGTTTTCCTGGAAAGTCCTCCAGCTGCTGAGGCTACCTTATCGTCTAAGATACACACGAAATGAGAAACCCAGCATCTCTTTCCCAAATCTCTAGATATTCCCAGAGAGCTTTGCTTCTAGTCACTTCCAGGCTCCAGCTTCCTGCTTCTGCTCATTTCTCCATCACCACTCAGCCCCTCACCTTCTGTATGCACTGTCCTTTTTCACACCACATCACTCCACCATGGAAACTGCTCAAATTCCTACATTGCCCATGCCCCATCCACAAGGAAAACACCCCACTGTGTCATTTCAGGTCCTTTGAGATTCAGTCACCAAGAAAAAGTTAGAAATGCAAGTGAATTCTTGAGGGAAAAGCTTTTCAGTGATAAAGAAGAGAGAGCAAGAGAGCAGGAGCAGGGTTCAGTTGCGACACCTTCGAAGAAAGAAAGGAAAGGAAAGAAGTTGATTGGTAGGAAGAGCCTGAAGCCACGTTGCGGCTCTGAGAAGGTCCTGAGCCAGCAGATAGGGAGGTTGAGAGCAAAGATCAGCGCTGGAGGAGTCCTGCAGTGGGCAGGAATGGCCCAGTTGCAGTCCCTGTTGTGTTCACTCACTGGTTGGGCAGCCCAGGGAGGTGGTGGCTTTGGCATGAACTCTGTAGTGCATCCTAAAGGTGCAGCAGCTGGAGACTGATGTACTCGCTGCAGAAGTTCTCTGGAAGAAAGACCTCAACATCATACTCTCCAGCCCCACTCACTGACTTAAGGCACCCCACGGGAGACTTACTGAGGTTCTACAACAGAGGAGAGAGTGATAAGACTTACACAAAATCAGAGTATAGCATGGCAATTATGTAAAATCAATTATTGGATGCCATCGGGTTGAAAACTCCCTTAGCCATTCTTAAATACTTACTGGCTCTCTTTGGGGTGGGGGGTTCTGAAAAAATCACCCCCTTACTTCACTTTCTTTAGCTCCTCTTTCTCTTCCCTTTTGGCTGTGCCTGCATCATACTAAGTCAATTCAGTCGTGTCCTGCTCTTTGCAACACGCAAAGACTGCAGCCCGCCAGTCTCCTCCATCCATAGGATTCTCCAGGCAAGAGGACTGGACTGGGTTGCCTTTTCCTCCTCCAGGGGATCTTCCCAACCCAGGGATCGAACCTGTGTCTTCCGCAGCTTCTGCATTGCAGACAGATTCTTTACCACCAGAGCCAGCAGGGACGCCCCGCTTTTGGCTGCCACTCTTCAATTCTTGAAACTTTTCTTATACAAGGCAATTTATCCTTGGGGATTGCAGCTTTCATATTCAAGTTCATTTGCTAAGCAAAGGATAGTCTTCTCTCAAACAATTCTATTTCCATCCTCAAAATTATTATTTTTAGGCCCATTACATGTTTTTTTCTGTTCATTTCTATAGAATTTTAAAACCTTAATTGCAAGTATTAATTGATAATTTAGTGTATTTGCATTTTTGCCAAAGAATTAGGCACATCTTCTAAGATTCTTGCCAAAACTGTCAATCACTTAATGAATAATTTCAATTCAATATAATTCAACAATATTTATGGATTTACACTCAGTTCTAGAAACTATACTAAGTCACTTTGGGAGGTTGCAGAGAGAATTGAAATTAGCTTCTGCCCCCAAGAAATAAGCTAGCTTCTAACTTCTAGAGAAAAAGTAGGCATATGTTAAAGGAGTCAATGTATACCGCCATAATGACTCAATGGCTGATTAGATAAGGAGATTGAAGATCCTCATTGAGGTGTAGTGATCAAATGTCATTTATCCAGAGTAAGGACAGGACAAATGTAGATGGGAGGGGGGATAAAGAGTAGATGATTTTAGGCACGTTTCAGAGGCACTCAATAAGTTTTCATTGAGTGGCTAATTGAATGAAAAGGTAATGACATGAGATTTTCAAAAGACAATTTGAAATTGTGACTTCAGGATAGTAGTGAAGGAATGAGCTGTTAAAAAAAGGTCATAGGCTTGTATGAGGCTGCCCAGAGGAAGTCCAGTGAGAGAAACCAAACAAGCTAAGCCGAGAATCCTTGGGGATAATGTACATGAACAGTGTGAGTAAAGAAAAGAAGACTAAGAAGGAATGAGGAGAAAGGAGAGAGAATGCCTGTCTCAGTGCAGCCAGTAACAGCACATGCCACCTGCCTGGTGTGGACTGAACGTTTGCTTCTGAGAAGGTAAACTCAGAACCACGAGAAGCTAGAATAGCATAGACGGAGAAAAACCTGTTCGATTCTTCTTGGATGGGCATGAAACCAGCTGTTTCAGCAGAGGAAGGGAGCAAAACACAGACAGAGGGGAGTTTAGTTTATGTGAGGAATGAGGGCAGTGGGCAGTGCCAGTCTGCACACTGGAGGACAAGATGCACGAAGCCAGAAAATAATTGCGTATGGCTAGAGGCTGAGGGGAAGGAGGTGATGGAGGAGTGTCTGCAGCTGAGACAGAAAAATGGGCTCATTGAGGAAGTAACATCCTGCAAGAGCCTTGAGGACATTTTTGGATCCCTAGTGCAAGAGAGAGGTTAGCTTTGGGAAGGAATGGGGTCTGTGACCTTGAAAATAGAACAGGAGATGAGGTGCACACGAAATGGACTGTGTTCCGATGAGGTAGACCTTCCCACCATTTTTTAGAGCAGGAGAGCCAAGTGGAGCTGTGGTCCTTTGAGAATGGAAAAGGTTAGAAAAGGCAATAGAAAGTTAGCCAGAAATGACATGAAGGAAGATAGAAAGGTACGAATTCTTATCCTCAAACTGACTGCAATTCGTTCACAGTGATAGTTTTTGTTGGAATTCTTATTTTTCCCGTACTATCTCACTGAACTCTTAACAATCCTTAAATATTTTCTGAGGAATTAAACCCCGCCTCCTCCATTTTGGGCCACAACCATGCAGCATGTGGAATCTTAGTTTCCCAGAGTTTGAAACATCGTTCCCTGCACCTACTTCAGTGTAGAGTCTTAACCACTGGACCGCCTGGGAAGTCCCCTAAAATCCCATTTTTGAGACAAGCAAACCAAAGCACAGAAAGGTTTACCACTGTGCTGGACTCCAAACTCAATTTGCCTAGAGCCCATGTTCAAAGCTGCCTTATCTGCTAGAACACCTAACCTTTCCCACCACTCTTCACTCAAATGGTTCTCTTAACAAGTCCTGCTCAGTTGCCTCAGGCTGATTGCCTGCTCTGGGCTCTGGGCTCTCAGAGGTCCTTTCTGTATCCAAAACACCCTGTCTGCAAAGCAAGCCATTTGCTCCATCACCACTCATCAAGGGTCTCATGATGTACACCTCTTCTGTTATTGTCTTCTCTTTTTACATGAACCTGAGATAGAGATTCTCTTGCCCACACGTGTGCTTGTATAATGCATGTGCTTTCCTATCATTGGATGCCCACGCTCATGGGAAGCTTCGTGTCTACACTGATGTCAGGTCCTTAAGAGTGTTAGGATCTCCAAGTGGAGAGGGGTTACTTAATCTGCTCTTAATACCTTCTTACCAGTCCCTATTCTATATTAGCAGACAAATAGCATTTGCAGAATGTGATGATGATGCCAATATAAGTTCATTTACTATTTTTCTCTATAAATATAAGTCTCCAGAGACCTCTATAAGAATTTTAATTGAGGTAATTTTTCTTAAAATAAGGTTGCTTATTTTCTGAACTCACATAAATCTACGCATTTTGTAATTTCATCCTGATGCTTTATCTACACTTTAAATTTTTCAGTTGCTCTTGAGTTCCAAGGGAAATGCTAGCAGTCTTCTGCTCCTTCCCCTGGTCCATTTCTAGAAATGTGTTAGATTAACTTGGCTCTGATTCCCCCAAGCATTCTGTCTTTCCAGGGAGATATCCAAACACT
The DNA here is from genome assembly GCF_014754425.2 of Oryx dammah. Taxonomy (NCBI): domain Eukaryota; kingdom Metazoa; phylum Chordata; class Mammalia; order Artiodactyla; family Bovidae; genus Oryx; species Oryx dammah. The sequence goes on from NW_024070212.1 coordinate 47,590,967, forward strand.
GCATTAAGGCAGTATTAATCTCTGACGCTTTTCCTTCCCACTCAGAGGTTGTCTCTTCTTGAGTCATCTTAATTTATGAAGGGAATTCCTAATCACCCTTAATTTATCACTTTTCTGAAACTGTTTCCATTTCTGACACATTTTACTGGCCTCATGAAGGCAAGACAAAAAGCTAAACTAAAATAAAACTTAGTTCAATTTTTCCAAGGTCCTGAAGAATGTTCCCCCTCACCCACGACCACTTGGGGTCTTTAAAGAATCTTTTATGGTTGTGGCTTTTTCTAAGGTCATCCTTCCATTATCATCTACTTTAGCAGTTATATCCTCTTAGTATTGTCTCAAAGCTGCCTCCCTGTTTTATAAAAAAAATCTTTCCAAGTGTGCTGGTTTTATAAAGCAAGAGCTTTCTGTTTTTTCTATGGTAACTCTTGGTTATTCTCATGTGATCTTTCTTTATTAGTTTGTCTGGGCAGTTAATTCATTTCCTGGACACAGAAGATTTTTAGGAATCTTTAATCTGCCTTATTATCCACTTTGCCCCCTCAATCAATCCTTTGTAACAGTACCTGGTTCTTCTAATCCTATCTATTTTATAATCAAACTCTCCCCCTTCTTTTCAATGACTCCAGCTGCAGTGTTTCATCCTTCTGCTTGCCTTTCTCCCATGATTTTAACATCTTGGCTGATTAAAGATGAGCTTCTCTTAGCTTTCTGACAGTCAAGTTTTAGGAATGAATCTAAAACAATGTTATTTTGGGCTCACCGTAAATCCTTTTTTCACGCTAATAATCATGGGTGGTAAACATACTGATTTAAAGAATAAGCTAATTCTTGTTTTTATAAAATTATACCTTTTTCCTGTCACCTCCTACTAGTTATAGAGCATTTCATCCTTTTAGGTTATTTTGGTACTGATTCTTTTTAGAAAAAGAAAGGGGGATCTCATGTAACTGATTCACTTTGCTATACACCTGAAACTAACAATACTGAAAATCAATTAGACTCCAATAAAATTTTTTTTTGAAGTAATAATAGCATCTGAGGGAAAAAATAAAGATCTCATTAATGAATACTTTTTTATTGGTCTTAAACCATCTAAACCTGCCTAAACATCTATGCTTGTGCTGCAGATATTTCTTGTGGTTTCTGATGTAACTATTTTGCTTACCAATCCAAGCTTAAACTTTCGGCCTTTCTCTGGATGGGGGACAGATTTCTCTAAATTAATCATGAAGTCATTCTTATCCGGAATTCATAATATTCATGAAGTAATACTCAAAGTGCTTCATGAATAAAGAGAACTGCCTTGGAGTCTGATGCTTTGAGGTACAAAGGGGTTAAGTTATGAGTCTCCTGAACTCAACAATGAGCTCCTGAAGGGACCAAAAGAGAGACAGCATTCCTAAGTCACTTCTCCCGACTCCTCTCGCCCTGCCCCACCAGGCTCTTTTGTTCCTAGCTCGTTTCCTCTGATTGTAATTCATTCTGTATTCCTTCCTGCTCCTCTGTCTTGGCTAATTGTTCTTTTCCCACACTACAGGGTTTTAATTTCCTCTAGTCATCGCCTTATCACCAGTGTCTACACTTCCTACTCTCTTTCTGACCGGTCTCCAGCTCAGCACCGGCTTTCAGTGACTCTGGCATGACTGCTTAACTGCACCTTAGTTTGGCCATTGCTGAAATGGGAGTGTCACCTCTCCCTTTTCTTCCGAGGCAGCTGCATCAAAATCCGGTTGTTGGTAAGACAGTCTGGCCAATAAGACACTGGGGACAGGTTGAATTCTGAGATTATTTTAATGAACCTTCCAATTAGTTTCACTAGCAAAGCTAGAGGCGGCAAAGACATGTCTTTTTTTTTGGTTTTGGTTTTGTTTGTCCTTATTTTTAGGGGTTTACCAGGCGATGCTAATGGTAAAGAATACGTTTGCCAATGCAGGAGACATAAGAACTGCAGGTTCAATCCCTGAGTTGGGAAGATCCCCTGGAAAAGGGCATGGCAATCCACTCCAGTATTCTTGCCTGGAGAATCCCATGGACAGAGGAGCCTGGTGGGTTACAGTCCATGGGTTGCAAAGAATCAGACATGACTGAAGTAACTTAGCACGTCCTTATTTTTAACTTTGTGAGGGAATCCAGTCATACAGATCTTACCAGTCACTGACCAGAGCACTTTTCTCTGGGCTCTAAATCTGGCTGACATTTTGAGCGAATGTACTCTATTTTCTTTCAGGGGAAAAAAAATGTTCTTTCTAACCATCATGACATGGCATTATCCTAGGAACTCCATCATAATGCAGACTCACTCACCAAGTTTCTTTGCATAGTATTAAAAGGGAAATGTTCATTTTTAAATGCAACAAAACATTTTCTGAAGATCTATTGCTATTATTCTATAGGAAAAGTGGAGAACCAATATTACCTGGAGATCCCTGATCCCAGGGTATACAGATGGAGAGACAATCCTCAGGCTTGCTACTGTTGTTTTGTTTGTGCAGAGTTGATCCCTTTTTATTCTCTTAGTGCCTGGTGGTGTTGGGGTTAGGGTGGGAGGGGGAATCGAACAGTCCCCTGACTGAGGGAGGAGGTGGCCTGGAGGCCTTTGTTTTAGGACTGTGGTTCTGATTACACCTGACAGGCCTGAAACTTGATTCCTACTGAGCTTGTTCACACCTTATCTTCTTCCACCAGGGACAATTATGGCAGGAATGCAGCAGGAGTTGTCACTTGGGTTCAGTTTGTGTACTGCTGATTATGATAACCAAAATAAAAGTTCATTTTTTTCCCCTTGAAATATTCTCCAGGGGGAGTTCTCTTTTCCATCTTTTTTTTTTTTTTAATTGGTCAACATAGTGAGTTCTCATCTAAAGGCTACATCTACTCCTGGCTGAGATTCTCCTAGCTCAAGAAGGATCATATTCAATTAAAAAAAGCCTGTCTGAAAAAAAGACCCATATAACCTGAGCTGTGACCCTGATTCTGTGGTATTTGAATTCACGTCTGTAAAAATATTTGGACACCAGGTGGTGGGTTGTTAGGCGCATTCATCCAAAACCAAAAGTTAAAAAAAAAAAAATGCACACACACAAAACATTTGGGAAGGGGAGGGAGAAGTTATCACTAGTTTTTTTCCAGGCATGTTTCATGAGTAATGGTAAAAGCAACAGCTAAAACAATAAGATTACTGTGTTGAGTTCCTAGTGCGTTGTCAGAAATAAAGACTTCAAGTAGTGCTGAAAATATTTTCTCCCTCTGAATAACTCATACCTGAAGCACCACTCACTTTGACAGCTTACCAAGTGTACATATTTTATAAAAAACAAAATCATCATATTGGTGGAGTTAGCTATACGGAGTGACCTATCTCCTGCGTGGGACTGGATTGGGAAGGAGCCAAATTAAACAGAGGGCCAGCAGCCTAGGGCCACAGTCATTAATCCAAAATGACTTTTCTCTGCAGGTTGATTTTAACAGTCACTTCTCAACTATCTACTCTAGTGGGTGGGGAGGCACGGGATAAATAAACCAAAACAGGGTAATAGAAAACTAAACTGTGGAACATATGATATTTGTGGGAGGGTTGTTATTTATGTCCCATGGTGGTCACGCTCCATGGGGTTTTGGCTGTCCATTTGTTGTTGTGTCAGAGCAAATGTGAACTATTTTCTGAAGGAAATCTGGCCCCAGCCCATGGGTACGCCTTAGTTGGCTTCTTTACAAAGGTAGGTCTATGTAGGCACCTGGCTTGGATAGCCTACTTTGTGTTCATAAGTAGATGCCACACTCTTATAGACCCCTGTCTAATAGAAAATACAGAGTTTTGATACATTAGACCCTTGCCAGAGAGTTTGTCTTTGACTTCTTTATTGTGTGATTCTTACTGAAGTTTGGTTGGAGAAAATAACATGTATGGGAGGATGCAGTCCTTTGTTTCTTTTAAACTTTAAACAGGATCAAGTCAGGTAATTAAAGGACTTTATATTTGAACTACTGGAGAAGGCAATGGCACCCCAATCCAGTACTCTTGCCTGGAAAATCCCATGGACGGAGGAGCCTGGTAGGTTGCAGTCCATGGGGTCTCGAAGAGTCGGACACGACTGAGCGACTTCACTTTCACTTTTCACTTTCATGCATTGGAGAAGGAAATGGCAACCCACTCCAGTGTTCTTGCCTGGAGAATCCCTGGGACAGGGGAGCCTGGTGGGCTGCCATCTATGGGGTCACACAGAGTCAGACACGACTGAAGTGACTTAGCAGCAGTAGCGTGACATCAAGTGGTGTCTCTTTGATTTACATTTTTAATTTTTTTGGTTCTGCTGGGTCTTCGTTGGTACATGTGGGCCTTCTCTAGTTATGGAGATGCGGGCTCCTCTGCTGTGGTGTGTGGGTCATTGTGGTGGCTGCTCTTGCTGTGGCGTACTGGCTCTAGGTGCTCAGGCTTTAGTAGTTGCAGTGCTCCTCGGCAGGTGGAATCTTCCCGGACTAGGGATCGAACCGGTCTCCCGTGTATTGCAAGGCAGATTCTTATCCACTGTACCACCAGGGAAGCCCCCAAGTGTCTCGTTTGAAGATGCCTTGGAGAAACTTCGTATCTCCAGTCTCCAAGCCCCTGGCATTCATCTTATAAAACATCTCGACTCCTATGACTGGTTTGATTCCTTCGTTGCTCAAAGCCAAATCTGTGGTCCCTCCGTAGTGACTGCTTGAATCCCTGTGGTTGAAATTTATTTGTGCTGTGGCTTTATCTCTTGTTCCATTTTCCTGTCTTTTTCTCTTTGCTCTGATTTATCTCTTTTGTTTCAATTATGTTGCATGATTTTTATATTACCTAAGATACATTTCAAAATGAGGCAGGAGTTAAATGGATATCTTTATCATTCTTATGGTATTTCCCGAGAAAACATCAATAAGAAAATACCGTTGGAGATACTCCCCAAAGTATGAATGATTATGGGAGAAAATTTTAAATGTTTTAATTACCTCTGATAATTGAGAATTGGAGATATAATAGCTATTTTTAATTAATCTGACTGCGGCACAGAGGAAATTGAGACATTTTGATCTCAGACTCAAGGAAGAATAGAAAGCAAAAATGCTCCATCAGCCAGGACTCTCCTACTGAGAAAACTAGGACCCAGAAGAAGCGAAGAAGATACCACTGGCCCTTCACTGTATGGAAAATGGTCCTGAAAGGGACCAGCTGGAGGGAGGTGTTACTCTGTTGAAAGAGGGAAGCAGGGAGAAAATTAATTCTCCATAACACAGTTTAAAGCTTCATACCCCGTTTTTTCATATTGTTTATTTATTATGATGATGATGCTTAAATTTGAGCAATCCATAACTCGACCCCTGTACCAACCCTTAGTAAAGAAGCTTATTTAGGCAGAGGAAATCTATCAAATACATTCAGCAATGTTCCTGGCCCTGAAGATAAATGAACAAGTCACGGACCTTGTCCCTAGTGAGCTCAGTCCTTTTAGCCCTTTTTGCTCATTTGGTTGTTTATTCAAACCACATTAATTGAGTATATGAAGGGGAGGCTATAAGAGTAATTATTAGAGGACACCTAAGTTACAATGGGTTGGGACTAAGAAAGCCTATCTGTGTATTTAGTCGCTCGGTTATTTCCAACTCTCTGCAACCCTGTGGACTGTAGCCCTCCAGGCTCCTTTGTTCGTAGGATTCTCCAGGCAAGAATACTGGAGTGGGTTGCCAAGATGACATTTATATGAAACCTGAAGGATGAGGAGCTGGTCCAGGAGCTAGGGATGGGAAGGGAGAATGCTGAGTGATTGGAACAGTGTGTGCAAAGTCCTGAGGTGGGAAGGGGGTGGCTAGGGGGTTTGAAGAGCAGAGAGGGAGGGCTAGTATGCACAAGAGGAGGTGATAAGATACCCAGTGAGGTCATGCTGTAGGAAGGCATTTCTTCTTCTTCTCCCAGATAACCTCACAACCCACGCCCTTCACTTTGTTCAAGTCTTTGCTCCAACCACCTTCTCAGTTAGGCCTGCCCTGACCATGTCACCTAATGGTAATAGCCCTCTTATTCCAATTCCTTTCCTTTGCACTTATCAGCCTCTAATGTAGTATAATAATTTTTTTTAATGTTTCTTCTATGTTTTCCCCTACCCTCTTCTGTAAGCGTCAGGAAATCAGGAATTTTTAACTGTTTTATTTACTGATGTATTCCCAACATTTAGAATGGGGCCTGGCATATGCTCAGTCAGTAACTAGTGAATGGAATTTTTTGAATTTTTAAAATTTATTTTTATCTTAAGATTTTTATTTCTTTTATTTTTATTTTGTGATAGAGCCACACTGCATGTAGGATCTTAATTCCCCAACCTGCAGTGGAAGCACTGCATCTTAATCATTGGACTGCCAGGGAAGTTCCTTATTGGATGGAATTAAACTGAAATGCAATAAATGTTTTAAGCATGGATGTGACTTTCTCTCATTTATATTTTCCAAAGATGACTCTGGATGCTGAGTGAAAAGGGTATTTTAAATCTGAAAGATACTTTCTTTTCTGCATTGCTCTATGTGAACACCAGAATATAAAATCAAGACTCAGTTGGGAAGATGTTGAACTGCTTTCCTTTCTGAATCTCCCAGGTAGAGAAAGAGGTAACCTGGGTATTATGGAGACTTCAGGCACACAGGTGGGAGCCCCAGAAGGAAGCCCCTTCAAGTTAAGTCAAGCTAGAAGCACACCCTGCAAGCGTGCCTACCTACAAAGCCCAAAATAACCGGGATAGTTAAACGACAGCTTACAGAAGGTGTGTTTGTGCTTTGATTCTCTTTGCTGGGGCTTGCTACTGCCTTGAGGAAGAAACTGTTTACTTTTCATATCAGATGTTTTTAAATTTTCAGGTTTCACTCAAAAGCATAGCAATTTGTACTGGTTAACTCTTTTTAAAGAAGTCTTGAAAGAAATTGCCTCAGGATGGGGCGCTCATACTCCATTAACAGGAGATTTATTGGTTACACAGGCTTAGAAAGCCTACTCTAGGCTGATTCATTCATTCAACAAATATTTATAGAACATTTTCTGTGTGCATGGCCTTGCTGGGGAGTTAAAGGGGCAGTTCTTCTACAGGCTTCTTATGAAGCTTACGTCCTAGTTGAGGAAATGACTTATGTGCACAAGAAGTTAAATAGAGTCAAAAACTCAAAATGTGCCCCAAGGCAGCTTATGAGTAAGAGCTAAATCGGTGTCGGAGATACCAGTCTAGTTGTTTTCACTACCTCAGACAGCCATACAGTAAAGAGAAATGTGGTGAGTTTTCCTAAAGCGGAGTGTAAGTTCTTTCTACATTGAAGGAACTGATGGTTATTCTGAGACTATGCCTTTTGTGCTTTTTGAGTGATAAAATGTCTTTAGTAAGATAATTGTGATGCTAGTGTTGTAAGTCTTTGGTTTGGCAGAACAAAAAGTTGACAGTCCCATATTGAACTTTATTATTGTTTGGAAAAGTCTTACTGGTCTGTTAAATCCCCCAAACTAGAAAGTGCTGCAGCTGAGGGAAGAAGGATGGACAGGAGGGGCCGCTGACCACGTGGAGTGACTGCACACTGGATGCCCAGGGCCATGCTAGCCTGTTCCACCACATCTTTGCAGAGCTGAACTTAACCATACTCTGAGTTGAGGAGATGTGAACAAGAGGGGTGACAATGGGGACGGCCAGCTTGGAGCCTCCCTCTCCGAGGAGTGTGTAGTGGTGATTACTGGGAAATAAGTGAAAGTGCTAGTCCCTCGGTTGTCTCTGACTGTTTGTGACCCCATGGACTTTGGTCCTCCAGGCTCCTCTGTCCATGGAATTCTGCAGGCAAAAAAACTGGAGTAAGTTGCCATTCTCTTCTCCAGGGGATCTTCCTGAACCATTTGAAGTAAAACTGGGACATGTTATATGGAAAACCTTCAATGTCGAAATAAGGAGATAGACTTAGAGGAATAGGCACCATTTTAGTGCATAGTTTTAAAGCAGAAAAATGACATGAAGGAGTATTACTTTTAAAAGACTAATCTCAACATAAACCAGGGACTTTGAGTGATGCCGGTGTAACGGCAGGCCCACCAGTAGTACAGTAACAAGGGTCCCCCTCTGGTGCGGCATGTCTGCAGCGGCGAAGTGGTGTCTGTGTAGAGACAGAGGAAATCTCTTAGCTTTCTGTTACGTTTTTCCGTGATCCTGAAGTTCTCTAAAAAATAAAGTCCATTAAAAAACAATCAATCTGGCATGTTAAGTGGAAAGTTAATGGTGATGAGGAAGATCCTGTTTTGAGAGATCTGAAGCTTATATGATTTGGGGAGTCATCTTTAAGAAAAGGAATGTAAAATCACATGTACAAAATTAGGTATAAACACTTGAAAGGGGTTTGTCTACGCAAGCAAGGCATCCTAGATTTTTGGACTTACAAACTAAACGACGAATCCACTTCTATAAGGGAGTGACTCTACGGGCGGAGGACCCAGTCAGGAAGCAATTGTAATAGCCTAGACCCAAGAAGAGAGGACAGAAAACAAAGTAGTAATATCCATCAGTGGAGAAGATGGAAGACAGGGAGTGAGTTCTGCGTGTTAGCAAAGGAGGAAAATTATAGTGAGTAGTGGGATCTGAGGGGAGGGAGGGACCAGCAGAGGTGACTCTAAGGTTTGTATTACAGTCAAGTATAGGGAAATCAGGGCAGGAAGCGGGTGGGAGGTGTTGCCTTTGGCTTGATGACACCACCTCTGTGAGGAGGTGGGAGTCAAGGGCATGGTTTCCTAGATGCCAGGCACAGTGGAGGCCCAGCATTTTGATGAAAGGTGTGCATGAGAGAGATTTCTAAGGCAGAGAATCTGACTCTGAAGAGAGGCGGCATCCTCAATGGGAGGAAATTTTCAATCCTGCGACATTTCAATTCTGTTTTCCCATTGGCCCCGCAGAAATCTTAGAGGAATAGAAAATTGTATTACTTGCTCCAAGAACCAGAATAAAGACAGGAAACAGTGGTTGCTGGTTACCTTTTCCGGGAGTGGCCTAGCGGATGTTTACAGGAAAGATTCCTTTCTGCCCTTTGACTTGTAGAGCTTTCAGACTAGAAATAGTGCCTCCAGAGTAGAAATCCTAGGGGGACAGAGCAAATACAAATAATAGATAAAACAGAAGTGGAATTTCCCAGGTCACAAAGCACCCTTGCACATCCCTCAAAAAAGAAAGGAAAACAGCTGGGGAGGGAGTGTGGAGAAACTTTGTTAATACAAGACTGCATCTCTGTTCCTCTCCCCTCTTCAGTCTCGCTCTTTTCATCCCCCACTCTCCTAAATTCCCTTCCATTGACTAAACAAGAATACCAAATGGAGGTGAGAGTAGGAAAAGCATATATAATAAATGGTTTCCCCAAATCATAGGTTGTTTTAAAAGAACAGCCATCCTTGCTGTCAGTACAGTTGCATCAGATGAAATCACAGTCCTTACCAAGGACCCAGCTAATTCAACTGAGACTGGAGTTAGTTTTGCCCCCCCCCCCGCGGCGCCCCCCCCCCCCCCCCCCCCCCCCCCCGTCATAGACCAGTCCGTAAAGAATCTGCCTGCAATGCAGGAGACCCAGGTTCTATTCCTGGGTCATGAAGGTCCTCTGGAGAAGGAAATGGCAACCCACTCCAGTATTCTTGCCTGGAGAATCCCATGGACAGAGGATCCTGGTGGGCTGCCGTCCATGGAGTTGCAAGAGTCAGACACGACTGAGCGACTTTCATAGTGCTCAGTTGGTCTCAGATGTCAGGGTACAAATCCTTGCATACCATTCCCTAGCTGGTTAACTGTGCTCAGGTTATCCCGTTACCTTATCTGAGAAGTGAAAATAACAAGAGAGGACAGTGGAAAGTAATTAGCAGAGTCCTTAGACAGGCGGAAAGTACAAAGGCAGGTCCAGATTTTATGGGGCCTAAAGATTATACAACTGTGAGGGCCCTCAAATAAAAAGAAGTTAAACCTTATTTTTAGAAGTTTTATGTGAATACATTGCTAAGGCCCCTCACAGGGTCTGGGATGAGGGCTTTTTAAAGTAGGAAGACCTGAAGCTTCATCTTCATCAGATTCAAAGTAAACCCTCCTTTGAATAAATGTTCAAAACCAATGCTAGCCTTTGCTGTTCTGTATTTATTTTTAAAATGTTTATGGAGCATTTACTATGTGCCAGGCTGTGAGGTCCTGCTAGGTGTTAAGGGTGTTGCACATCTGGAAATTCTATGCCCTCTGTAAAGGGAAAGTCATTAAATATCAAAGCAAACCAAATTCCTTATCTAAAGAATGTGGTTGGATTTGACAAAACACCCCTAGCTAATAAATGACTGCGAAGCACTTTGCAGACCTCCTTAACAGAAATCCGGCACCAGCAGAATAGATGAGCTTTTTGTAATCGTTATTTAATTTTTTTCATTTAAAGAATTGTGGTAAAATACACATAAGATTTGCTATTTAAACCATTGTTAAGTGTACAGTTCAGTGGTTTTAAGTATATCCATATTGTGCAGACATCAACACTATCCATCGCCAAAACAATTTTTGTCTCGAAAAGCTAAAACTCTCTACCCATTAAACCCTAACTCTTCATTTCCCTTCCCCAGAGCCTCAGGCAACTGCCATTCTTATTCTGTCTCTGTGGTTTTTGACTCCTGAGAGTGGTCAAATACTCTGAGTATTTTCTATCTTGGATCTGTAAGAAACCACTTATAGAGTACTTCATGTAGGTATAATCAGACAGTATTTATCTTTTTGCTATGGACTTATTTCACTTAGTATAATGTCCTCAAGTTTTATCTATGTTGTAGCTTGTGTTAGAATTGCCTTCCTTTTTTGAGGCTGAGTAATACTCCACCACACGTTTATACCACATTTTGCTTAATCATTCATCCGTCAATGGACACTTAGGTTTAGCTATCCTGAATTATGCTTCTGTAAACATGGATATACAAGTGGTCTTCATTTTTACTTTGCTTTAGAACATTTGCACCCCTACAATTACTGATTAGAATGTACTTGGATTATTGCTTTGCTTTTCTCACATGTGAATTAAATAAAGCAGTTAAGAGACTTGCCTGGTGGTCCAGTGGTTAAGATTTTGCCTTCCAGTGCAGGGGTGCAGGTTCCATCCCTGGTCAGGGAGCTAAGATCCCACATGACTCGCAGCCAAAACATAAAACAGAAGCAACATTGTAACAAATTCAATAAAGACAATAAATAAATAAATAAAGCAGTCAAATGTCTAAGAGCCAGTAATTAAGCTTAAGTTCCTCTTCATAGTTGACCCTATATTTATTTCACTGCCAGGACAAGGACAGTGGGTCAGTGCAGCCCTTATCTAGGTCTTAAGAATCTGGGTTCTGGTGCCAGCAAGACTGTAAATGTTCTTTATGTGATATTAGGGAAGATTCTTTCACTTTGCTGGGCCTCAGTTTCTTCCTCTGTCTTGTGAGTGATTTGGACTAAGAATTCCTTTCCAGGCCTGTGTCTTGGGAAATTCCTTATTTCCAGGCAAACTAGGATGGTTGGTCATCCTCCTTTCATCAAGTACTCAAATATGACACCAGATTTTTTTTTTTTTTTTAATGCTAGATTAAATAGAAAAGTGATAGCTGCTCAGTCTTGTCTGACTCTTTGGCAAGAATACTTTCACAAGAATTCTCCAGGCAAGAATACTGCAGTGGGTTGCCATTCTCTTCTCCAGGGGATCTTCCTGAGCTAGGAATTGAACCCCGGTCTCCCACTTTGCAGGCAGATTAAATAGAACAAAGCTGTTTACCTCTCCCCTCAACCCACCCTCCCCACCCCCCCAGGAAATATCAAAAGAGAATGCAGCAGCTGAATCAGGTTAGAACAAAATTCCAAATGTGTAATTTTTAACAGGCCTTTTGGGAAAGTGTTGATTTCAGATCCTGTTAAGAAGTCATCCCTCACAAATGTTCTGGTTAGGGAGGCTTGTATGTTAACGATTAGACAAGAGCTATTAAAATCTCAGCTGAGCAGCTTAAAATATTTTCTGCTCTTAATAAATAGCTTAGCCTCTCATGGAACCAACCGTAAAGCAGATAGGATTTTTTTCCCCCTCAAAGTGCAGATTTATATATTATGGAGGAAAATGAAACAAACAGTAACAGTGAATGAACAAAACTAAACTAAGATGTGCTCTGTGTCTAATCCACAGCTAAAAGGAACGCTGAGCCTGGAAAATGTTGAAATCCCACCTCCTTGTATAGGAATGTGTTAATGTGCTTGCCTCCAATCCCACATGAGCCCCTTTTACTGGGGGGACAATTCAGCCAGCTTCCAGCTGCCATAAAGAGGCAGGGCTGATGTGAACGCAAAGAAGGCTTGAGGACTGTTAACTTCAAGGCGTGAAATGGAATCCTGGTTGATTTGGATTTCAGCTCAATTCATTGGTCACATATTTTGAGATTATTTGTAGTTTCAATCCTAGGTCCATAGGCAGTAATAGTGCATTATTGATTTAATTGAGTCTTGTTTTTCCAGTGGTCATGTATGGATGTGAGAGTTAGACTATAAAGAAATCTGAGCGCAGAGGAATTGATGCTTTTGAACTGTGGTATTGCAGAAGACTCTTGACAGTCCCTTGGACTGCAAGGACATCCAACCAGTCCATCCTAAAGGAGATCAGTCCTGGGTGTTCATTGGAAGGACTGATGTTGAAGCTGAAACTCCAATACTTTGGCCACCTGATGCAAAGAGCTGACTCATTTGAAAAGACCCTGATGCTGGGAAAGATTGAGGGCAGGAGGAGAAGGGGACGACAGAGGATGAGATGGTTGGATGGCATCACCGACTTGATGGACATGGGTTTGGGTGAACTCCAGGAGTTGGTGATGGACAGGGAAGCCTGGTGTGCCACGGTTCATGGGGTCGCAAGGAGTCAGACACGACTGAGCAACTGATCTGAACTGAACTGACATAAGACCTAAACAGCAACCTTGAGGCCATACAAGTACTTGTATGGGCATATGTACTTCTCCCTACAAGTGCATGGAAATGAAAAGACAATTCCCCACATCAATTATTATTCCCTATAGAAAGTGGTTTAGTGATCCATTCTTTTCTGGTCTATCATGTTAGAATCTGTATTTATAGATCAAATTATATTTTGATTATAAAACATGTTTTATAAAAAACTTATTATAAACAAATGAGTCATTCAGATTTCATACATTAAGATAATATATGTAAGGTAAGACTTTATAACCCTGGGGACTCAGTCAGTAAAGAGTCTATCCACAATGTGGGAGACCTGAGTTTGATCCCTGGGTTGAGAAGATCCCTTGGAGAAGGAAATGGCAACCCATCCCAGCATTTTGCTTGAAGAATCCCAGGGACAAAGAAGCTTTGTGGCCTACAGTCCACGGGGTCACAAAGAGTTGAACATGACTGCCTGAGCAACTAACACTTTCTTTTCAAGACATTATTATCTTTATTTTGTAAATGGAGAAATGGAAGCCCAGAGAAGTTATGAGTTTTTTTGTACAGATACAAAATTGGTAAGTTGACAGAGCTGGGCCCAAACCTAGGTCTTCTCAATCAAAATCTGGGCTCATTAAAAGGCAAAGCAAAATGTGTTTCCCTTTTTAAAAATATTGCTTCTAGCATTTTTGCTAATCTTTCTCATGCATTGATATCATCTAAAGACAATGATTAACAGGAGTTCAGAGAGAGTGTTAAAGAGAAGAAGGACAAAAAGCAATGTTGGGTAACACTTCCATTTAAAGGACCAGCGGGGGGAGAGAAGACAGCAACGAGGTTGGGGTTGGGGTATCTGAGAAGGAGCAGGGGACCCAGTGAGCTTAGTGCCACCTCCTAAGACGAGGGAAGGGGAGAGCAAACTTGTCTGTAAGGACAATAACTGACCATGACCTGGGGTTTGGTGTTCAGGAAGATACTGATAACTGCAAGGGTTTCATATAGCCAGAGTCTTGGGTTCAGTAAATTCAAATAATCACCCTTACTTCAACAAACCCTCAGATGTTGGCAGCTTTCCCATTTGACTGCAGTGACACTGATGAGCAGCTTTCCAAGCAGCCACTGCACCTTTGAACTTTCTCTCCTTAGGAGTTCATTCTTAAACAGTATGCCTACCACATATTGGGTACTCTTTTAAGTACTACGTATGAGGGCTGTAAACAAAATGGTCAAACTTTCTGTACTCTTAAACTTACCTTCTGGTGGGGAGAAACGACTTAAACTAAAAGAAGGGTGCTGTCAGGCGGTACGAAGCGCTATGAAGAAAAATCATACCTGAGGTGACTGTTCATGGGTTCTGGAATAATACTGAAGCAAAGGGCAAAGGAGAAAAGGAAAGATATACTCATGTGAATGAAGAGTTCCAAGGCTAGCATGGAGAGATAAGAACACCTTCCTTAGTGATCAGTGCAAAGAAACAGAGGAAAACGATAGAATGGGAAAGACTAGAGATCTCTTCAAGAAAATTAGTGATACCAAGGGAATATTTCATGCAAAGACGAGCACAATAAAGGACAGAAATTGTATGAATCTAAGAGAAGCAGAAGATACTAAGAAAAGGTGACAAAAATACGCAGAAGAACTATACAAAAAAGATCTTCATGATAACCAGATTTCCAGATGATCATGATGGTGTGATCACTCACCTAGAGCCAGACATCCTAGAATGTGAAGTCAAGTGGGCCTTAGGAAGTATGAACAACGATAGTGGAGATGATGGAATTCCAGTTGAATTATTTCAAATCCTGAAACATGATGCTGTGAAAGTGCTGCACTCAATATGCCAGCAAATTTGGAAAACTCAGCAGTGGCCACAGGACTGCAAAAGGTCAGTTTTCATTCCAATCCCAAAGAAAAGCAATGCCAAAGAATGCTCAAAGTACCGCACAACTGTACTCATCTCACACGCTAGCAAAGTAATGCTCAAAATTCTCCAAGGCAGGTTTCAACAGTATGTGAACTATGAACTTCCAGATGTACAAGCTGTATTTAGAAAAGGCAGAGGAAACAGAGATCAAATTGCCAACGTCTGTGGGATCATCAAAAAAGCAAGAGAGTTCCAGAAAAACATCTTCTGCTTTATTGAGTGTGCCAAAACCTTTGACTGTGTGATCAAAACAACCTGGTAAATTCTTAAAGAGATGGAAATACCAGACCACCTTACCTGCCTCCTGAGAAATCTGTTTACAGGTCAAGAAGCAACAGTTAAAACCGGAAATGGAATAATAGACTGGTTCTAAATAGGGAAATGAGTATGTCAAGGTTGTATACTGTCACCCTGCTTTTTTAACTTATATGCAGAGTATATCATGCAAAATGCCAGGCTGGATGAAGCACAAGCTGGAATCAAGATTGCCAGGAGAAATAGCAATAACCTCAGATATGCAGATGACACCACCTTTATGGCAGAATGCAAAGAAGAGCTAAAGACCCTCTTGGTGAAAATGAAAGAGGAGAGTGAAAAGTTGACTTAAAACTCAACATTCAGAAAACTAAGATCATGGCATCTGGTCCCATCACTTCATGGGAAATAGATGGGGAAACAATGGAAAAAGTGACAGGCTTATTTTGGGGGGCTCCAAAATCACGGCAGGTGGTGACTACAGCCATGAAATTAAAAGATGCTTGCTCCTTGGAAGAAAGGCTATGACCAACCTAGATAGCATATTAAAATGCAGAGACATAACTTTGCCAAAAAAAAGGTCTATCTAGTCAAAGCTATGATTTTTCCAGTAGTCATGTATGGATGTGAGAATTGGACTATAAAGAAAGCTGAGCGCAGAAGAAGTGATGCTTTTGAACTGTGGTGTTGGAGAAGACTCAAGGATCTCAAACCAGTCAATCCTAAAGGAGATCAGTCCTGAATATTCATTGGAAGGACTGATGCTGAAGCTGAAACTCCAATATTTTGGCTACGTGATGTGAAGAACTGACTCATTGGAAAAGATCCTGATGCTGGGAAAGATTGAAGGTGGGACGAGAAGGGGATGACAGAGGATGAGGTGGTTGGATGGCATCATCACCTCAATGGACATGAGTTTGAGCAAGCTCCAGGAATTGGTGATGGACAGGGAGGCCTGATGTGCTACAGTCCACTGGATCGCAAAGAGTTGGACACAACTGAGCGATTGAACTGAACTAAGGAGACCCCTTGGTCATTTACTCATTAGTCAATGATTATTTGTTAAGCACCAACTGTATGACAGGCACTGTGCTAACTGCTGTGTAGGTGGAAAGTGGGGAACACCGATGGTTACCATTCTCATGAGAATGATTGATACTGCCTACAGGGGGAGTGAGCTTCCCAGGCGGCACTAGTGGTAAGGAGCCAGACTGCTGATGCAGGAGACATAAGAGACAATGGTTTGATCCCTGCGTGGGAACGATCCCCTGGAAGAGGGCATGGCACCCCACTCCAGTGTTTTTGCCTAGAGAATCCCTTGGACAGAGAAGCCAGGTGGCCTACAGTCCATAGGGTCTCAAAGAGTCGGACAGGACTAAAGCGACTTAGCATGCATGCATGCAGGGAAGGAGTAGAGAGTGAGAAGAAAAGAGTACACAGGACCAGTCCCAAAGGACACTAATAGTTCAGAGTCAACTGGCCCACAAATGAGAAGCCACCAAAGGAGAAGCTGCAAAGAGGCAGAAGGGAAAGCAGGAGAGGGTGCTTTCTCCTAGAAGCCAAGAAGAGAGATGTACAAGGAGGTAATGAGTAGCCTATCTATCCTTAGACTACTGCTGAGACATCAGATAAGGTGAGGGGCTGTGAAAGATCCCTCCACAGTAAGGTTCTTAATGGCAGGGCTAGAGTGGGTGTGTTGAAAAGTGGCTGGGATGTGCATTTTCAAATTCAGACCTCTTATTCACAAACCTGAGTCAACAAGACAAGAGCTGGATGGATATGTGAAACTCAGGGAGAAAATTTTTTTCCCTTGTTTTTTAATTTTTACAATGTGGTGTTGGTTTCTGCCAAACAACAACATAAATCAGCCATAATTATACATATATCCCCTTCAGAGGAAATTTTCACAGATGAAATATAGTAGCTTATGTTTGGAAGCTGATGAAAAGAATTCATGAAAGCAAATTACTTAAGTCGTTTTTTAAAATGCAACTCCTAGTTAGAAATATATCTTTTCGCTGGGACTCAGTATGTGCTCTACACACGTACAATTGAGACAAATGTTTCAGAAAACAATAGTTTAATAAAACAATGTTTGCCTTTATTATGTTTGATGGGCTCTGATAATTTCTATTTTCTTCTATCTCATTTTAAATTAAGTTATAAAAGTGCAATTAATTATGTACTCAATGTAATCAATTCAAACAAAGCAGAAATAGTACAGTAAAAGTGAAAATTCCTCCTTCATACCTGCTATCCTTCCAATTACCATTTCTTGGCTCAGAGGAGCACTTGGAATTAACAATTTGATGTTTATCCTTTGAAAGCACTTACTAAGCATTAAGTATGAGCACGCACAAACACACACACACACAAGTTTGTTTGGTTTTGGTTTTTGTGAATGTGATCATATATACTCTTGTTCTGAAACTTGACTTTTTTTCTCTCTCTGTGTTGAAGGTATTTTATGTTATGTTATGTTATTTCTAAAGAATGAGGTGGATAATACATTATTATCCACCTCATTCTTTAGAAAGGCTAGTAGTTTTCTAGTGTATGAATGTACTGTGATTTATGTAAGTTCAGTTCAGTTCAGTTCAGTCATTCAGTCGTGTCCGACTCTTTGCGACCCCATGAATCGCAGCACGCCAGGCCTCCCTGTCCATCATCATCTCCCGGAGTTCACTCAAACTCACGTCCATTGAGTCGGTGATGCCATCCAGCCATTTCATCCTCTGTCGTCCCCTTCTCCTCCTGCCCCCAATCCCTCTCAGCATCAGAGTCTTTTCCAATGAGTCAACTCTTCGCATCAGGTGGCCAAAGTTACTGGAGTTTCAGCTTTAGCTGAAACTTTTAGCTTTCCTTCCAAAGAAATCCCAGGGCTGATCTCCTTCAGAATGGACTGGTTGGATCTCCTTGCAGTCCAAGGGACTCTCAAGAGTCTTCTCCAACACCACAGTTCAAACGCAACAAAAGTATCCCTCTATTTGTAGGACAGTGAAATTGCTTCTAATTTTTTATTGTTTCACACAGTGCTACAATGAATACCTGTGTACAGATGTGAATATTTTTTAAGGAAGAGAATCTTGGAAATAAACAAATAGGAACATTTTGATAGATATTACCAGATAGGTTTCTTTAAAGGCCAAGGTCATTTATACACAATGACATATGATAATGATAATTAGTGATGGTCTACTGTCAATGACAGTCTGTAGTCAATTTGTCATTTTTTTGGTCTATTTCTTGATTTTGACTCACTTTTTAAGGACTTTCCCATTATGAAAATCATAAAAATTCTCCCATATTTCTGTTTATTAATTTTATAGTCTTATTTTATATTTAACATACTTTAAAAATCTATTCAATTAAGTGGAGATAAACGTTATTTTTTTCCACTGAAACCCAATTTTTCCAACACTATTTTGTTAAATATTCTAACCTTTCCCAATGTTTTGAAATCTACCTTTATCTTATCTGTACTCTTATCTGTGGTTTCTTGGGTCTGTGTCACTGATGTATTATATCTTCTAGCAAAAATTCCATATGATTTAATGATAGTAACTTTATGGTTTATTTGATAACTCAGAGAGTGATATTGCCCCTGTTGTTTTTTTTTTTGTTTCATTTTCTTGGTTGTTCTCATATACTTACTTTAATGTCCCACTGTGTTTTGCTTATATTTTCTGTATGAAATATTATACCAAGTCATCCACTTACAGTAAGGCATGGAGGATCAGATGTTTGAGGAGAGTGAGCATTTGAGAAAATTGTAGTGGAAAGTAGAACTAATTTATCAAATGGTCCTGCAGAGAGGAGGCAGCCAAGAATTTATAATAGCATCTATCTGCAATTTGGGTGATTTTTTTTTCATCCATCCTCAGCTGCTCATGAGCAGGTACAAAGAACAGTTTGGTTTGGTTCATGCTGGGATTGGGTGTTGCTAAGACAAGCATAACAGAGGGAGCCAAAGAATGAAGGTATTTTTATTTATTTATGTACTGGTCACACCACGCAGCTTGCAGGACCTTAGTTCCCCAACCAGGGACTGAACTTGCTCACGTGGCAGCGAGAGTATGGAACCCTAACCACTGGAGCACCATGGAGTTCACTTTTTAGAATTTTAAAATTTTTATTAGAATGTTTTTAGAAACAAAGATTGTTTTAAACTTTTTATTTTATATTGGCTTATATTCAATTAACAATGTTGTGATAGTTTCAGGTGGACAGCAAAGGGACTCAGCCACACATATACATGTATCCATTCTCCCCTAAACTCCTGGCCCATCCAGGCTGCCACATAACATTGAACAGAGTTTCCTGTGCTACATGGTAGGACCTTGCAGAAATGAAGATATTTTCATCTCTTTGTCTTCCTTTTGATAAAGATAGAAGACAAAGAATTTTGTTTTCTATTCATCAAATAAGAGTATGTGTGAATAAATGAAGAGAGGTGTAATTTTTTTTGTTTTGCTCTTGCATTAAACATCTTGGTGGTTGTTTAGTCGCTAAGTTGAGTCCAACTCTTGCAACCCATGGACTGTAGCCTGCCAGGCTCCTCTGTCCATGGGATTCTCCAGGCGAGAACACTGGAGTGGGTTGCCATTTCCTTCTCCATGGACTCTTCCCAACCCAAGGATCAAACCTATATCTCCTACATTGCAGGCAGGTTCTGTACCAACTGAGCTAAGAGGGAAGCCCATTTTAGTAAAATAAAAAATGTTAACTCGTGGGCAAGAAAGCTAAATTACAGTTGATTTTAGTATTGTATAAATAACTTATAATACACATATATAATCATGTTATACTTGAGATATTTCCCTTATAATAGGAGAGCACTTTTGGTGTGCACACCTATTTTTTGAGTGTGTATATTTCCCTAACATTTTCTTTGGTACTGAGCATTTTCAAGTGTGTTCCCTGGGGAATCTGAAAATGTTGGTACATATCCATTTGGCAGTTTAGGGATCTGTTAGAGTGTGGGAAAATTCCAAGGTTATTTTCAGGTTACGACATCTGAATACTTCTTTGCAGGTCCAAAGAACAGTTTATTTTTAAAACTGTAAGGATACCTTAGTGTTGGTCCTCACTGAGAGAAGAAATTGCTGTTTGAAAAAAATGTTATTCAAAAAAATCTTGAGTTAGAAAATTGAAGACCTAAACCCAGATGAAATAGAAAACTCTACTGATATTTCAAAGTGCTTGGTTTAATGATATTTTCCTTTACTTAGACAAGCAAGTTAAGGCACTACTGAAGAACGTAATCATAAAGGATATGACAATGGATATGATAGATCCGCCATGAAAATGATGGATATCGCCATGGAAATAAAAAAACAAACCTTTTTATATTTTCCATCTTGTGAACCCAGGCTTTCACAGCATGATTCTCTGTTCTACTCTGGGGAAATAACTCAAAGTCACTCCTTTGGGGCTTCCCAAACTCTTGAGATGCTCTCCATTCTCATTATAGCTCTTCCAGCCTGACTGCATTGTAGGTAGGGAAATATCCAAAAAGCTAAAGCAATCCCACTGATACCCAGGGCTCAACTACTTCAAAGAAGAGGACACAATGTCCTATAGGTTGGTCAGGAAATGGCCTCCCCTAAAGGCATTGACTGCTATGTCCATAGTTTTCAGCAGCCTTCAAAATATTCTCTGTATCTCCTTCAGTGGAGGCAATCTGGACTCATGCAAATTTAAATGAGTTGTTGTGGTCTAGACTCTCATTGAATCAAACTGTGGTCAGATGTGGTGATCACATTTTTCAAGAGTTGCCAGAAACCTCACATTCAACTGTTCTACTCATGTATCCTATGGATGATCAACCACAATTTATTCCCTGAACTTTGAGGGAAGACAGTGAAAATAAACATGAGACATCAATGTATTCTTGGTGTGTACCAACCAACTAGAAATCTCATATTTCAGATTCCGAGTCCTCTTGACACTGTCTTCATCTAATTATAAAACCAGTAAATTTTACCTAAAAAAAGTATATATATATATCTTATATCCATCCTCTCATACCCATTGGCACTGCCAAGGCCTTGGTTCAAGTCTTCATCATTGCCCATCTGATCCACTACAAAGCCAGGCTCTTTCATCTTTTGAAAAGGTACATCTACTACTCTCCTAACAATTTGCGGTGGCTTGTCTGCTCAGATGAATCTTTCAGATGATCTGCCCAGATGATCTGAATTCTTTCAGGTTCTGGTCCTTACCTATGTGTTTCCCGCCTTATATTCTGTTATTCTTTCACTGATGTTCTATGCTCCTACCACATAGATTGCCATGCACTTGCAGTGTTCCTCCCCTTGCCTAAGGCTGGAATTTGAAGTATTTATGTATTAAATTAATTTCTATTGGAATGTAGTTGCTTTACAATGTTGTATTAGTTTTTACTGTACAGAAAAATGAATCGGCCATATGTATACATATACCTCCTCCCTTTTGGACTTCCTTCCCATTCAGGTCACCACAATACATGAAGTAGAGTTCCATGTGCTATACACTATGTCCTTATTATTTATCTATTTTATACACAGTATCAATAGGGTAAATGTGTTAATCCCAACCTCTCAAACCCTTTTCCCACCTTGGTAATCCAAGTGTGTGTGTGTGCCAAGCCACTTCAGTCGTGTCCGACTCTTTGCCACTCTATGGACCATACCTTGCCAAGCTCCTCTGTCCATGAGATTCTCCAGGCAAGAATACTGAAGTGGGTTGCCGTGCTCTCCTGCAGGGAATCTTCCCAACCCAGGGATTAAACCCCCGTCTCCTGCAGCTCCTGTGTAGCAGTCAGGTTCTTTACTACTAGTGCCACTTGGGAAGCCCTTGGTGTCCATACATTTGTTCTTTATATCTGTGTGCACTCTATTTCTGCTTTGCAAATAAGATCATCTATACCATTTTTCTTGGAGGAGGCAATGGCAACCCACTCCAGTGTTCTTGCCTGGAGAATCCCAGGGATGGGGGAGCCTGGTGGGCTGCCATCTATAGGGTCGCACAGAGTCGGACATAACTGAAGTGACTTAGCAATACCATTTTTCTAGATTCCACATATATGTGTTATTATACAATATTTGTTTTTCTCTTTCTGACTTACTTCAATATATTTAAAGAACAGGAACAAGTCAATCAGAATGAACTCTGCAACTACTGAGAACTGCTTATAAGGACAGTCTGCTAAACATCAGCTCTGACTGCTATTTCTAGCATCTTGACCATGATTCTCTTCCTGGGAAAATTCTATGGTTCCTTTACATGGTCCACAGAAGACTAGCCATTAAGCAGTGGCTGGAGGTAAAGGACAGCATCATTTAGAAAGGTTTAAGGACACAAAAACACCATGATAACGTGTCCAGCACCTATGTAGAGACTGAAGTATTTGCACAGTAAGCACTACTTGCAGAACCTAAAATGACCTTTTATATTTTTGAGATGTGCTAAACACACACACACACACACACACACACACACTGCCTTTTCTCTGGTTGCTTTGTAAATAATTTTGCCTCCTTCTGTTTTTCAGAATTTAATCAGCAAGAGACTTCTACCTCTTACTCAGGCCCTCCAGCAGATCAGTTCCCCCACCCCAGGCTTAATCTTTTTATTTCCATGCTGACTTTTTATTTCCATTATGTCCTGAACTGACCTAAAAGTTCAAGGAAAAGTTTCAGGATCCTCTCTAACAAGAAAATAATACACATTTTTCTTCAATCCAGATAATGGTGTGCAAACTAGTCATTGTTAATTGTATTTCCTACATTAGTATTGTCAAGAAATTATCAATGGGACTTTCCTGGTGGTCTGGTGGCTAAGACTCTGTCCTCCCAACGTAGAGGGCCTGGATTTGATCCCTGGTCAGGGAACTAGATCCCACGTGTTGCAACTAAGAGTTCGCATGTTGCAACTGAAGAACCCATGGGCTGCAACAGACCCAGCACAGCCCAGCAAATAAATTAAAACAAAATATTTTCAAAAATACTTAAAAAAAGAAATGATCATCAAGTCATTGCTCAATATGAAACACTTAAACTAGCATTGAGAGGAATTTAAAGAAGTAACCAACACAGTCCATATTCCCTGTGTGTGAGCTGATAGTCTGCTGTGGAGATAAGACATGAACAACTAAACACTATGGCAATTCTGGGAAAGAAGTGTCTATGCCTCTTTGTCAGTGAGGTGAGGCTTTCTGGGGGAGCTGAGTCTTGAGCTGGGCATTGAAATGTAGGAAGAATTCCAGCACTGTCTCAACAAGAGAAGTGTGGATGCTACATGGACACAGATAAAATGTGACAGGATGAAGCAGGGCCCAGACCTCGAGATGAAGCTGGAAAAGTCAATAGGGTCAGACTGCAGATCAAATCATGCCAGGAGGAGGCATCTGGGGTTTTTACCAGAAATAGACCTCTTAAAGTTTTGTTAAACAGAAGCTTGGCAGAAAGCAGCATTTAAAAATATTAATCAGGTGATAGTAGCTAGCAAGCAGTGTGCTGGAAAGAAATGTGGAATAGCAAAAAACAGCAGGGGCTCTGTGTTGAAATACTGGATTCGAACCTGGCTCAGACACTCTCTAATTATGGGGGCTTGGACAAGTTACTTAACCTCCAAGTCTCCATTTAATCAGCAATAAAAATAGAGATTATACTCATTCTAAGGATTATTATGAGAATAATAATATTTCATTTACGTCTGTTATCTCATTTAATCCTTATATCATTGTTCTACTGTGGCAAAATATACTTAACATGAAATTTACCATTTTAACCAGTTTTAAGTGTACAGTTCAGTACCTTTAAGTACATTCATACCACCATCCATCTCCAGATCCCAAAGTGAAACTCTGTATCTATTTAAAAAATAACTCCCCATTCTCAGTTTCCAGGTCCTGGCAACCACCCTTCTACTTTTTGTCTCTATGAATCTGACTATTCTAGATGCTTTATATAAGTAGGCTCACACAGTATTTGTATTTTTGTGTCTGGCTTATGATGTCTTCAAGGCTCATTCATGTTGCTGCATGTGCCAGAATTTTCTTCCCTTTTAAGCCTGAATGCTATTCCATGGAGTATCTTACATTACTGTTTTATCACAAGAAAATTGGACTTAACTTATCCAAAATAGCACAGCTAATAAAAGGAAGAGGTAGGATTTGGACTGAAGGCTTCCTTTGTGAGTCAGCTGGTAAAGAATCCACCTGAAATGTGGGAGACCTGGGTTTGATCCCTGGATTGGGAAGATCCTCTGGAGAAGGACAATGTTACCCACTCCAGTATTCTGGCCTGGAGAATTCCATGGACTGTATAGTCCCCGGGGTCTCAAAGAGTCGGACGCAGCTGAGCAACTGTCACTTTCACTTTTCAATCTGATTCCATAACTTATTATTATAAGCTTATATACTATATATCTTGTGTTTCCCTGTATATCCTGTCTCATATAGGTAAGGAACCCAACACTGCAGCTGGCACAGGATGGCTATTGCAGAAAGATATTCAGTTGCTCTTGACTACCTAGCACCTCTTCCTCAGCTCAGCCTGGTAAAAAATCCCTTTTTCTTGAGGAACTTCTTCTGTGATTGTTCCACTCTCCACACAAAGGCTACAAGTTTGAGCTCATTACCCAGGCTCAAATAGGGACTTTTTTCAGGAAAGTCACAGGGATGCAATCAGAATCCTCTCTGGTTGTAAGCCAGGGTCATGACGGTTCATTTTAAATTTAAGCAGGAAGATGGCAAGAGAGATGAAGTCCTGAGCATTCATCTGATTCCTGGGTTTGGATATGGGCAAAGCCAATCGTCCCCATCAACTTCCCAGATACATGATCCAATATATTCCTGGTTTTTGCTTTTAAGCTACTTAAAATTGAATTTCTGTAACTTGCAAGAGAAATAAACCTGACCAATACACTGGATCAAATGACCCTCATGGGAACAGAAAGATAGAAACTAACAAGTTTGGATACCCGGTGAGCAAGAATAATTTATTATTGAAGAAGTAGGAAAAGTTGCAATTTGGGGTATGGAAGGGAAAGTTACTGGTACTCCAAGGAGTCTTGAGTGCTATCTAGCTTCCACAGGTAAAATGCACTTTACTTCTGATTACTAACCATTTCATCCGCTTCTAGGATCTCAAACTCATAAAGTGTTCAGGGTCTGGTTGGGGGTAGAACTTTTGGACTCTCACCATTATCCTCCATCCCCACTTAATAACCTAGTACAAATTCTCCTTCCAAATGTAATCCATCCATAATGTGCTCATTCATTCCTGTAACACATACTTGTTGAGTGCTCAGTGTATGTCAGGCACTGTTTTAGGTGCTGAGGATACAGTGATGAGAAAATAAACACAACCCCCTCTCTTTAAGGAGTGTGTCATCTCGTGGAGAAAAGAGTCATAGAATGGACTATCACACAAATGAATATAGTTAGGAATTGTGTTACAGAAGGGCTATGAAGAAAATGGAGTTTCATAAAAGGGATGTTGGAATGTCTAATTTAGATAAAGCAAGGACATTAGGGATAGTTTCTCTGGGGGAAATAACATTTATACCAAGGCCAGGCCAGGGTAAGAAGTCAACACTGAAATGAAAAGGAGAGGTGGGAACCAGAGAACCGTCTCACCTACCCAGAAGAAACAAGTGATTCACCCATCAGGAATGTGAGGCAGGAAGACTTAAAACAGGTTTCTTTGAAGTGTAGCTCCACAGGGCCTTAGAGAGGGACCAGCAAATCAGTTAGCTATTGTAGGGACCCCACTGCCTGTTGCCCAGTCACCTCTCTGTGACTCTGCTCATTCATTCATTTACTCATTCAAGAAATATTTATGAATAACCCACAGGTTGGGGGTGGGCATTGTGTTAAATGATGAGGATGCAGGAGTAGGAAGACAATCTCTAGTCTAGTTCTCAGCAGGAAGGCAGAAGTATGGGAGGGCTCTTCCTCAAACGGCTCTAAGAGACAGCCAGATCCTTCCCTCAGGGAACAGTTAGACTCAGGTTTATGAGCTTGTTTCCTAAGCCTTCTTTCTCCAGGCACTCACCCCTAGCAGACTTGTACACTTTCATTTTCCCTCGGAGATTTAAATCTAGTCGTTCCAGCAGAAGCAAAGCTCCTTAACCCACAAAAAACTAAGAAAGGAATCACGTGGGGCAACATGGCAGAAAGACACCCACCAGCAGGGCTGTCCAGCCCCTCCGGATAAACATAAGGAAAGGTCATCCAAACACAGGAAGACAGCCGTCCCCTTCCCTTTTCCTTTACCCCCTCCCCTTCCTCCCTCTGGCTCCCTTATCCCTAGAGGGTGGACCCAGCCTTTCCCAAAGTTTATTCTGAGAACTCCAGGCTCCCACAATGGAACGTGCTGCGGACATGGGAATATAACAGCCCAGCCAACAGGGAAAACCAAAAATATAAACGGAGAGATTTAATAGATTCCTTTCTCTCTCTCCCTCAGAGTTACAGCCGAAATGTCCGCTATTACTGCTTTTACTATTCTTGATATGTCAGCTCTTCTAGGGAGGAGGCCTTCTGATGTTTACTGCGTTTGTCAGCAAACACTTTGCCCGGAAAAAAGTTAAGATCTTTCTTAGGATCTCAGTGCCACTGACTTGGTCCATTAAAAAAATGCAATAAAATGTTAGGAAGCAAAGTTCAGAAAGCCTTGCATCTCAAACCCTGGCCATGAGTGTAATAAGAATATGAATAACACTAATACTGTAGGAAAACTTATAAAGCTAAGTTTCTTTTAAACCCACTATTGGAATTTTATAAATAGGAACCCTGAGGCCCAAAATAGGAAGTCATTTTATCTTTTACTGACATATTCTGATCAAAACAGTGGTGAGAATATAAGTTTTAGTTTTAATCCTCCACTTAGGAGAAAAAAGGTTAATATAACAGGACTGTGTATCTCAATGCTATAAACCAGCATTTGTGAAGAAATGTTCAGTACTAATTTCAAAACAAACATAGTGTTTGAAAGCAAAGCATAATGGTGACCTTTCTCATTAGTGGTTGCTCAAACAAAGATATGTTCCAGCAATATCCGATGCTTCCTTCCTGCCAGGGCCTCCACCCTGTGCAATTTAAAACACTTGTGTTACAAATCAGAGCTGAGGATGTGGTAGAGCTGAGTTTCAACAGCATTGTGTTTATGGTTTATTATTACTTTCTAAGTTTTTTAACGTTTTGTTTTCATATATTTATTGTCATGAGTTGGATTTGCAAGATAAGTATGTGACACCATACAAATGAACTAATTATTTACTCTTCTACCTCTTCACCTCTCTCTTTTTTTGTGGCAAATAGCATCATAGATCTTTGACCATAAGGACAGGTAATTATCTCATTGCTCTCTGGTAAATGTTTTTATGAATACATTGCTGGCAGCAAGCAAACAAAAAACAAAAAAGTTTTTTAAGGACTATGATTAACTTGTTTTGGGCAAACTGCTATGGATCTAAATAAACACAAATCTAAGAAGAGAATGACAGAAACAGAAGGAGGGAGATTGAGAGACTGCTTTCATATAAGTAATCCTTGTGTTCATCATGACCAATGCTCCTAAATTGGGTAATACAAGTTGAAAATTATCAAAATTGAGGTGAATTTTCCATGGAACAACAAATAATGAAGAACTTTTTTTTCTGGTCAAAGACCTAATACTCAGTCTTTATAGAAACTACCATAAACACTAAGTCCAACTATAAACAATATCGACTATTTATATTTTTATAATGGATATAATTTTATAATAGAAAAATTGAATGCATGTTATTTTTAAAGTAATTTTACCTCTTTGTATCTGTGCAGTATAAATTGTTCTCAAATATAGGTACACGAGTTAAAAAGAGCTATACACTAATAAAACCCGTGAAAGACCAGGGAGATGGGTGACTCTAATTAGCCGAAACCAGCCCAGGATTCTCCCTGCATCCAAGAGTGGAATTTGTCATCTTTTAACAACTTTGCTAAGAATGGGAGAACTCTGGTTTAGCCCACAAAAAAATCTGTGCACTGCTAGGAAAGGGAAAAGGGGAATGGACAGTGAAGAGGCAACCAATGGCCATCCAATTCGGTAGTTCACAGGAATTTTCATGAAAATCAAATAACACTGTAGACATGAGACAGTTTGCATAGTGCCCGGTGCGAGGAAGTGCTCAAGGGATGGGCTCAGACCTAAGCAATTTCAGTTTCAGTCCTTCAGCAAAATTTGGTCTATAGAAACTGGAAGAGTCTCTCTTCCTAAAGGACCATGAGGTGCCTTTAGGTGAGTGTAGAGCTGCCAGTAGCCATCTTTCCAAATGGAGCCATGTGGAGAAAGTCTATCTGTTTTAAGAGGGCATAAGGAGTAGAAGCCTTAGAAATGAAAAAAAAGAGAGCCTTGATAATGTCCTCCAAAGCCAGGTATGTCTGAGGCCACTCTGGCCTTGGCCCTCCTAAGTGAGCCAATAAAGTCCTTTTTATTTTAAGATAATTTGAGTTTAGTTTCCATTATTTATAACTGAAAGGACTTAGATGAATTACAGCCTTCAAAATCATGCATTCAAGCATCTTGTTCTTTTCTATTACTTGTCTTTCTAAATAGTTTGTTCAACTATGTCTTAGCAAGGCACCCAGTCCTCTATCAACTCCTCTAATTCTTCTATATGGATTCTTCCCCCTCCTGCCTTTACTTTCCTCCCTTTGCAACTTAGATTTATGGTTCATCATTTCAAAAACTCCCTTCACTTCATTAAGCAAAAATTCCATCCATGGAGCCTACCTACCTGCTTTCTCCTTATTCCAACATGAGCAATTAAATAATGCTAGTGAAAAATCAGTGGTGGCTCAGCTGGTAAAGAATCCTCCTGCAGTGCAGGAGACCTGGGTTCTATCCCTGCGTTGGGAAGATGCCCTGGAGAAAGGAAAGGCAATCCACTCTGGTATTCTTGGCTGGAGAATTCCATGGGCAGGGGAGCCTGGTGAGCTCTACAGTCCATAGGGTCAAAAAGAGTCAGACACAACTGAGTGACTAACACACACAGAGAAAATCAGACAAAGAGGAGACTGACTTTACCTTAAGTTCATGATCATACCTCAAATGGCCCTCAGTACTCTTCAGCAATCCTGCTACAATCCTCTGGTTAGCTTTCTCTTATGTTCCTCAATGATAACATCAGAATTTTTATCATTCTCATCTATTCACCCAATCATTTCCATTGATAATCTCTGCTTCATTGATGCAATAGACACTGAAAAACAGTCTGCTAATATAGCCCATCCTCTATTAATTAGCCACGAGTCGGACACGACTGAATGACTTCACTTTCTTTCACTTTTTCATAATAAACGAGCTATCTTTGCTATTTAAGTCCCATTCTTCTGAGGCTGGGATCTCATACTGTCCCACCTTGTCAGAAATCCACACTATTAATTTGCCCTTCTCTAGACTGTGTCTCTATAGGCACTTGGCTGATGAGCCCTGTCTTCCTCTCTGTGTTGTGCTGCGCTTAGTCACTCAGTCATGTCTGACTCTTTGTAATCCCATGAACTGTAGCCTCTCAGGCTTCTACTGTCCATGGGGATTCTTCCGGCAAGAATATTGGAGTGGGTTGCCATGCCCTCTTCCAGGCGATCTTCCCAACCCAGGGATTGAACCCAGGTCTCCTGCACTGCGGGCAGATTCTTTACCATCTTAGCCACCAGGTCTTCCTCTCTAAAGCCACTTTTATCTTGTCTACTCTGCTGGGTAGAATGTTAAAACTCAACATTCAAAAAACTAAGATCATGGCTTCCAGTCCCATCACTTCATAGCAAACAGATGGTTAAACAATGAAAACAGTGACAGGCTTTATTTTCTTGATCTCCGAAATCACTGCACATAGTGACTGCAGCCATGAAATTAAAATATGCTTGCTCCTTGGAAGAAAGGCTATGACCAACCTAGATAGCATATTAAAAAGCAGAGACGTTACTTTGTCAACAAAGGTCCATCTAGTCAAAGTTATGGTTTTTCCAGTAGTCATGTATGGATGTGAGAGTTGGACTATAAAGAAAGCAGAGCACTGAAGGATTATTGCTTTTGAATTGTGGGGTTGGAGAAGACTCTTGAGAGTCCCTTGGCCTGAAAGGAGATCAAACAAGTCAGTCCTAAAGAAAGTCAGTCCTGCATATTCACTGGAAGGACTGATGCTGCAGCTGAAACTCCAATACTTTGACCATCTAATACGAAGAACTGATTGATTGGAAAAGCCCCTGATGCTGGAAAAGATTGAAGGCAGGAGGAGAAGGGGATGACAGAGGATGATGATGGTTAGATGGCCTTACTTACTCAATGGACATGAGTTTGAGCAAGATCTGGGAGTTGGTGATGGACAGGGAGGCCTGGTGTGCTGCAGTCCATGGGGTCTCAAAGAGTTGGATACGACTGAGTGACTGAACTGAACTAAACTAACCCTGTTGGTGCTGGAGGACTCTGAAGTCTGTATGAACTGTATCAGCAGGCTTCTCAGCCCTCTGCTCTCTGGCGGCTTGGCCAATGGAAAGTACCAGTAGGAGATCTGAGAGAGGGAGGAGCATGAAATAGGAGTATTTATTTCTCTGACTTTTTCTCTTCAAAGTCTTCTTATGTTTGCTGATTCTTCTGATCAAAGTCATTGTCCTCACAAGACAACCCTCTCCTTTTGATTTCTGATAATATCTGGCTTCTTCCAATCCTTTAAATCTAAAGTTATTGTTCCACTGTTTTTGTGCCCCAGGGTACTCTACAATCCCGTTAGATTCCTGTATTGTATTAATAACTACCCCATTGTAAAGGATCCCTTCCTCCGATTAAACTAATGTGAGTGTGTCATCTGTTTCCTACTGACTGACACACTCTTTCTAATGAATTCTTCTCGTCAATGTAGAAACGTGTTTAAGTATCTTAACCTCACAGATCCTTAATTATTACTGTTATCTACTTTTTCTATCCTACATTCTTGATTACACCCCAGGTCTCATCAACAATCAGAATTGTTCCCTCTCTGAGATCTTAAACTCCCATTATCTGAGCACCATCTTCTAACCTTATCAATGCATGTTTTAAAATTGTATCAAAAGCACTAAGCCCCTTGACTCCTCCATCCTGCCAGCAATTTCTCACTCTTGATTTGTTTCCACTTCCTTCTCTAGGCAGTTTAAAAGACAAACATATGTACATCTTTTCAGTCTCTCTCCTGCCTACTTAATACTCACAATTCTGTTTCTCCTCATTCTTTTACATATCCACCTAGGAAAAATCCCCGTCCTAGGTGAATTCAGCTAACCACTTACTCCACCCTATACTTAGCACTGGTGGAGAGAAATTCGCATTTGTACGTATTGGAGTCACTATTATTTTACTATCTCCAACCGCATTTCTGACCCTTCCAGGTGTCCATACTTAATATCTTCTCTTTTCTCCCCACAAAATGTAATTTCAAACCTTCTTAACCTGAAAGGAGGGCTCTATGCTTGCCATTTTCCCTTTCTCACTCCTTTTTTCTCTACTATCTTTCAGTCTCACACTGTCCACTGATGGTGCTTTTGCCATGGTCAACAGTGCAGTTCCTAATTTCTCAATACAATTGAATTTTCACTCTTTGCCTTATTTGGCATCTTGAAGAAAGTTGACCTTATTTTCAGTTTCCTTCTTGAAACTCTCCTCAATCTTGCCTTCTAGGAAAATGTTATCTCCTGCTGACCTCTTTTTCTTAGATGTTGACACTTTCCTGGGATTCCTCTTCCCTCTTCTCGTCTCGCCAAGTATTCGTAGCCACTGCGTGTCACCAGCACAAGCAACCTGTACACTGATGCTTCCTAAGCCTAGAAATCAAATTTTGCTCCTAAATTCCAGATCTGATTGCTGAGGATTTTGACTGTACATCTGACCAGTAGCCAGAACTTAATATAGTACAAATTAAATGATTAACATTTATCTCCATGTTTCAGTCTGCTCAAGCCCTCCTTTATTGAATGGCACCACTTTCCATTTTCCCAGTCACTGCAACTCAGCTTTCTGCAATCATCTTTGACTCCTAATGTACCAATCTTGACTCATTCATTTGATCACCAAACCCTGGTAGATTTTATTTCTTTCTCAATAGTTCTGAAATCCATTCATCCTCTCTATTGCTTCTGACCTCATTATTTCTCGCAGAGAATGTTACAACAATCTTCTAGTCAATCTCTCTAATTCTAATTTACCCATCTTCCATACCACCAAAAGAATGGTCATTCCAAAACAAAAGATTTATTATGTTACTTCCCTTCTCAAAAAGCTTCAGTGGTTATTCACTGTCTTGAGGGTAAAATCCAGACACAGTATCATGACATAATAATCTTTAATAGTACAAATTCCTTTGGCTGAAAGGAATTTTTTCTTTTAATTTCTGTTAAGTCAATAAAAAAAAGGCCTCCTTTATCGAAGCAATATTGGAGAAGCTTGTGGAATGGGAGGAACTGAACAACCCAGTGCCAAGAAGAACCTGAACCAGGGATGCTCTGAGGATGTCAGCAGCAGAAGTTTGAAAACCGTAACCAGGGCTACAACTCATATGTGTGCACTGTTTAAGGTACCCCTTCTCTTTATGGAATGGCCATTAACATGACTCAGCTTAAAGATTCCCAGCCTCTGTGTCCCTTGCTTCTAGTTTTAAAATTCCCACTAATACCATTCTGATTAGCCCAGCATGGATACATCAGTTAATCTCTATACTCTGGGGAGCACACGGCACAAGTATGACTCTTGGGGGTTCCCTCCCGCGTGCAAGGCATTCACAAAGGACTGAGAATCACTGTGAGCTGAGAGAATATCTAATGGGTGTCTGTAATACTCTGTGTTTCTTACCTCTCAATTTTCTTTCTCCACTGTTCTTCAAATTGTACCTTGTTTTCCCCGCCATGGTGTGTGTTGTGGACCGAATGGTTGTGCCTTCTCAAAATTCCTATGTCGAAACCTTAACCTCAATGAGATTGTTAGAAAATAAATCACTGCTGTGTAAGCCACCTAGACTGAGCTAAGACAGTATGCTACTTGTTGTCTCTTGGAACAAATCATATTCTTTAAGACTATCCTGTCCTTGTGAACTGCCTAGCTTTTCACCTACTGTTCACTGGGCTTTGAATTAATTTCTCCTCTCTACCAGTATATCCCTTTCCTTCTTCATCTTGCAATACTCGCTCATCTGTTAGGAATCAACTTAAGGATCACTTCCTGCAGAAAGGCTTCTTTGATTCTTTCAAACTGATTCCATTTTCCTCCTCTATATACTTTCTGAGCTTAACTTTATCACAGCCCTTATTGTTTTCTTCCCTGGTAGCTCAGACAGTAAAGTGTCTGTCTGCAGTGCAGAAGACCTGGGTTCAATCCTTGGGTAGGGAAGATCCCTCAGAGAAGGAAATAGCAACCCACTCCAGTATTCTTGCCTGGAAAACCCCATGGATGGAGGAGCCTGGCAGGCTACAGTCCATGGGGTCGCAAAGAGTTGAACACAACTGAGCGACTTCACTCACTTATTATTTTCAAATCTGTCTCTCCCACTAGCATAGAAGAGTGTTGAAGACCCTGAAGAGTGTTCAAATCCTATTCTGCCATCTTTCTCTTTCTCTTCTCTTTCATTCTTTACCAAGAATTAGCAAAATTGGATCATCACTTAAACCAATGGTTCCCAAACCTGTTGGATCACAGAAAGACCCATGGAACCTTTTTAGAAGGCTCCAGCACAGATCTAAATCAGACTTTTGGGGTAGTAGGGGCTAAAAGTCTGTGTTTGTAAAGAGTTTCTTAGTGATTGTGATTATCTGCCAACTTTAGGAAGTAATAAGAGGCTTGCCAGGCTGTGGGTCACTATGATGTCTGCTTTTGGTAAAAGAACTGCACCTAGCCCTTAGATTATTTTGGCAAAAGAGAGACCTACTCAGATCCATGCCTCGCCTCACCACCCTCAGGCCCCTCCCTCACATATGCCATGCTGTAATAGTTGCTGAGGAGTGCAAACCTATGGACCAAAGAATATTCCTTGGAGGGGCTTTAGTAACTGCATGTCCACCAACACAGTGGTCCTCAGCCATGATATCCCAGGGGGAAAAAATCCCCCAGTAATGCTGCCAACACTGCATACGTAGGTCAGGACTGATTTTCACCAACCTTAACTGCTCTGTATAGCGTTTGTCAAAGGGTAGGCAGCTAGTCACTAGTTGATTTTATCCAGAACCCCCCTTTTTTCTTGAGTGCATATAAGCAGAACCTGCGGCAGAAACCCATTTAAAAAGAAAGCCTGCGTGTGCATAATTCAGATTCTACGTTCCCAGTGATAACACTATTATGTGTGATTGCAGTTCTCTAAATTCTTCCAGCTGATTTCCTGCCACCAGAGTGATGAATGCTTTGATACATTCCTGAATTTCTGTGATGCACTGCCATGAAGTGCTGTAACTCATCTCACTGATGGTGTTGATCTCAGGGTTAGCTTTAAGTGCTAGGCTGCTCCAGAAAGAGCAGCCTCTAACGTACCTCCTGCCTCGTGCTTGCCCAGAGAGATACGATACCACAGGGGCCTCAATTCCTTCCCTATCATGCTGTCATATTTGGCAAACATAAAGATTTATGTTTGGAAAATTATAAATCCTTGCTTTAGAAAGTGTTTAAATGTGTATGCATATATATCTACATGACTATTTTGTGAAAGTACGTTTGGATACATGTGCATATGGGTGTGTGAATGTGTGCTATATGGTACACGTGTATACTCATATAAGATTCAAATTTTCTGTTTTTTGTCTCTCAGAGAGCAATACTATGACCATCTCTATATCTAATACTCATAGCAGAGTACAACTGTCAGCTGTGGAAATATGATTAACTCTTGAAGGGAGTTGAAATATTTCTGTGTCACTGGAAGTCATTATTCAAAGTTGGGAAATGATGCCTAGAAGTTCAGGATTGATGTAGGATGTGACACAGGAGATGGAAAGGGAGGACATCAGTGTTCTCTGCTTACCCTACTGTTATTCTATCTTTTAGGTAGTTTGACAAAACCATCCCATCCTCCCAGTTAGGGAAGAGGAATGGGTAATGTAAGACTGGAAGACTGGATTGCAGTTTACAGAAAAGAGTCAAGATAAGCTCTAGGTTTTCTTTCTCTCCTTCCCAAAACAATTCTCCTTCCGGCTAGTGCCTGCCTGCCGTCCCCCACCCCCCACCCCCTCCACCCCGGTCACCGCCGCCACAAGTTGTCTTCTTTTATTCTTTAATTCCCTAACTTCAGGGCAAAACATTTAGGGGATAAAATACAAATAACATAGTATTTCTCACTGTAACCATTTGTAAGTATATAAATTCAGTGGCATTAAACTTCCGTATTTAATGGTGAATTACCTGAGTCAGGCATGCTCATTGTGATGAGTTTATATGACCCGTGGGAGAGGTTAGCAAGAGTGTATATGCAAGAACCATGGAAGCCTTCAACCTTCCCATTTTCCCCTACAGATTCCTTAATGGTTTCTTCACTTTTCAATTCAAGAGATTTCTTTTTTTACTGTGGGAAAGTTACCTATAGAAGACAATGCCAAGTTGAGTCAGAAATACAACTTTGTAGACCATCTCCTGTCCTCCAAGAACACCTCATTTGCTGAAGAAAGTCAAACCAAAAAACTAATCATCAAACAAAATACAATTAAAAACAAACAAACCGAAAAAGACCCCCAGAAAAACAAGTGCTAAGAGGGAGAAGAAGGAAGAATTAGGTCTAAGTAGGGGCAATCAGGGGATGAACAAAATTCCTAAAGGAGAATGGTGGTCTTGGTTGAATACAGTAAGCAAAGTGCTTAGCATATGGTAAGTGCTCTTTCTGAATGAATAAATGAGATGCAAAGCTATGTAAATGAATAATGTGAGTGAATAAGGGAATGAGGTCTAAATCTGAACTAAGGCTGGAAACTGTGAAACTGTAAGGGAACTTTGATGGATGGTGTTTAATAGCTGGATATGGTCAAGATGTGCGGTAGAAGGTGGTATCAAAAGGCTATGAGACAAAGTTAGAATCATATTAGGGAAATCTTGACCAAAAGAGCAATTCTCATGAGATGTCCATCAGAATAAATGGAAAGAAAGACACCAAGGGAAAGAATATAAGTATAGTGAAAGTTCAAGTCAACACTACCCTTTAGTGTGCTCTCAGGACACTGGGGTAGGAATGAGGGTGGAGGTTTAGTTTAGTTCAGTTCAGTCGCTCAGTTGTGTCCGACTCTTCCCATGGACCACAGCATGCCAGGCCTCCCTGTCCATTACCAACTCCCAGAGTTTACTCAAACTCATCTCTATTGAGTCGGTGATGCCATCCAGCCATCTCATCCTCTGTCGTCCCCTTCTCCTCCTGCCTTCAATCTTTCCCAGCATCAGGGTCTTTTCAGAGGAGTCAGCTCTTCGCATCAGGTGGCCAAAGTATTGGAGTTTCAGCTTCAACAGGTGGAGGTGGGACCCAACAGTTAGGAGAGACATTTAGACCAGAGAAGAAACTCCAAGAACACAATTATTGAGTGAGTCATGAACAATGAAGCAGTGGCATGCATTTGATAAGCACGGACTAAAGGCGCAGGGCCCTGCGGACACAAAAGAAGATGGTCACTAACTTCAAGGCCTCCATTCAGCTTTTAAAGATAGGAAGGTTCGTGATTGTGAAAGTTCTGAAAGGTGCTATGAAAAGGTTATGTTGAAAGAAATGATGTAGAGTGGAAGGAGAAGTCTGTGCCACTCCTCAAGTTCAGAAAAACTTCCTGGACAGGTGACATTCAACCCTAGTCTTTGAAGTACAATGTAGAAGCTTATCAGTTAGACCAGAGGGTTAGGGCTCTGCAGGCAGAGGGTACAGCACAGTCAAAAGGGGGCATGAAATTGTATGGCAAGCAAAGCATTGCTTCATACCGTAAGCAGCTGCCCACTAATCTTTGAAGAAATACTAAGACTGCTGGAGATTAGCCATCTGGAGGACCCTCACAGCTGCTCTTTGAGAGCAACAATGTTACCAGACAAAAGGGAACCATGAGAAACAGCAAACCTGGCCAAAACAATCAAAGAAGCTAGAAAGTAGGTCACTCTTGTCTGACACTCATAAGCATGTAGCTAGATTCATGACCTTGATTTCTTACAGTCTTCTTTGACTCCTTAACAAACATCATGACCATCTTATTCTCCTACCGGTTGGAGGTTAGTATTTCTCCTAATGCTCACGTGTGTACTTATCCAATAAGACTACTGTCCCCATCACTTTCCTTCCTCTGAGGCCTGTAACAAACCCAGGCAGCCACAGAGGTTCTTCCAGGCAGGCAGCTTCCTGCTATGGAACTGCTAAGCATTTGCTTCTGTTTGTTAACAGTCAGGTTGGTTCAAAACCCATCTTTCCAGGCTGGTATGTCTACTTAGCAATTAAAGTGAGGTTTTTATATGGCTTAAAATATTTTAATTTGACTGTGCCCGCAGGGTCCTCAGCAAAGGGTTTGGTTTAATAAATTTAATGACTAATTAAGACACCCTTAATTTCAACCTCCCTGAGGTTAATTTTTTAATGGGTTTCAGAATGTCTCTCAGAACATTTCTCCCCTCAATGTGGTGAGAAACACATGCAAGCACATGTGCCAGGCATGGTGGATTTTAGCCTTTGATGTACCAGGTACTAGCTGTGCAACCTTGGAAAGAATCACTGAACCTCTCTGGGCTGCTTTTTCCTTATATAGAGAGAAAAAGGTTAGGACAAGGTATTCAAAGTTCTTGACTAGGCAAGGAAATTAATAAACTACCTTTTATTAAGATAACAATTGAATGCCTGTTCTCAGGACTTCCCCTTTAGGGAGGCAGAGGGTCCTAAATGGTACAAGACATACTGTGTGTGTGTGTGTGTGTGTGTGTGTCCTCATGCATGCTTCAATGAATATCAAATAATCTGATGGCTTTGTGCAAGTAGAATTAGGACTGGGTATATTTTCAGTATGCAGAAAGATTTCTTGAAATATTTCATTAACTGGTTGATGTACAGATAAAATTTGGAGACAAGCTGGACTTACCAAGATATAGTTATTGCCCCCAAACTACTTAATCTTTCCACTTCTGAGGGTTTGAATTGCTTTCCTTCTAGGAGCTATATCCTGGAGGAAGACCCAGCAGCAATTGATGGAGAAGAAAAGCTCTAATCAACTTGTCTCCCTCCAGTAGGGATCTGATACTAAGAGCAAATCACCAGACTATCCTTTCCCTTTCTTTTCCCTGTCACTATGTCAGGCAGCTCACACACTGCGCAATATTTACCTTAATCAGGGAAAGAGGAGAGAATTTCAGAGAAAAAGGAAAAAGAAAATTAAAATATTAACTGTCTCATTGCTACAATGGAATTGTCCTTCCTCCCAGGTTGGGAAGTACAATCCCTTATATTTTTCTCTTCCATTCTGAAGCAACACACACACACACACTCTCACACACACGTACTCAGTTGCTAAGTCATGTCTGACTCTTTGCGACGGTATGGACTGTAGCCCACCAGGCTCCTCTGTCCATGGAATTCTCCAGGCAAGAATACTGGAGTGGATTGCCATGCTCTCCTCCAGGGGATCTGCAGAACCCAGGGATCGAACTGTGCCTTCTGTGGCTCTTGCATTTCAGGCAGATTCTTTCCCGGTGAGCCCCCCGAGAAGCCCCTCTGCCCCCACAAGACAAAATCAAATGCTGAATTTGATCTACCTAGTGTCTACATAAATAATTGGTACTTAAAAAATAACTATATTAATTGTTTAAAATCATAGTCAAAATTAGCATTTTCTTCCACTTTGAGCAGTAATTTAGGGGAGCATGATCTGAGGAAAAACAAGGTCTGAATTGTCTCATTCAGTACAGCCAAATGTTGATGCCCTAAATCCATGACAAATCTGCCTTTCAGTTTCATTGTGACATTACTCCCTCCCCTTGCGTATTTAACTCATCTTTAAGAATGAAAAGTTGGCTTGCTCTCCGGTTTCTTCAGAGTTGGATCTTCCCAGAAGGGCAACATTATTTTACTTAAAGTCCAGTGAATTCCCAGAATTCTAGAAACATCCCTATTCAAATGTTAAAATAAAAACACATTCCAGAGTGAGATGAAAAACTGCACTCTGCTCCAAAGCATGGAAAATTAAGAGTTGACTGTTTGGGAAAGTTCCTGCTGTGTCAAAACCGGATGAAAGCATGTCTGTTTTCATTTTTCGTATTCAAAAAGGCCTCAGTAACAACAATTTGGGGGCCGTAGCTAGGACTTTTAAGACAATTATTCATTAAAGTTAGTTGGCTTTTTACAATGTCCAGGAGCAGCTTGACAAATATTACAAAAAAGAAGCTGAAAAGCATACAGGTTTTTTTCAGTACATCAATAATAGGAACTACAATGACAATGTAGAATTCGGAGTCATGAATTTCTAATACTTTTATGTTTAAAAATATCTAAAATTAACTCTATACATGAACAATTAGAGCTTAATGCCATTATAGGCTTGTCTCTATGAGATTATATATTCACTATGTAAACAGTCTAACAAGATGCTCTCTTCCTTACATGCTCTGAAGAGACCAATGTTAAGCATTTAATATCCAGGATGTCTTCTAGAAATTTTTTTAGGTTGAAACCCCTCCTGCTGGGCTTGTGGCTTTGCTTCTACCCAAATGCTCTTATTTAAAATGGAAGCTCAGAATCCCAAGTCTTTGGAGTACCAGAAAACCCCAAACTCAATATGTGGACTAATGTTTAAAGCAGTATCAGGAAATAAAGACTTTCTGCCACTCCAACATTATTTTTCTTTCTCACTGCCTTCTAACACTCCCTTTCTTGTATGTTCCTTCTCCTTTACCCTTTCCGTTCCCCTTTGCCAACTTTTGCCAACTGGCACTCATTGACCCTGTGGAACATTAAACCAATTTGGATGCTATTAACAAGAAGACCTCCAATCTGGACCTGTCTAGAACCTGGAGGCAGGAAGAAACTTTCTTGCGCCTTACTGGGTTTGATTAATACATAGGTGCTGCTCATTCACTATGTAAACCATGCCTGAAATAAGCATGCAGGCACGATACATCCAAGATTCACATTTTCTCTGTAACCTAAGAAAGAGGAACTCCTGGCCATTCTTCAGCATATTAGGGGAACAAAGTTGACTCCCACACAACAACCTATCACACAAACCATTGTCCCTATATGGCAGTGATGGGAAGGTAGAAACAGTGGTAAACATCCCCAAAACCAGTTAGAATTTTCCTTCCTTCTTGGTAGGATGTTTGTAAGTGTAGTCATGGCAATAAACACAGACTAGCTGGCTGGAAAGGTTAAGAGAAACTTTAGAAATCCGCCTGACCAGCAGTTTCCAAACATAGTTCATGCACATCAGAATCACTAGTGGCGCTTGTTCAAAGACTGGATTCTCAGACACTGAACCAAGAACTTCTAAGTCACAGTCTTTAGGGCCCTTGAAATTTATTTCAAGTGAGTAATAACATCTCATAGATGGGCTTCCCAGGTGGTACAGTGGTAAAGAATCTGCCCGCCAAAGCAGGAGACTCAAGAAATGTGGTTCAATCCCTGGGTCAGGAAGATCACCTGGAGAAGGAAATGGCAACCCAATGCAGTATTCTTGCCTGGAAAATTCCATAGACAGAGGAGTCTGGTGGACTACAAAGAGCTAGACACGACTGAGCACTGTCTCGCTCCCTCCCTTTCTCTCTCTCTCTCTCTCTCTCTCTCACACACACACACACACACACACACACAAACACATCTCATAGACAGTCAGGAACCACTGGCAGGCCAATCCACAGCTACCCATTTGGCTTATGTGCTGTTCTCTGGGGAAGTGAACAACAACTGAGTGAGCACAAAAGCTTCTTAGGGTCAGGGTTCAAGGCAACATTAGAGAAAACTAAGATCCTTAAAAATTACCTGGTGATTCCTTTTACCTTCAGGTGATAATGGCAAGCCCTAATGCATGGGACATTTATACTCTGAAGAGCCTGAGAACACAGCAAGCTAAAGCTGTGCTCCAGCTGTTTTATTCAAATAGCCTTCACTCCTGGAGAATGGAGCTGAGTGGTGGGAGCATGGAGTTGGCGCTCTATTATTGGACCATTTTGCCAAAAGACCCCAATTCCCCATGCCAGGTTAGTTCTATGTTCCCTTGGGACCCTAATCACTGCCCCTATCATATAGCACTCGTCACAGTCTATTAAAACAATAGTTGTCTATTTACTTGTCTTTTCCCCTCGTACACTCCATCTAAGATATCACTGTATTACCAACGTCCCAACAATAGCCACTCAGCAGGTATTTGCTGAATGAGCGGATTTATATTTTAGATAGCTTTAACTAGGTTAGAATTTTCTCTGCAGGACTCCAAATACATTTATTAAAAAAAAAACAACAACAACAATTGTGCCTCACAATTTAAAACACTGTTTCACCTGAGAAAAAGAACGAACATTCACAGAGATTAGGCCCACCTGTCAAATCCAGATGACCTTTTTCTGTAAAGTCCTACCGAAACACAGACATGCCCATTCGTTTACATTGCCATTTATAGCCATTTTCATGAAGCAACGACAGAGCTGAGTAGTTGCAACAGAGAGACGGAGACTGTGTGGCCCGCAAAGCCCCAAATATTTACCATCTGGCCCTTTACAGAAAGGTGTGCCAGCTCCTGCTCTAGAGTTGTATAGACCTGATTGGACACATTGCTTAATCTTTCTTAATTTCGCTCTCATCTGGGTACTGGTGTTTATCCTGGCATTCTACCTTATAGGGTTCTTGTTTGGAATAAAACGGACAATCCTTATAAACCTGGACATAATAGGTATTCAGTACATATTAGCTGTTATTTTTACAACCTTAAAAAACTTGCCTATATTCACTTTTGTCCTTTTTTTGCTATTCCTCATCTGCTCTAAAAGTTTTTCGTAAAAATAAAGCCAGAGCATTCTCTAGCTGTAAGAGAGGCATTGCCATTTGAAAGAACTTTGGGCTCAACTACTTTTTTAGTGATAAATTACTCAGCTCCTGAGAACAAAGACTAAAATATTCATTAATTCTATAAAAAAAAATCCAAGGCAAAATTATTGGCTGTTCAATAAACATGTTTTGATATGAGAGATTTGTTTTGAATAACTTTCAATCATAATAGACAGAGATGGGTCTTGTCTATTCCCTAA
Organism: Oryx dammah; assembly: GCF_014754425.2. Lineage (NCBI taxonomy): Eukaryota > Metazoa > Chordata > Mammalia > Artiodactyla > Bovidae > Oryx > Oryx dammah. The sequence continues at coordinate 47,633,308 of NW_024070212.1, forward strand.
TTTGGGATCTGTCCAACATATTTTTCCACTGCTTCTAAAACCAAACATTCACAGCCTTTCTATTAAATTTTTTCAAAAAAATGTGGAGGTAGGGTAAGCACTAAACATTATGAAAGTTTTTTTTTTTTTTTGCAGCAAGAAATGTTTGCAAGAATGATAAATAAAAGACCAAGCCAAGAATCCCCAAAGGCATCTTTTATTTAACTTGTAACCATCACTGCTGGAAAACCTGCTGACCACTCTTGTTAAAATAAATTGCTTAAGTCCTTTAATCAGACAGATGTCCTGCAGAGTGGATTATAGCTCATGCAAAGGAGGACAGCTCTCTGACTCAACCAACAACTTATTTATTAGTTTCTCTTTCTGATCATGAAGCTTGAATGGAATTTCAGTTTTTCAGTTAGCATTCAAGATTTCCAAAGTCTTGGCATTGACCAAGACTCTGCTCTACAGGAACTGACAACATCTGGACACTCCTCTCTTGACTCCAGTCAATAGTCATCTACCTGTCTGAAGAGTTACCTGCTTGGGCACTGTGTCTAAATTCCCATAGCAATAGGAATTTTACAGTTTTTGTTAATGTACAAACCTAAACTCTGAAAGTTGGACTTGTATTTGATACACTCACGCATTGGATTAAAAGTTATCTAGATTAAGAAATTTATTTTTTAGAATTTTGCCCAGAACCCGAAGGGATAAGGTTTTCCCTTGTGGCTCAACTGGTAAAGAATCCACCTGCAATGCGGGAGACCTGGGTTCAATCCCTGGGTTGAGAAGATCCTCTGGAGAAGGGAAAGGCTACCCACTCTAGTATTCTGGCTTGGAGAATTCCATGGGGTCTCAAAGAGTCGGACGCTACTGACTTTCACACCAAGGGATAAAATCACTGCTTTGTGTCAGTCCTGGTGAAGATGTAGAAGAAACAGTCACTGAGAGGGGAGTAGCCATGTTCACGATCTCCTGAGGGCAAAGCCCATGAAGGATACAAGGGGCAAGAAAGAAGGAATAGGCAGGAAGAGCCTCCAGACTAGGATGTAGGTCTAACATAGGTGAAAGGCAAAAAGGAGAAGGAGAGTTGGATGGAAGGAACCTCCAACTGCAACACAACTCTGAGGAAGTCTCAGCCAGGCCAGCAGAGAGCTCAGGAGCGGAGACTGTTCATCAGAGGAGTCTCATGCTGGGCAGAAGCAGCCCAGCTCCAATGCCCTGTCATCTCAGTCACTGGTGGGGGCCTGTGGCCTCAGAGTGAACACTGGTGTGCTTCCAAAGGCTGGAGCCTGCACTACACACCAAGCAGCTGGTTCTCTCGAAGGAAGGTCTGAGCCAGTCACAGACCTCACACCTCACAGACACACTTCTCCACACCGGGTCGAAGAATAGCTCCACCATGGTTCCCATAGTCCTCTCTTCCTGAGGAAAAGCTTAGAAGAGGGGGCTAGTGGGACAAACTGTAGTCCCATCTCTGCAGTCAGTCTTAGAGTCAAAACTGGTACCCATCCTTTCCCATTTCTACTATGCATTCTGAATCTCCCTCATCCTCAGCCTTCACTTTGGCAGGTACAGATGGCTCTTGCATTGGTTGAACCCAAATCCCCCTCTCTGAGGGATGTTCATATTCTTCCTGTGCCAGGGCTGCTCTATGTGACTGTTTGCAGTTATAATCAGGTAACAGATTACCAAGGGGTGCCCAAGTGCATAATCTTAGTTCTACATCTGTTCATCCCTACCTGCTTTGTGTAAAAGCAGCCCTGTCTTCTTGCTGATCAGGGTCAATTATTCCTGATTTTACTTTTTGTCTATTGGTCTCTGGCTATAAGGGTTTCAAAGTGTCCAGGTGGGATCTATAGCTTATAATTCAATGGGACTCTTTGCTCTGTCCCTTGGCAAGATAGCATTTCCTTTAAGGACCAGTACTTTTAACCCTACAGAGCCTAGAATTACTAGGATAAGTCCTTGGGAGTAATGGTTAGTGAGACTATGCCTGCTTCTACCCTTTGTATTCTTTGTAGAGGGGATATAATCTCATAAAGAGGTCTCTAAAAGCTACTGTGTCCTGAAGAATGGCACTCCCACCTGTAGGACACCAAATTGACACCAAATTGGCTCCAAATTGGCACTCCACTACATCTGTAAGCCATTCTAATACTCTAATGGGTAGTTGTCCAGGAATCTATTGTGGAAAACAGTTTCTAAGAAGGCTCCTGATGATAGGCTCCACCTATGGTAGTCATGCCCTTGTATAATCTCCTTCTTTTGAATGTGGGTAGGACATAGCGGGGCTTCCCTGGTAGCCCAGTCAGTAAAGAATCTGCCTGCAGAAGACCTGGGTTTTATCCCTGGGTCGGGAAGATCCCACGGAGAAGGAAATGGCAACCCACTCCAGTATTCTTGCCTGGGAAATCTCATGGACAGAGGAGCCTGGTGGGCTACAGTCCATGGGATTGCAAAAGTTGGACACGACTTAGCGACTAAATCACCACCACCAGGACATAGTGACTTGCTTTTAACAAACAGAACACAACAAAAATGTGGTATCATTCCTAAGACGAATTTCAAAAATGCTGGTTTCCATGTTGCTAGCCTTCTCGTACTTGCTCACCCTTATAGAAGCCAGCTGCCCTATTGTTAGTTATCTTGCAGAGAGGCCCATGTGGCGAGGAACTGAGGGAATCTTCTGGCCAACAGGTGGCCCTCTGTCCAACATCCTGTGAGAAACAGTTCTCTGAACAACCACGTGAGTGATCTTGGTTTTAGGCCCTTCCTCAGTCGAGCTTGAAGAGACTCCAGCTCGGCTGGAATGTTGGTTGGCACCATGCGAGAGACGCTAAGGCAGAGGATTCAGCCAAACCACATCCCATGTCTAACCCACAGAAACTGTGAGAGATATGTTTTAAGTTTCTAAGTTTTAAAGTAATTTGTAATGTAGCAATAGATAACAAATACACTTTCTTATCTTGGGCCATTTCTTCTTCTTCACAAAGTAGACAATTCAGGTGTGTTGTTTGCAACTCTGCCTGTTGGGAAGATTTTCTTTCTTCATTCTCTTTCAAGTCTGTTCTTGAGGGTGGCTGTAATGTAGTTGGTGCCCATTTTCAGCTTGCTTCCATAAGCAAAGCGGATTCATCCATAACTCAAGCTCAAGATTTCCCCTCTATTTAAGCTAGTCATAGAGGGACCCCCTCCCCTCTTAAGGCATAGGTAGGGGAACCTGGAGGAAGAGATGCTAGTGTAACTGTGGTTGGTGACCTGGGACTCTGGACTATCCACTCAGGGAGCTTACTTGTCTTGTGGGGCTGCTTGGCCTTAATCCTGGATGAACCAGCCCTTTCTTTTAATGGACTACCCCCAATTTTATCTGACTTTGTGACTTGGTGGGCCCCAAGTCATAAAGTCAGTATAGTCAAAGCTATGGTTTTTCCAGTAGTCATGTATGAATGTGAGAGTTAGACCATAAGGAAGGCTGAACATCAAAAAATTGATGCTTTTGAACTGTGGTGTTGGAGAAGACTCTTGAGAGTCCCTTGGACTGCAAGAAGATCAAATCAGTCAATCTGAAAGGAAATCAGTCCTGAATATTCACTGGAAGGACTAATGCTGAAGCTGAAGCTCCAATAATTTGGCCACCTGATGCAAAGAACAGACTCAGAAAAGACTCTGATGCTGGGAAAGATTCAAGGCAGGAGGAGAGAGAATGACAGAGGACGAATTGGTTGGATGGCATCACTGACTCAATGGACATGAGTTTGAGCAAGCTCTGGGAAGTGGTGAAGGACAGGGAAGCCTGGCATGCCTCAGTCCATCAGGTCACAAAGAGTCGGACACAACTGAGTGACTGAACAACAGCAACAACAAATAACCCAACTCACAGATAATTATGGTACCTGGTGTCCCAGTGTCAAGCATTCTGTCCACCAGGGTTCAGCAACATATCAAGAACTATTTTTTCAGTTTTCAAAAGATATATAATGTGTGGCTCCAGGTAGCATGGCCATCTCCAGTACTCCAGGGGTCTGCACTGTGATTCTCCCACTGGGACTTAACTATAAATTCCTTTTTTCACCACTGACAACTTGATCAGCATCGGTTTGCTGTAGCGTATGGCCCAAGCGACCAAGCTGCTTGCAGTGGCCCTACTGCAGAGCCCCTTTACATTCAAAGCTGGCAATCTTTTGTGACACCAGTATATGGCTTGCCACAATATTCCTAGGTGGAGAATATGTTGCTTCCAGAACCCCAAAGGCTTCTTTCTTTGTAGTAGAGAATGTAAGATGCAGTAATGTTTCTTACTTTGGAGGCACATTCTAGCACACTCTTGACCACTGGACCCTGAAAACTTTATTGATATGGCAGATTTCTGAATCTTTGCAGGTTTTATTTCCCACCCTCTGGTGTGTATGTATCTGAACAAGATCTCCAGCATACTAACTCTCTTTGTTGCTTTTTTTCTTTTTTTGCCTGATCAAAATGATGTTATCAAGGTAACTATGTACTGAGAGAAGTCCAGCTCTCTTCTTCAAACCATATCATGACAAGCAGGGTAGTTAACAAAACGCTGGAGCAGAACTGTAATATTATTGTTCATCCCCTTAACTTTCTTTATCTCCAGCTTCTGTGTTTGTCAACATCAATCGTACACTTGAGGACAAGAGAAATGACCCCGCTTAGATCCATGGATCCAACGGACCCACTGTAAACTGGGCTTCAGCTGGGACTTTAATCACAGTTATCTACCTATTATTTGTTCCTTTGTCTATTTCTCTGCTGTATCTCTTGTTGTTTATTCTGCAAAGAATATGAGCTCTTTGAGAGCCATGACTTTGCAGGCTTTAGTCTCTGCAGTATCTGAAGCAACTTTAACATGCCTGACACACAGTAGGTACTCAATAATTGACTAAATCTATTGAATTATTATTTTAATTTGTATTGCTTTAATTATAGTAAGATTTTATTTCTTGTTCTGTAAACTGCCTTTTTTACTTAATTATCATTATCATTAAAAATGTAATATTACTAGTAATAGTAATAATGATAATAATATAGTTTTCCCCCTCTATTCTGGCCACAAGCAATTGCCATTTCCGAGCAGACAAAGGGCTGATCTAATCTCAAAAATTTGATTGTCTAAAGGTGAACTGGGCAGCAATCTGGGTTATTAGAGACTGTGAATATATCCTAACCTTTTGTGTTCCTTTAGCATCCTGTTGTCAGCTGTACAGAGGCACTTATACTTCATTATAACTGCCTTTTTACTTGCCCATTACTTTGCTTACATTATATTCCTTGAAGGAATGAACTTTCTCCTTTATCATGTATTACATCATATATAACCAGGAGCTAGCACAATGCCTGACAAAAGGCGAGAATGAATAAGTTAATTAAATGAATGTTGATGAATAAATGAATCAAGTTGGTCCACTAAGCAGCAAGAAGCAGATTTATTTAGGTAAAATATATATTCCTTCTGAGCTTTGCTCTAAAATGATGCTCCATACTCAAGTACCAACATGGTAAATGATTTCGTTGTCTGACTGGATCATGGCCAAAACTGGACTCAATTCTGGGAGTTTTGAAAAGGAACTTTTTTCTGGACTTTCACCCCAGGGTATTTATTGTTCTGTAGGATATTTGAAGAAATATCTATGTCTTTTGAAATAAACATTGTCTCAAAATAGAAAAAGAAAAGAAAAAAACAAATATATTCTGTTGACAGACTTAATAGTTACTGCAACAAAAATTATCTTCTTACATATGTGGGTATGTGTGCATTTATGCGTATCACCCATGCATACATATACGGGTTTCCCAGGTGGCGCTAGTGGTAAAGAATCTGCTTCCCTGGCTTGGGAAGATCCCCGGGAGTAGGAAACGGCAACCCACTCCAGTATTCTTGCCTGGAAAATCCCATGAACAGAGGAGCCTGGCGGGGTACAGTTCATGGGGTCTCGATGAGCTGGGCACGACTGAGCACACACGTGCGTGAAAAGACAGAAGTTAGTGACTCCGGGATTTGTCTATATTTCTACCATAGAAGATAAACCTTTGGTAGTTTAAGTAGACCTACTTTAATTAAATATGCCAATATATGTATTCAACAAACATTCAACTGATATTGCCTGTATTTGCTGATCATTTACTATATCCCAGGCACAGTTATAGGCACTTGGGATATATTAATGAAGAGAGAGAGAAAGAGGGAAACCCCTATCCATGTGGAAACATACAATAAACATAGTAAAATTAAATAGTATATTAGATGATAAGTGCTATGGAAAAACAATTGAGCAAGATAAAGTGGTGCAGGCTGGCCAGTGTGTGTGTTGGTGAGAGGTGGGTGAGTGTGTGCGTGGCAGGATTGAGTGAAGGTGAAAGCTTGCAGAATTAAATGGGATGATCAGAGTAAGCCCCGTTAATAAGGTGAGATTTGACCAAAATTTTAAAGAAGGGAGGGGAATTAGTAAAGTGGATATTTTTGAAATTAACATATCAAATGTTGCCTACTGGTCTTGCCATTTAATACAAATATTTTTAATTAAACAGAGTTTGAATGTTATATTCAAAACGAATATCTGAATTGACAGACATAATGAATTAAAAAATCAAAGTATTAAACAAAACTATAACTTGTGAAATTTACTAATCATTCTTTTCTGTTTGTCAGAAGAAGCCTATGTTTTATTGAAGCTTATACAGTGTAAAAATAATTAAAAGAGCTGGAGAAAGAGGGACAAAGTAACAGGACAAATATCAACATTGCCAATATGCCAAAGAAATGCTGTGGTTTCATCTAATAACCTGAATATTCAGGCTCTTATTATATCATGAATTGAGGTAGTTTGGTATTGGCTATTTGCTATTGGCCATACCCAGGGTTAATCCTTTTTCATGGATTATTTTTATAATTATTTCAAATATTTATTTTATGAAGAAGAAAATCAGATCTTGGAGAGATTATATAATTTACCCAAGGTCACACATTTAGCAAGTGGCCAAGTCAAGATATAATTCCAGATTGGTTTGACTTCAAAATCCACCATTTCAGGCTTTACGCTGAACTGCCTCTCTACTACATTTTAGTATTATATTTGTGTCTATGATGGGAGATAAAATGTAGGTGAGTTAAATATTCACAAGAAGAAGAAATGTACACAGGATTCGATAATCATACCGTACTTTTACCTCGTCCAAGAATTTAAGAAAGGGTTACTCAAGGTACATTGTAACCATAATCCACATTCAAGCACCATGACATGACAGCCACTGGAAACCAAGGCTGTAGAGCCACAGCGTAAGTGAGAACACACCGAAACACACTTTACTGCTTTGGGATTATTAGACAACCTTTCACGATCTAAGATCCAGTCGCAGACTTTAGCAGGCTTTCTTTCTTTCTGGCAGGAAGCCAGAAAGAAAATGCTAAACAGGCAATTGATCTATTTCTAAGCTATGGAAGTAATGTCAAGTCAAGAGAGGGTTGTGTCAGCCAAAGATGAACAAAGTTTTAAGGAAGGCATGACAGTGCAATGGAAAGATTTCCTGGACTGAAGACAGAAGATCTGAGTTCTTGTCCTAGTTCTACCATTAACTCATGCAACCTTGGGCAAGTCACATCACATTTATGAGACTTGGTTTCCTCATACATTGGATGCCCAGTGCTGTAAAGCCTACAGGAGGCCGATAAGTGCACTTCCTCCAAGAGCTAATGACTGTCACAAATAATTTATTTGTACATGTGTCTCTGGAACCACAAAGTTTGATTCAAAAAGCTTAAAATGGGAAACTCCACAGCACGGGAGGTTATGAACACTAAGAATAAGTTATTATGAACTTAGTAACTAAATGGCTAACAGATACTCCATTGACTCCAAGAGTCCTCTTTGGAACCAGATGTATTTTATGGGAACGAGTTGGTTCTCCCAGACCCGCTTCGTGTTCTATACCCTGAACCCCACCATAATGTAGATGAAAAGAAGCAAAGTCTGCAGCACTGAAGGGCATTCAGTCCATGAAGTGTGGAGGAGAGAAAAGTGGAGGGAAGGAGAAGAGATGCAAGGAGATATCATTAGCTCTTAGGTGGGCACAGTAAGCACAGTCCTCGGGAAAATTTAGTCCCTCTCTAGCAGAAATGGAGAGAGCCTCAGAATCCTATTTGAAGCTCTGATAACTCCTCACCATAGTTTGGAGGGGAAAGAATACAGACTCTGTGGAGAGCAGTTTCTAGAGGAGCATGAGCTTCGGAAGGTCTTCGTCTCTGTATGGGGAGGAGGGAGCCCAGGAATAAGCATGCTGGCGAAGGAGAATGGCAATGCCCGGTGTCTGTTTGGCCTGGCCTTTGAGCCTGGCTGACTCGCTCCCCTGGATGTGTCTGTCACTTAGCCTGTGGAACCCACTGCTCTGCTAGTTCACCTTAGAGGGGCCAACCCCTCCTCTTATTGCATTTGCCTGAACTCTGAGGAGGTTTTGGTTTCTTTTCATCAAAAGCAGCTTGATCAGAGAGAATGCCACCATGTGTCTTTCCTGTGCTGTGCTGTGCTTAGTCGCTCAGTCATGTCCGACTCTTTGCAACCCCACGGACTGCAGCCCGCCAGGCTCCTTTGTCCATGGGGCTTCTCCAGGCAAGAATACTGGAGTGGCTTGCCATGCCTTCCTCCAGGGAATCTTCCCAACCAGGGACTGAACCCAGGTCTTCCACATGGCAGGTGGATTCTTTAACGACTTGAGCCTGCTGGCTCATAAAATAGCCCAGAAACAAGAACAGTGATTCTCCCTAAAATCCCTACATCCACATTCCTGCTTTAGTGCCAAGTCTGTAACAGCTGCTAGCGTGGATAGAGAGAACCAGACTCTCCCCGTGGATTTGGATTTGGTTTCACAAACCAAGAGATATCACCCCAACCTCTTGGTTGAGGTGTTCCCCATTACCTCTGGTGAAATAGCCCCAGCCTTGTTGCACTTACTAAGGACATCAGCCATTCCACCCCTGAAGCAGTGGAACTCAGTCAGTTGCAAGTGTAAGGAAAAAGTCACTGGGGCTTGGGGAACAGGCAGCAACAGCAAGGAGAGGAGATGCCAGCTTTGTGCGGAAAGTGCTGTGGTAGCTCCCAGTAATTGATGATGTGGTCCCACAGGAGGGTGATCAGGGCATTCTAGACAATGACTGATGCTTTGTTTCTTAGAATTTCTTTAGATCTGAGGGGCTGCCACTGTTCTCCACATTCCTTTCCAAGCCACGTCCCTGGAAAGGGTTTTCTACAAAAAGCTGGTCTGAGCCTGAGCTGCCCATGGTCAAGTATTAGCCCTTAACTTTTAGGGAGGAAACTGAAGGGGTTAAAATAGCCTATCTACATAACTTCTAGAGCAGGGTCAGAGCCAGGAAGAAGGCATGGCCCTCAAGAATGCCAGGTCAGCCCTGCCCAGGCACCTTGTGAATACAGCCCATGGGGAAGCCAGACCATGCTGGTAATGCCAAGGCAGGAGGGCAGAACCAAGGAGGGAACAAGGATATCCTATGGTGGGCCAGGGGCCAGAGGGAAGGTTAACCAAGATGCTGATGCCAGAGACAGACCCTTAACAAATGGGAGGCAGGAAGGACCACATGGAAGTTGAACAGGGAGGGGATAAGCCTGAGGAGCGAAATAGGGATTATTAAGATGAAACTGGCAAACTGCCACAGCCCTTCGGTGCACATTTAGTACACTCCCTTAATATCCTGGAGCAAGGCCTTGAAGTGTCAGTTTCTCACTAGACTTGCAGTGCAAGGGCCAGGGCTTGCTGGAAACAGAGAAGAAGCCCTGAGCCAAAGTGATAGAAAGTTGCCAGAGTCAGGGGCAAAAGTAGGGCAGAGGTGGCAATCCAGAGAAGATGATGGCAATAAGAGGCCAAGAGAGTATAGAAAATATTGCCCTACTTACCAGAAGTCGAAGTCAAAGGGCCAACTAATACAGAAGGGCAGCTTAAGAGAATGGCCTCACAGGCTCCTGGCTGAGATCAGGAGTATGTGTGTATGCGGCGGAGCAGGGAGGGGTGTGATAAAGGATTAGGGATGGAGGATTGTGAGATGTAACTGCTAAAGTTTCTAGGGAAATCTATCCAATAGAGGTAGAGAAGAGTTTGTGGCCCAGCCTCAGGAAATGGGACAGGCAAAACGTAATGTAGGAGGAGCAGATCCCAGCTTGATGGTGGGGACAGGGTGGGACTCCCTTGAGTGAACTCAAAAGCCCATGGGAAGCAAGTGGAAGGAACTACAGAGGGACATTAGGGAGAATCACTTCCTCAAACCCCTGAAGCCCCTGCATCTCATGTTTCAGCCAGTAAGCCAAAGATCATTCCAGACCTCCACTGACTAGTCCAGCAAGGGCCATTAATGGTCTTCCCAAATGGAGCCTTCTCAGTCTCCAGATGGAAGGGGTAGCTTTGGATGTCTGGGTACCAATTACAAATGGTGGAGATGAGATGAGGATGATGATAGAATCCAACAAAGAAAGATTCAGAGAGGAGCCAGAAAGAATTCCTGAGGCTCAAAGCAACTAATGGTAACACATGGGAGAAAGAATTCAAGGGCTGCTTTGGTGAGATGGCAATTCTGATATGCTACTGCCAAGATTATGAACAGGTATATTTTTTCTGAAGCCCATTTGGTGATATGTAGAAAGATTCATAAAAATAGGCCCACCCTTTGACCCAAAACTCTACTTCTAGGGATTTAGTCTAAGGAAAAGCTGATGTGGGCTCAGCTTTACATGCAAGGAGGTTCATCATTGTGTCATTCATACTCAAGGAAAATTGGAAGAAATGCAAATATTCATAGATAGAGAACTGATCTGGTAAAAGTAAAGAACTTCTGGAAAACGTACTATTATGTAGCCACACTACACCATGCTTCTGGCGAATCCAAAATGGCATGGGAAAATAAGTATATTGTAAAATTTTAAGTGGAAAAAAGCAAAAACAAAATAAGTAAACAGAAGTAGAAAGTCTTAAGTTTCAAGAACAGGGACCCACTTACTTTAGTTAATGGGGAGTCTGAGGGTGGGGATACAAAGATGGTGTCTTCTAGGGATGTAGAATGTGAGGAAGGGAACACTCTAAACAGCTGCACAGCTGTGCTTCAGGGGCCAGACCACCATCTAAGAACTCATAGCCACTTTAGAATATAATGCAGCTTGGGTTATCATGTGTGCCTGCAAACCTGTCAGCCTGACTCTAATGCTCTGCAAGCTTTATAGTGATGCAGCTACTCCAGGTCTCTGTTTTTACTGCTCCTGCCACATCCAGCTTCCTGTTTTCTTTTCTTTATCTCCTGGTTTCTGCTCACTAATGGCATCTGCTACCTCATGGTTTCTGCTTTCTGTGTGTCTTTTCAACTTCTGTCCATACTACCAACAGCAGGGGCTCTACAATGACCTCCTATTGAAACTATCCAACATAGGTCTTCTTGCTGCCATTGCTTACCCTTTCCCTCACTGGGTAGAGTTCACTTGCCAGATTGCTTAATAGAACACCAGTAGGCCTATGGATGGGCTGGTCTGGGATGAGACATCCAAATTTGGTTGAATCAACTGAGATCAGGATGTGGGAGCTGTGACTAGCTTTCCTCTGAAGGGAGCAATGGACATTTCAGTACTCAGAGGATAAGAGATTTCTTCCCAATGCAGAGAGTCCATCCAATTTGAGGCAGATCCCAGCCAGAGGTTAGAGTAAGGCAGGGATTAACCCTTGGAGAAATGAAAGCTGGTGATGTCAGAATCCCAGGAGAGAAACTGAGTCAGACACCAATCAGATAAATAGGGTACATGTGGCAAAGAATGGGAAGAGACTGCTACAGAATGCACACGCCAATGCCTGTGACTCACCTCAGCCATATCAGATTTCAGGCTAGCACAGTATGATTAATGGTATTAGATTGGTAGAGGGATTCCCTATTACAGCTAGTCTTGGTCAGGATTAGCTCAGAATTGAGCCATATTGAATCAACAAACTGGATGCCTCTGGTCTTCTGTAGAAATTCCACAGATGCTTTTGTATTATATAGGGAGAGAACTTTTACTCCCTGAATAGTTTGTTCTTTAACTAATGGTGAGTCATGAAATATTTCTTGAACTTTTGACTTATGAACTCTGAATTTAAATATTCAACACAGATTCCTCTGTTGCATCCTGAGAGGGAATTACAGTATTCAAATAGTTTTCTTTATGTGTATTAGTTTCCTGTGGCTGTTGTAACAAATGACCACAAACTTGGATGGTTTTAAACAATAGAAATGTATTCTCTCACAGCTGTGGAGGCCAGAAGCCCCAAATCAAGACACTGGTGGGAACATGCTCCCTCTGAAAGCTCTAGAGAATAATTCTTCTTAGCCTTTTCCAGGGTTCGATGATTGCCTGAAGTCATTGGTATTCCATGGCTGACAGCTGGACTGCTCTAATTTCTACTTATCTTTATACGGCCACCTTCACTATGTATTGGTCTCTATGTCTCTTTCTCTTCTTATGTGGATTCTAGTCATCAGGGTTCTCCCTAATCCAGTATGACCTCATTTTAACTAATTAGATCTGCAAATACCTTATTTCCAAATAAGGTCACATTCTGAAGTTCCAAGCAGAAATGAATTTGGGAGAGGTGGTTATTCAACCCAGTATAACATATTAAACATTTCCCAACCTCTGGCCAAATTAATAACGGGAAGAAAAGCCTATGCTTTTCTTAGTCCCGATTAGATGAGGTCTGTTTGTTACGTGTATCTCTAAAATGGATACCAAATACAGAGATGACTGGGGTTATGTCTATGACCAGCTGCCTAGCACCACTATAGATTCTCAAAGGGTCTGAGTAGAAGGGACACCTGGTGAATGAACAGTGCTTATGACTAAGTGGGACTTTGGCTCTAAACTCCCTTGGGGCCCCCCATTCCCAGAGATTTTGGCTGAACCACTGGACCTCTGACCCAAAGCCCTAAATAAAAGCAAGAAATTGTCTTCTTACAGACCCAGTCAAGAGTATAATTTTCCATAGAGACAAGAGGTCAAAAAGGGTTTATTCAATGAAAAATGTCCCAAAGGAAAGAGAAAGTTGATTTTTCCACCTTGGGAAAGCAGCAGACACAGAAAAAAGACATGGCCTTTGGAGCTTTGGTTTTAAGTTTGTTAGAAGTTCAGACCCTGGCTTCCCCACTTACTAGTTGGGTGACCTCGTTCAGACTAATTAGTCACTTAAGTCTCAGTTTCTTCATTAGAACGATGGAGATAGCAGCGTCTTCCCTACAGACTTAAAGTAAGGAGTAAATAAGTAATGCATGAGGGGCTTCCTTGGTAGCTCAGTTGGCAAAGAATCTGCCTGCAATGCAGGAGACCCCAGTTTGATTGCTGGGTCAGGAAGATCCCCTGGAGAAGGGATAGGCTACCCACTCCAGTATTCTTGGGCTTCCCTGGTGGCTAAGTGGTAAAGAAGCCACCTTCAATATGGGAAACCTGGGTTCTATCCCTGGGTTGGGAAGATCGCCTGAGGAGGGCATGGCAACCTACTCCAGTATTCTGGCCTGGAGAATCCCCATGGACAAAGGAACCTGGTGGGCTGAAGTCCATGGGGTTGCAAAGCGTCAAACACAACTGAACGACTAAGCATGCATGTAATGCTTGTTCAGTTCAGTTTAGTCGCTCAGTCGTATCTGACTCTGCAACCCCATGAATTGCAGCACGCCAGGTCTCCCTGTCCATCACCATCTCCCGGAGTTCACTCAAACTCATGCCCATAGAGTTGGTGACGCCATCCAGCCATCTCATCCTCTGTCGTCCCCTTTTCCTCCTGCCCCCAATCCCTCCCAGCATCAGAGTCTTTTCCAATGAGTCAACTCTTTGCATGAGGTGGCCAAAGTACTGGAGTTTCAGCTTTAGCATCATTCCTTCCAACAGGGGAAATGCTATTTATAATCATTGCAAGGCCTAGAACAACAGATTTAAGGTATTCATATCATAATTCCTGATCCCACACTGATTTCTATGGTCCTTCCTAGAGCAAGAAGGCCCTCTCTTGTGGGAAGCAACCTAAGACCCTTTGTCACCAGCTACAAGAGAGACATGTTCTCCAAATAGGCAAACCAAAGAACACTATTGTATCAGTCCGAGGTTTTAATCTAGAGGCTGCAAACTGGCAGCTCCCAGGCCAGATCCTGCTCCTAAGTTTTCTTTGGTCTGAACAAAATGTTTAAACTTTTGGAATTTGTTGGCCACTTAAAAAAATAATCCAAAGATGTTCTTTAAAACGTAAATTTCTGGCTTGAAAAATCAGAAGACTAGGCAAAACTTTACCTAAATTTTCCTATGACCAGACTGCCCATATACTGTGCCATTCCAGTATTCTTGCCTGGGAAAGCCCATGGACAAAGGAGCTTGGTGGGCTACAGCCCATGGGGTTGCAAGAGTCAGACATGACTTGGCCACTAAACCGTCGAGGCAAATCAGAATATATGGTTGGTTACCCTACTCATGCAGGACCTCAGTGATCTGGAACTAAGAGTGAAGGCCTCTGTAGGGAATCTGTCTCTCTCAGTTGCCCCTACTTTTCGGGTTTTGAGTTTTAAAGTTTTATTTTAACTAACCTTTGTATATCACACCTAATAATTGGTCCAATATCTCTGACCTGGGCTTCTATCATCTTCCTTCTCTTTGAACGAAAGAGTGTGGAGTGAGTCATCAGTCATTGTATATACTGGACTTCATTCAGGTGCTATCACGGATTCTGAAAGAATTTCCAATAGCATAGCAACATCTATATAATCTCATTTATGTCTTATCATCATCAGAAGTCTTATTAGTCAGTCCTTCTCTGCATCTGTAGAGCGTTTATCATTGGGGTATGGCACGTGTGTCATAATAATCATTTGTAGACATTGTGAGATTCTTGAAATGTCTTCTGAATCATATAAGGAAATTCTTAATTTTCAAGGAGCTCCCATCTAAGGCACTCCAGTGTTCTTGCCTGGAGAATCCCAGGGAAAGCGGAGCCTGGTGGGCTGCCATCTGTGGGGTCGCGCAGAATCGGACACGACTGAAGTGACTTAGCAGCAGCAGCAGCCCATCTAAGGAATGGATTGCATTCCAAAAGTTTGCTTGTACATCTAGCGTAAAGAATCAAAGGGCACATCTTATAGAAACAATGTTGTTGCCCCCCACCTCACACACACATGCATATGTGCGTGCTAAGTCACTTCAGTCATGTCCGACTCTTTGTGACACTATAGACTGTAGCCCGCCAGGCTCCTCTGTCCCTGGGATTCTCCAAGCAAGAATACTGGAGTGGGCTACCATTCCCTTCTCCAGGGGATCTTCCAGACCTAGGGATGGAACCCACGTCTCTTATGTCTCCTACATTGGCAGGCAGGTTCTTTACCACTAACACTGCCTGGGAAGCCCCACACACATATACATGCCCAAAATAAAATATACTATGTGTATTATAAAATAAATAGACCATAGAATATCTGAAGATTCGTGCTGTATGCTGTGCTGAGTCACTCAGTTGTATATTGTACCCTAATCATCCCTGGGTATTAGTAGTTGGAACTCTATAATTAAGAAAAAGTATCTTCTACAGTATTCTTTTTTTTTTTTAAGTACTTATTCTTGGACCCTCCTGGTGGTCCAGTGGTTAAGAATACACCTTTTAATGCAGGGGACATGGGTTCAATCCCTGGTTGGGATTAAGATCCCACATGCCATAGGGCAACTACGCCCACCACGACAATGGATATTCCATGTGCCACAAGTGAGACCTGAACACAGCCAATAAATAATTAAATAAATATTCTTTTAAAAAGTTCTCATTCTTTAGAAATTCTGAATCAAGGCCAATGGTGTGAGAAGTAACTTATAGGAAGTTTTAGTGACAGTCTCCTCTTATGGCCACTTACATGTGGCATGTAATTTAGTCATGTAGATTTGTAGGAGAGGTACAATTTGTGTAAGAAATATTAAAGCTCTTTATTACCTAGAACAGTTGATGAATACTGAATATGTCATCTTTTTAAATCAAAGTGGATTATTTGAAGCTTGCAGTGTGGAATACGTCTATTTAGAGCGGGTAGGGATATTGGAAAGAGTTCTGCTTGAGGAGACAGATGACCTTGCTTTGAGTTCAGTCTCTGCTCTTAGTTTGTGCAATTTTGGGTAAACAGCTTAACTTTATTAAGATACAGCTTTTTAATGAGAAATCTGAATAAGAATGACAACAGTAACTCATATTTCACCAACTTGTTTTGAAGATAAATTGAGATAATGTAGCTTTGTACACTGTGAAATACTATAGAATCAAAAACAATAGAAAAAGTAAATGAACACTGATCAAGCTCTTATTATGAACCAAGCACTGTGACGAAATTACTAGTATTAACTAACTAGCCACCAACACTACCTACAGTGGCAGAAATAGTACCCTTAAAATTGTCACTCTCAAATCTTTCCCTACTGTATACAAATGAAGAGACCAGGGCAACCCTTCCACTCTGAGCAGAAACCAATCAGCCTCCTCCCACTGAAAATACTCACAAAACACCGGGCTTGTAAACATCCTGCCTTCTGATGTTAATGATAATATTACAGTGGATAGGATGCTGCATCCTGGTCTACACCCCAGAGTAGGAGTGATATTGACTCATTGCATCTCTTACGTATTACAAAGAAGATATGGCCCACTAAAAGAGTTGGATAATGGAACTTTCAGCCAGACTTGGACTTGATATTTCCGTGGAGTAAAAGAAAGAAATGGTCTTGAGTCCAACTGGAATTCATTAGTGGAATAATTAGTTAATTAACTAATTTCTAGATCTTTGTGTTGTCTTACATGTTTGTTATGGCTACCATAACCAAGTACCCCAGACAGAGTGGCTTAACAGAAATATATTTTCTCACAATTCTGGAAACTAAAAGTCTGAGATCAAGGTGTTGGTATGATTGGTTTCTTTTGAGATGCCTCTCAACTTGTAAATGACTGTCTTCTCTGTGTTTTCGCATGGTCTAGACCTGGTCTCCCTTCGTCTTCACATGGTCTGTGTTCCAATCTCTTATAAGGAGGCAGTCATATTGGATTAGGGCCTAGACTAATGGCTTCATTGTTACTTTAATACCTCTTTGAAGACCCTATCTCCCAAGACAGTCACTTTCTGAAGTATTAGGGGTTAGGACTCCAACATATGAATTTTGAGGGGATAAAATTCAGCCTGCAACACTTTGTCTGATAAATCAGTGATCTACTTTGTTCTCAAGAAATTTCCCAAAAAAAAAAAAAAAAAAAAGAAATTTCCCCAGTAATATCTCTATCTCTTTTATTTTTGCCTCCTTGGCATAGTCCTGCCTCACCCACTACCTGAGCCACCTATTACCTACAAAACAATGAAAAGCCCCTTCAGTTTTCACTGTGCTTCAAACACTGCCATTGCCATGGGCAGCTCCATTTCACAGATTTGTTGGTGCTCAAGAAAGCTTGTGAAAATTGAAATACCAGTTCTCTGTGAAACACGTTCAAAGAGTCCTTCTAGAATCCACTGTTCCTTAGAATCCACATTCTATGCTTCTAATTCCCCAAGTAACTCCAAGTTTTATATCAATACCTCTTGTCTACTGGTCTATTCACTTCCTTAGATTCTGGTCTCTTGGTAAACTTGTTTTATCTTTTCAATAACTTTTTTTCCAGAATGGAACTCCCCTGCACACACACACACTGATTCTTAGTTATTATCCAGATGGAAGATATTAGACATCAGCTTGATATTGTTCGTTCTAACCAAGAGGATTGTCTTCATCTATTTATAAGAGAGATACAAACCATGTTTCACCTTGCAGCCCAGCTCGGGCTAACTCTTAAGCAAGGCAACTGGCTGTCTTGATGCTTGTTTGTCATTCCATCTGTTCTCCACCCTGCGTATGCTAAGCTAATGGTTTCAGTTATGTTACATAACAGATATTTCATCAGCTTTTTGGTTATGCTTATGACCTCATGTAGTCTAATACCATGTAGCTCGTAGGAAAATTTAATTATACTGATGAACATCCTAAACTGAATATGTCGTTGAGCATAATAAGTATGTCAAATCTTATTATTTGACATATTTATCAGTGGCAAAGGATACCAATCCATCAGTGATATTCAAGCACTATTTTTCAAGGTTTTTGACACTAGAGTTTAGAGACATTTCAAGATATAAATATTATAGGGTTAGTAAGTCATATAGTACTATTTTTCTCATATTTTATTTCTTCTAATTTAAGTCCTACATTGTCAGCTATTGAGATAGTTTCAAAATACAATAATTTAAACCCAGATATCTACATGATTGGATAATAATAATTCTTCTGATGCTATAGAATGTGATAGTATAACTAACCTGTTTTCAGCTTTTCCAAGCAGTCCCTTCTCAATCCTCTGGCAAGCATACCACAGGCAGTCACCCCTCTATAAATACGCAGTTAGAAAGATAAACACTCATTAAAGTCCCTAGTGGTTGCATTGTTTCTCAGGGTTCTGCAATATTTATTCAGTGTGTAGATAAAGAAAGAGATTAGCAATGTTTCCACTGGGCTCTACTCCTTCCTGAAGCCAGCCAGCCAGCCTTCTCTCCAGGAGAAAGGCAGTAATCTGTGCATGTGTTTCAGAATGCCTCAGGACAACTTTCTACTTCAAAAGCAAACTGAGCTCCTCATTGGCTCCATGCTAAGCCACCCACTTTTTCAAGGGACATAATTTTTTAGTAACTTAATAAGTCAGACCTCTAAAATAATAGTAAATTTGCAGAACAAATTTAGTATTTAAACATGTGAGTATAGCTTAAATATTTACACATAAACTAAGAATGATTCAGGTAGGGGCTCTGATCTAATTTCATAGACTTATGGACATTTTAAAACCTTAATTTGTCAATTAGTGTAGAAAGAGTCCTGGTCTTAGTTCCAGTCTAATTAGGCCAATGACTAACACTGTGATCTCTGGGAAAACTGAGCTGAGCTTTTTAAAAAAAAAAAACAAATAAAATTAAGGACAATGGAGTAGAGCTCTAATATCCTCTGACTCTGAAAATTACAATATTCTTTCAGGGAAAACAGATCTCATCTTCCCATCTCATAAAGGTTTTTGAGAATTGGATGACATGATTACTCCAAAGCACAGCATCATCCATTGAGTAGAATATGTCGATGAGGAGTAGCTGTATTTGTTTTCTTATCTAGTAAGCATTTGAGGGAATAGATGAAAGAAAAACAACAGCAGAAAATGTTCACCTTTCCACTTTAAAGAAGGAAGGAAATAATTTAAGATTCTAGAATTATTTATGGTTCTTTCAGACAAAGACGAGGTTAAGTAATTAAACTTGGCATGTATCAGTATGTTGGATATAAGCAGCAAATGTAAAATATTTGTCAAACAAAGTAATAAGGTCTTCTTATCTGATTAAAACTTTCAAAATGTTAAACTTATCTTTTTGAAAGATAAATCTAGTGTATGGCCTGTTCAGCTCAGTTCAGTCGTGTCTGATTCTGTGACCCCATGGACTGTACTGTTCTTTAAACTATTTATTTATTGATTAATGCCAAGTACTTTTCCAAGGGCAGGGGATACAATGGTGAACAAAACAGTGTCCCTTTCATCATGGTGCTGACATTTCCACACTAGTGAGAGGAAATGAAAAATATACAAATAAGCTAATAAAATTTATCAAGTCAGTAGAGGGATATGTGCTATGGCATTTTCTAGCATTTAAAGCAGGGTAAGTGATGAGGTTGCCCAATTCAAGAAAAGTACAGACACCCTGTGCAACATCCAGAAGGACCTGATGGACTTGTGACTTCTGGCTGCTAGGCTGTAGAAACTTAAAAACTACAGTGTGATTAACCATGAACCTTTAGTTTTCATCCGTGTACATGGAGTGCAGTTTGCTTGTATCTTCCGAAGCATGTGAATCTTGGCTCCCAGAATTACAGCCCATGCTTGGCTTAATGCTTACAACATGAGTCCCTGAATAAATAAAGTTAACTATTGTAGTAATAAATAAGTAAGTAAATAAAGCAGGGTAAGGAAGATAGGGAGTGTCAAAGAGGGGAATGCTCTTTTCTGTGGAATGGTCAGGGAACATGTCAATGTCATGGAACATTTGAGGGGAGACTGAAAGGACGCAAAGTCAGGTATATGGGGCAGGGGAGCCATTCCAGGCAAAGGGAACCGCAGAAGCAAGAGGAGCTTGGGGTATCAGGGGAATAACAAAAACATCAGAGGAAGAATAGGAGGAGTGATTCCCCACCATCTTTTTCTAAGAAAAGTATGGTCAAATTTATCATCATCCTAAGATCAGTTTTCATAAAATCCAGTAAGAATCCTTTATGTAATCTCTTTTGTTCTGCGCCTCAATTTTTAATTTGAAAAATAGGGATGATAGTACCTCATAGGATTGTTGTGAGGACTAAATGAGTTACTAAATATAAAAAATAATTAAGACACTGTCTAGCACAGAGTAAATCCTGCGTGCTCAGTTTCTAAGTTGTGTCTGACTCTTTGTGATCCCATAGGCTGTAGCCCACCAGACTCCTGTGTCCATGGGATTCTCCAGGCAAGAGTGCTGTAATGGGTTGCCAGTTCCTGCTCCAGGGTGTCTTCTCCACCCAGAGGTCAAACCCACATCTCCTGTGTCTCTCACACTGGCAGGCAGATGCTCTACCTCTGAACCATGGAGAGCTACTTATTACTATCATCATCATTATCTCTTATCTACAACCATGTCAATAATTCAACTTTTTAGGCTAATAGTATAATTTTGCACCAACCATTAATTATCTGGAGATTTTCCTTACATGTATTAGGATATTAGGTAGGGTCATGGTACATGGTGACTCAAGCACAGAGGTTTATGTCATCAAATGTCTTACAAAGAGCTTAAAGTGACATAAACAAATTGGGGTTGAAATTTAATACCTTAATCTAGACATAAAACGAGTATGGTATCATGTTCATGTACTTAAGTTATTTTTATTTTTATTTTTTTCAGTCAGTCTTACTCACTTCCCTCTCCTCACAACAACACAGAATTCTTGGATCTTCGCAATGTCTTTCACATTCATCTCCAGCATGTGGGTCTGAATTGATTCCTTGTTTCTCAACTGCAACCATCACAGAATCAAGATTAATAACCTGCTTGGTGAGTTTTGTCCACTTTGGAATCTGGGGCTTTTGTACTCACTGTGGCCCGGCGGGCTCTCCATGGTTCTTTCTGAGGGCTCCCAGCAGTGAGGGGCAAAGACAGCCGCAGTGACTGGGAATCTGCCTGACTTTGGGCCACGCTGCCTGCTTCCACTGTCTCCTTCCCTCTCCTGGGCGTTTGGCCATGATTGAGGAGAGTCTGAAAGTGGGTTGAAAGTTCACTAACATAATAATCCCTGTGCTTAGAACAATGCCTGGCACAATGGAAGTACTCAGTAAGTATTTTCTGTGAGTGATATTGTGCTCCCCTAAAAAGGCTGTCACTGAAGCATGAGTGGCAGGAAAAGCACCTGTGCACTGGACTCTCCTTCGGGTTGGGCTCCCATCTCTATCACGTACCTGGAATAGCTGCTTTCATTGTCAGCCCCTTCACCCCTGGCCACAGGGTAACTGGGACTGTCTTTGCTTTAGACATGTGGTTTTTGTGGCCATTACACTTAATTTCACTAGTCACATCAGGTTGAATAGAATTTACAGTAAACAAACAACGGATCCTAGAATTTTTATTCCTGAGCCCATTGGTCAGTCCCTCAACAGTCCTCCAGAAAATACTTAGTACGGACCCATTGTGTACTGGACACAGACTTAGGTAACATAACACTATAGACCTCTATAATCTAATTAGTATAAGTAAACATTGGTACTAGTATCCAATAAAAGAGGGCATGAGAATCACAAGTGCCCTAAATATAGGGTTCCATGTACCATACTATGTTAAATAGGATGACTGATTTTCAGTGAGAACAGGAAGGCTTCAGAGTAAAGGTTGTATCCTGTGTATCATAGAAAGAATGAAGAACACTTCAGTTGGCAGAGTAGTCACGCGTTCTTGATAAATACTATAATTATAAATAGCAATACTACATCATCTGTCATTATGTTACATTATTGATCCAGCATCCTGTTATGCCTCTGACTTGTGTTCGTTTGTCTCTGACTCCTTATGGTCCAAAGCCGTGACCCTGAGCCGCTTTAACCAAGAAACATTTAGAGGTAAAAACCGGTTGGCTTTATAATAGCAAGTGCTGGGATACTGTTATCAAATTTGGTGGAGGTATTTGTTTCTTATTTTCTTTACCAAACACATGAATTACTTGTCCCAGATAACAGATTTTTTCTTTTTTAAAAAAATTTATGAAAGTACAGTTGATTTACAGCAGATAACAGATTTTTGATGTTCATTCTTTCTCAGTTAATCGTTGTATTTATTTTATCGTAAAAGTGAATTACCATTTTTCTGAGAATGTTTTGGAATATATTACTCCCAACTAATGAAGAACAGTGGAGATTATGGCAGATGCTTAATATATTTTGAAAAAGATTTAATGGGAGGAGAAGATTTGAGGAACTTTTCCAATTTCCGTTCCCATAATTTTACTTATTCAGTTAATATTCACAGAATGTCTGCTATGTCTTGGCATAGATGACAGGAAGGGTATTCTTGGTAGTTAAGTGATACTAAGTACTTGAACTATTCAATAGAAACCCTGTATTTTTTCATTATGGTGTGTGATCCAAATCTAGATAAGTGGTTTAATTCTGGTTGTTCATTTTCCCTACAAGTGTTGATGAGTCCCATTAGTAAAGGAGCATTTAATGGTAAGAGCCAAGTAGAATGCTTAGGGAATCAAGCATTCAACTAGCATTCATTGAGCAACTCCTACGAGTCAGGTATTCTACATAATGGTTGATGTTTTGTGTAAATTAGTTTTCTGAAAATGACAGTCAACAAAGAAAAGAGTGTGGCAATTTTAAACATAAAATGTATTTTTGTTCCTAAACGGATAAGGAGGATGTGGGAAGGAGTAGGATCAAGCGAACACCAAATTTCTGACTGTAAATAACTCACAGTGTCCACCTGAGAAATGTGCACTTAAACAACAAGGACCTGCTTCCTACTGGACGGTGTAAAAGGTGACTGATTCCTAAGGTTCCTCCGTCCGTCCTGCCACAAGCCGCACGGAGCTGCTAACACGCCCTGCAGCTATTAGGACCGCCAGCAGGCCAAAGAGCAACTGACCGTCGGAGCCCCGCGCGCCAGAGCCAGAGGCCGCCCCCCCCTGCGCCCGCGTCCGGCCCCGCCCCCTGGGCGCGCAGGCCAATGGGCTGGGCCCCGGGGGGCGGGAGGCGCGGGGCCGGGGGCGGGGCGGTCGGGGCCGGCGCGGTCGTGGCGGTAGCTGCAGGGGCGGCGGCGGCGACGGCGGCGGCTTGGCCGGGCGTCCGCGGGCCGTGGGGGATGGGGGCGGCGAGCTCCAGCCCTCGGCGGCGGCGGCGGCGGCCGTGAGTGTTGGGAGGGCGTCCGCGTTCGGGACGCGGGATGGAGCGCCGCGGTGAGTGTCGGGTGGCGGCGCTCGCACCAACCGTGGCGGCTGAGGCAGGGGTCTGGGGTCACCGGCGTGTTGCCGTCCAGGGTCCGGGCGGCCCAGGCGGCGGCCAGAGCGGGAAGCGACTGCGGGCCGCGCTGAGGGTCGGCGGCGGGCCGGGCCGGGGCCCACAGGACTCCCGGTCCTCCGGGAGGGGTCCTGGCGGAGGAGGGGCGCGGCAGGGGAGGGAGAGCGGGGAGAGCTGGAGAGAGCGTCGCAGGGACCCGCGGACCCCGGTGCCCCAGTTGGGCGACGCCGTCCCGGTATCTGGGGAGGAGAGTCTCGGGGTGGACTTTCCTCCCTTTCCAGGTTCCCCTCGAGTGTCCTGCAGCCCCTCTCGCTTTTCTAACCACGTTCGCTCATCCGCCTTTAAGCGGAATTCTGGAAGGGGCTTCTTCACCCTCCCTGCCCCGCACTCTGTCCCCCCCCGCACCCCCCACTTTTGGTTTCCTTAACCAGGTCTTCACTTTCGTGTTCCTTACTTGGGATGTTTTTGGAAGTTTAGTGTCTTTTTCTCAAATTTGTGTCTGACAAATGCGAAAGCTGAGGTAAAATAACAAGACATTTCGTGTTGTATGTCTTCCTTTTCTTATCACATTTCGCCTCACCTAGGCCCGGCTGTTTGTTTATTTATTTATTTGGCGGGGGGAGCGGTAATGAAAAGTAGAAAAACACTCAGTTCCGCTTCTACCCAGGTGCCCGGCTCCGGTGCGTCTCTGTCGCTCTTCACACTCCCGTCCTCTCCCACCACTCCGACCCTCTGTCACACCCCTGTAGCTGTTTCTTCGCACGCGCGCACACGCACCCGCTATCCCAGCCTGGTCCTCGGCTGAGCCCTGTGCTTTGCAGAATAGAAATTGACAGGCGGAGGATTGCAGCTCCCAAGAGGAGAGCAGGAGAGGGTATCCCTGTGAGTTTGTTTCCCGGGCTGTCCCAGGTCCCACAATCCAAACCTTGGCCCGAGGGAAGGCCTTCCTTTGCCTTGAACGAAGTAGCCGGGGAGTCTCCTTGTCTTTGAGCCCCCTCTGACATTTCCAGGGTCCATCTCGCTTTTTCATCATCACTCTTCTTTAGAGAGGAGGGTGAGGTTTGCTAACCAGCTACCCTCATGGACTGTTTTTTTGTTTTTGTTTTTGGTCGTTGACATCCTCTATCCACCTCTAATGGTGGATCTCTTAGGGACTGTTAGGAGGTGAAAGCTGCAACACGGCAGTGGAGCCAAAATAACCAAAGAACTATTTGTTTGACATTTACCTTTTCCTTTTCTCTTCTTTTTGGAAGTTAGCTTCGCCCCCTAGTTCGGTTTGAGGAAGTGTGTGTGTGTGTGTGTGTGTGTGTGTTGAGGGGGGTAGTTTCCTGTTCAAGAAAAAGAATTCATAATTAAGTACGAAAGTGAATATTTAGAATGAGTAAAGGAATCGCAACAAATTATGGGTCTTGGAGATTTAAATCCCTTTCTTCAGAGATTTCTTTAGGCAGTTTGCCAGGAATGCATACATAGAAATGCTTCCTGATTGTAGGAACTAAGCAAGTGAGGAACCCGGACACTTAAGCTTCATTAGCTTCATGGTTCAAATAGCTTTAGTCTCCTGATTCTGAGAAAAAGTCTAGAGTGGATTTGAAGAGAAGTAAGATAGGTCTGAGTTGAAAATTTTTCAGTTCCCAAATTGGCAGGAAGTAAAACTGGCTGAGATGAAGAAAGCACTGTTCATTGAATCTATGGTGGCTGGTCATTCCTGCTCTACCCACCTCCCTAAAATAGAATATCCACTAAATTATCAGCACCTTCTCTTCCCAGTGGTAAAAGCCCTTGATCTAGGAATGTGTGCTGCTTCAACCACTGCTGTTGGTCTCAGTTGTTAGTAATGCTTGAACAAAGCTCATGACCAAAAGGTTCCCTGGAAAGATTTTCATTCCTGTACCATTGGTGATTGATTCAGCATTCGCTCAGAAAATTTAGTTTGACACCACTTTATGTTAGACAAGGTCTTGTGGAAACTTTCAGTCTATTTGGGTAGAAGCAGGTAATTTCAAATAAATAGGGCCCAAGGCATAATATCTTCGGTTACCTGAGAAAAGTATGTTGAATGTCCTATGGGAAAGTAAAGGAATGACTTATTTTCGGTAGAGGAAATGAAAAGGCTTTTTGGAAGAAGTGATGTTTTTTTGTGAGATTGAAGTTGATTAAGAGAATGATTTTAATAAGCACAGAAGGCCAAAAGATCCTTCTTGGCAGAGTTGCTGGTTGTCCTAATGCACACATACAAGAGTGTCATCAGTCAGCTTCTATGATTCTGCTTTGACGGCTACTTTGTTTTTGATTTCCCACCTCATCTCCAGTATAATGATGAGCCACAATACAGAAAGATACATCCCTGTGTAAAGAAATAAGGAGGTTTCAAAGGAGGGTTAGCAACACGTTTGGATATGATGAGGATTTTTGTGGACGGCTTGTACTTTCTGCTTTGTCTTTATCTTTTACTCTGATAAGCAGGAGCCCTTTGATGATACTGCCTCCCTGGGATAAGGTTTTTTCTTTTTCTTAAAAAATGCTCCAGTATTTATCCCTGATAAAGTTTTCAAATACTACAGACTTTCTTTCTAAGGAAGAAGATGGAAAATATTTTGAAAAATATTAAGGGAGAAAGAAAGTTGAATTCAGGAATTATTTCAGTAGAACTTCCTGCAATTTTGTGGGCTTCCCAGGTGGCGCTAGTGGAGAAGAATGCCTGCCAATGCAAGAGATGTAAGAGACGTGGGTTCCATCCCTGGGTTAGGAAGATCCCCCGGAGGAGGGAATAGCAACCTTACAGTTTTACTTTTAATTTATCTAATATTGCTTGAGTACTAAAATAATAAAGAGATTTTTATACACTATGGGTGAGTTTTGACAATTGTATACACTCGTGTAATTCCCATAATCAAGATACAGAACATTTCCATTGTTTCAAAAAAGTCTCACATGCAGAACTCCCCCCACCTTCCACACTACAAGCCCATCACCAGGGAGTCATTCCTGCTTTTTTGTTACTAAGAATTAGGTTCATCTTTTCTTTGTGCCTGACTTTAATTTAGCATGATGTTTTTGAGATTCACCCATGGTTTTTTGCCATGTTACAGATATTTTATTGTTGAGTAGTATTCCCTTGTAAGGCTGTTAGCGTTTATCTGTTGGCACTCATATTGTTTCCAGTTTTTGACTATCATGAAAAAAGTTGCTGCATACATTTGTGTATAGTTTTTGGATGAATGTATTTTTCATTTTGGGGAGTTATATAAGGGAGTAGAGTTGCTGGGTTTTATGGTAAATGTATGTTCATGTGTATAAGGAACTGCCAGGCTGTTTTCCAAAGTGGCGTGTACCTTGTATAGCACCAGTGTGTGGGAGTTTTAGTTGCTGTACATCCTTCCTATCCCAGATTTCACTCTAGCTGAAATTGAGAATTCCAGTAGACATTTAGTGGTATCTCATTGTGGCTTAAATTTGTGTTTCTCTGATACTAATGATGTTGAGCACTGTTTCATGTGCTTATTGCCCAGTTGTGTATCTTCTTTTTTGAAGTATCTGTTCAGATCTTTTATTAATTAATTTCTTGTGCTGTTTGTTTTATTATTGAGCTAAGAGTTCTTGATATAATTTGAATACAAGTCCTTTGTCATGTATTTTCTCCGATTTGTGGGCTTAACAGTTGTCTTTCAAATAGCAGAAGCTTTACATTTCAATTAAGTTTAGTTAACCAGTTGTTTGTTTGTTTAATGGTTCTTGCTTTTTGTGTCTAAGAAATTGTTCCCTAGGTTTTCTATCCAAGTTTTCTTAGAATAGAGATCCTCAAACATATTCTTAAAGGACCAGATCATAAATATTTTATTTAGGCTTACACGCTACTGTACCTCAACCACTCAACTTTGCTGTTGTAGGGCAAAAGCAGCTATTGACAGTACATAAACAGTTGGGCATGGCTGTGTTCCCCCATAATTTTTTTTTATAAAAACATGCAATTGCCTCTTCCAGCTCCAGTATTTAAAAGATTGATAGTTTTAGATTATGTATTTAGGTTTATGATACATGTTGAGTTAATTTTAGGGTATGCTCTGAAGTAAGGATCGTTTTTTTCTCATATGGCTATCAAGTTATTTCAGTACCATTTATTGAAAAGAACACCTTTCCCCCTATTGAATTACTTTAGCACCTTTTGAAAATATGTAGGTCTATTTCTAGGCTATTCTGTTGATCTGTTTCACTCTCTGTAATAATATCATATTGTTTTGACAACTGTAAATCTTAAAATCAGACATTATGGATCTTCCAAATCTGTTCTTTTTTTCAAAAATTTTTTGGCTGCTTAGATTTTTTACATATTATATACATTTCAGAGTCAGCCTATCAATTTCTGCAAAAACCTAGGAGAGATTTTGTTTGGGATTGCTTGAAACGACACATCACTGTGAGGGAAAGGAAAGCCTTCAACAGTTTTGAGTCTTCCTGTCTATGAGCATGGCATACTTACTGATTGATTCACTTCTTTAATTTCTTGCCACTAAAGTTTTATAGTTTTAAGTTTAGGATCTTAGACATATTTTGTTAAATTTATTCCTAAAAATATCTGATTTTTTGATGTTATTATAAATGGTATTTGTTTCTAAAGTGTCACTGTCCAATTGTTTGTTGCTAGTATTTAGAAATAAAATTGTAATATATTGACCCTATATTCTGTGGCCTTGCTAAATTCATTTATTAGTTGCAGTAACTCGTTTGTAGGTTTCTTAGAGTTTTTGAGGTATGCAAACATGTCAATTTTTAATGAAGTGTTTTACTTCTTCCTTTTCAATCTGAATGTGTTTTATTTTTTCTCTTGTTCTCTTGTACTGTCTAAGACCTTCAGTAACAATAGTGTGTGTTAGTCCCTCAGTCATGTCCAGCCCTTTGCAACTCCATGGACTGCAGCCTGCCAGGCTCCTTTGTCCATGGAATTCTCCAGGCAAGAACACTGGAGTGGGTAGCCATTCCCATCTCCAGGGGATCTTCCTGACCCAGACATCGAACCCAGGTCTCCTGCATTGCAGACTCAGATTCTTTACCATCTGAGCCACCAGGAAAGCCCAGTAACAATATTGATCCTAATTTTAAAGTGGAAGACATACATAGTCTTTCATTATTGACCAAGATGTTAGCTCTAGATTTTTTGTAGATGCCTCTTAAAAGGTTGAAAAAATTCCTTTCTATTCCTACTTTGCTGACTGCTTTAATCATGAAAGTTTGCAGAAATTTGTCAGATGCTTTTTCTGCATTTATTAAGATCATGACATGTTTTTTTTGTCTTTTGACTATTAAACCAAGCTTGATTCTTGAGACAAACCTTTCTTGGTTCTAATGTGTTATTTCTTTTAAATATTGTTGGGTTTCACTTGCTAATACTGTGTTAGGAAATTTGATCTGTAGTTGTCTTGTAATATATTTGTCTGCTTTCAGTATCAGAGTAATACTGACCTCATAAAATGAGTTGGGAGGTTTTCCAACTCTTCTATTTTTTGAGAGTTTCTGTAGGACTATTTTATCTAGTTCAATAGATTTCATTAGTGAGGCCATCTGGGTCTGCAGTTTTTCTTTGTGAGGTATTTTAAATTATGAATCCATTTTTTAAAGTACATATAAAGTTACCCCAGATTTTCTATTTTGTGTGTTAGATCTGGTTATTTGTGTCTTTAAAGAAAATTTTCCATTTTATCAGAGTTGAATTTCTTGGCAAAGCTGTTTATAATAGTCTTTTCCCTTTTAATATCTGTAGGGTCTGTACTGATGTTCCTTATTCATTCATGATATTAGTAATTTGTGTTTTCTCACTTTATTTTTTGATCAGTTCAGCAAGATACATATCTATTTAATCGATCTTTTCAAAGAACTAACTTTTAGTTACATTGATTTCTCTCTGTTACCTGTCTTCCATATCACTGATTTCTTCGTTGTTGTTGTTCAGTTGCTCCGTTGTGTCCAACTCTTTGTGACCCTGGCTTTGACTCTTTGGACCTTTGTTGGCAAAGTAATGTATCTGCTTTTTAATATGCTGTCTAAACCTGTCATTGCTTTTCTTCCAAGGAGCAAGCATCTTTTAATTTCATGGCTGCAGTCGCCATCCACAGTGATTTTAGAGCCCAAGAAAATAAAGAAATCACTGATTTCTACTCTTATTTCTACCGTTATTTCCTTTGTTTTACTTTCTGTTCAATTTGCTCTTTGCTCTATAGCTTGAAGTAAAAGCTTAAATCATTGATTTTAGATCCTCCTTTATTTCTTTTTCATTGTTCAAGTATTTTATTTATTTAAAAAAAACCTTTTTATTTTATATTGGCATATAGCCAGTTAACAATGTTGTGATAGTTTCAGGTGGACAGCAGAGAGACTTTGCCATACAAATACATGTATCCATTCTCCCCCAAACTCTCCTCCTACCTAGCCTCCCACATAAGATTGAGGAGAGTGCCATGTGCTATACAGTAGGACCTTGTTGATATCCATTTTAAATATAGCAGTGTGTACATGTGGATCCCAAGCTCCCCGTCTCTTCCCCTAATCCTTCCTCCTTGGCACCATAAGTTTGCTCTCTGTGAGTCTGATTCTGTTTTGTAAATAAGTTCATTTGTATCATTTCTTTTTAGATTCTGCATATAGGGGATGTCATACGATAATTCTCCTCTGTCTGACTTTACTCAGTATGACAATCTCTAGATCCATCCATGTTGCTGCAGATGGACCCTCCTTTCTTTTTAATAAGGTTTCTAAAACAGTATGTTTCTCTAACTACTGCTTTTACTGTGTAACTTACCCATTTTGAAATATTGTGTTTTCATTTTTATTCAGTTCAAACTATTTTCAAATTTGCCTTGTGAAAATGTGACCCATGGATTATTTAAAAATATATAATTTCCAAGTATTTGGTAATTTTCCTACTGTTATTTATTCTATATTTAATTTTGTTTGGGTCAGAGAACATACACTGTATGATTTCAGTTCCCTTACATTTATTGGGACTTGCTGTATGGTCCTACATATATCTTAGTGAATATTTTATGTGTATTTGAAAAGACTGTGTATTCTGTCATTGGGTAAAATTTTCTATAAATGTGTGTCAGGCAAGTCAAGTTGATTGATGGTATTGTTTAAATTTTCTATATCCTTACAGATTTTCTCTTATTATTCTATCAGTTAATGAGAGAGGATTATTGAAATCTTAACTATCATTGGGATTTATCTATGTTTCCTTACATTTCTGTCAAGTCTTATCTTATATACTCTATTTTTAGGTGCATACACTTTAAGATAATGTCTTTAAGATGAATTGACTCTTACTATTATAAAATGTTATTCTTTATCCTTGTCTGATTAAAAACTACTTCTGCTTTCTTATGATTAGTATTTACTTGGTGTATCTTTTTCTGATGTTTTACTTTCAGCCTACTTGTGTCTTTTATATTTTACATCTGTTTGTTACAGGCAGTTTGTAATTGTGTGTGTGTGCTAAGTTACTTCAGTCACGTCTGACTCTTTGCAATCCTATGGATTGTAGCCTGCCAGACACCTCTCTGGTACTCTTCAGGCAAGAGTGGGTTGCCATGCCCTTCTCCAGGGGATCTTCCCCACCCAGGAATGGAGCCCATGTCTCTTATGTCTCCTACATTTTCAGGCAGGTTCTTTACCACTAGTGCCACCTGGGAAGTCAGTATGTAATTGAGTCTTACTTTTTTAGAGATTGTCCAGTTGTCCAATTTGACCAGCGCTGCCTTTTTATAGAGGTGTTTAGAGAATTTATATTTAATGTAATTATTGATATGATTGGATTTAAGCCTATCATCTTGCTGTTTGTCTTTAATTTTTCTCATCTGTTCTTTGTTTCTTTTCCTATTGTTCTACCTTCTTTTGGATTAACTAATTTTTTGAAATTCCATTTATAGCTACTGTTGGCTTATTAACTATACCTCTGAAGATTTAATATACATTTTAAATTTATTATAGTATGCCTTCAAATAATAATATGCTATTTCACATATAGTGTAAGAACCTTACTTGCATTTCCCTCCTCTCTTAGTTTTTGTTATTGTGATACTTTTTGCTATTCTACATATGTTGTAAATGCCACACAAATTGCTATTACTTTTGTTTTAAATGTCAGTATTTTTTTAAAAAAAGAAATTTACAGAATGAGGCTTGTGTTGAAGCTTCATTTTAGGTGAGTCTAGAATATTATTTTATTAGGGCTGGTCTCCATGTACTACTAACACATGTCCTTCTGGGATCTCTCCTTAAGTATTCATAGGTCTCTCTGCTCTGGCTGATGAAAACTCAGAGGTCTCCTAGCCTTGTGAGAGCCCTGGAAATTGCTCAGCTACAGCTCCTTGGAAATTCTTTGTCCATCCTTGTGGGGATTCACCCTATACATATACAGCTTTGAATTCAGCAAGAAAATTAAGGAGTTGCCTATGCAAATTTCTGGAGCTCTTTCTCTGCCTACCTTCTTCCTTTCTGGTACTTTGTTGTACTGATTCCAGAGCTATGATTGCTCTTTCCTCAACAAGAGCACCACACTCTGTTTGGCTTCCTCCTTCTGTTCCATGGTCTAGAATGTGCCTCCAGGAAGAAAGTTGGGGTGACTTGTAGGGATCACCTCATTTGTTAGTGATTCCATCTCTCCAGGATCATGGTCCTGTGCTGTTTATAGTCTGATCTATGAAAATAATATTACTATAGGGCAAATCTGATCTCAGTTATTCCTGCATTGATGTATTCAAAATTTTAAGATTTTTTTAAAATCTGGAAACTTTCTTTTCATCATTTTAGTGGCAGTTTATTTGTTTAAGAAACTGTTGTTTGCTCTATAAAATGGTGCACAGTCTAGACTTTACCGAGTGCATCCTGTGATATAATTGAACATATTCTCTTGTCTTCTATATTGCTTATAAAGTGGTAATTGGATCTAGAGCAGAGTTTCTCAATCTTGACACTTTTTGACCATTTGAGCTAGGTCCTTCTTTGTTCGGGGTGGAGGCAGGAGGGTTGAGGGGTGCTCTCTTGTGCAGGTAGGATGTGTAGCAGCATCCGCGGCCTCTGTTCACTAGCTGTCAGTACGATTCCTTCCCAGTTGTGAGAACCAGAGGTGTCCACAGACACTGTAAAATGTTTTTGGAACAATGTTCTATTATGAAAAGTAGGCTACATAAACTACAGAATCAATTTCAGGAATATGAAGATCCCTACCCAGCACAAATAGGAATACTTACTGTAAATGTTAACACTGAAGAGAACACATGGAACAGATTTTAACAGTGTGGAAGGTTGAAGTTTCACAGAGTGACAGAAAAGTAACATCACAGAGGATAAGAGTGTCTGTTTTAGAAGGGAAAAATACTTGAGACAATAATAATGTAAAATGGTAAAAACAATTTTAAGATATTAGACTTCTATGATAGATATACAGATGGTTTTACTTTTTCTTCTTTTAAACGGTTTATGATTTAATTATAAACCAAAAATTTTGGAGTTGCAGAAAGGTTTTAATAGTGTACTTTTTTAATAGTGTACTAGAAACTCACTTGTGTGACATAAAATTTCTTTAAACAAAATGTAAATTAGGGAGAATTAATAAAATAACCCCTGTAATTTAAAAGTGAACTACAATTTTTGCTAATGTTTCCAAATACCCTGTTCCTTACTAAGGAAAAAGAGTAGAAAAGATGACAGACAATTAATATATTTTTAAAAAGATTTAAGAGGAGGATTGGGATTGAGAGACTCCTCAAAATTTCCCTCAGATAACAGTACTTATAAGTTAATCGTCCAGTATTCATCGAGGAGCCACTCTGTTGGTTCTGTGCACAATAGTTGGCTGTTTTGATATGGTTTAAAGGTAGATCTGGTGGGAAGGGTCTTGAGGTTAACCCAGAGCAGATCCAGGGGGCGGACTTTCCTCTATTGAGCTCTCTGAAGGTTACCCTGCGTCTACCTTCCATGGCTTTAAAATGCTTTCCTCTCTTCCCCGTTGATGTGCTTCAGTTTAGTCCTCAGTGGTTTCCATGATGAGTGTTTGTGGTGCATCATTCTCTTCCAGTAGGATTTGAAGGAACATTTGATTGTTAGACGTCCCCAGCATTGTTAGTGCTTTTAATCTTGACACAGTTATGTTTAAAGTCTAATGGGTAAGTTTTCAAAAATTAAATCTGCAAAATGATAGTAGAGCCCAAGTAATTGAGGAGCCTGAGGTTCTTATATTTATCTTTTCCAGTAACAACCTAGGGGCTTAATTAGGATCGATTGCCCAGAATTGTTTGGGTGTGAGAAGTGTCTTTCTTCCTTTTCTTGTTAGTGGCTAGTCCCCCTATTTCTCTTTCTCTTTCTGTCTTCCCATTCTGTCTCCATCTTATTTTCTCTGCCTTAACTTGTCCCTGAATCTTTCTTGGTCTTCTTTCTCTCCTCTCCACAATTGTTTCTCACCCTCCCACATATTTCATAGTGTTTTTCCTCTCCCTCCCTCCCATGTGCTCCTTTCTGTCTTTCACACCACCGCTTCTACCTCACACATGAGGACCTTGTGCACAACATTGTCAGTTTAACTTTAATAAAGGAACACAATCCTCTTTATTAAGGGAGTGGTGATTAATGGAGTAAGAGAGTACAACATTATTAATATACAGGTATTTTATTTTTTAAGTCAAAAAGCATTATATTAAGTATGATCCATATTTTGCAACCATGTACTATTGTTTAGTCCCTAAGTTGTGTCTGACTTTTTGTGACCCCATAGACTATAGCCCTCCAGACTCTAGCTTTTCCCAGGTAAGAACATTGGAGTGGGTTGCCACTTCCTTCTCAATGCTAATATATAGGTATTTTAAAATAGATATAAAAGAGTGTTTGAGATGGGGTAACTTTCTTATATTTCTTCCCCAAACCTTTTCTTAGGATTTAATTAGGGTTGCAATGCTCCAGCCTCTTTTTGGCCTGGGATCCCTGACCTCTCATTAGTTTGTTTCAGTTCAGGGCATCATCAGTTTCCATGGTGAGAGTCCATGGAGCATTGTTCTTTTTAAGTGTGGTTAGAAGGAGAGTTTGGATTTAGGGTTTCCTTAGTATCTATGGCATGTCCTTGATACTGTTGTTTTTGAAGTTTGAAGGGGTAAATTTGTGTAAGTTGAATCTGAAAATTCCAGTGTGGAGCTAAAGTAACCAAGGAGCTGAATGTTTTCAGATTTATCTTTTATAAAGTAGCACCTGAAGGGCCAAATTTGCTTTATTTCCCCAACATTGTTTTTAGTAAAAGAGTTCAAAGATATGAGAGATGTTCCTCTTCCCTTTGCCAGTGAGTATTTTCTCCCTTTCTTGCTACTTCCCTTGTTGGCTGTATCATGCTCACTTCCTTTTTCTGTTTCTGGAAGTAGGTGGTCGCTCTTTTCTCTTTTTTCCCTCATTATCTTCTTTCTGCCCTCACTTGTTTCTGCCTTCCTTGGCTTTGCCTCTCTCCCTATGAGTGCAGCCCGTTTCCTCCTTCTCTTCTTCCTCACCTCACTTGTCTTTTTCTGCATTCTCCCCATGTGATCATTGTTTTTCTCTGCCTCCAACATTACGCTTAGCCACACTACCCTCCCCATGGGCCCTGTTTCTCCATCGGTTCTTCAGTTCTTTCTGAATGTTCCAGCATGAAGATAACTGATAAGGCTTGTTTTCCTGAGTAGAATGATGTGGAAACCTATGTGCTTTCGGCCCCTGCTGCTTTCTTTAGTTATTCCATCTTTCTCAGACATTTTTTCTCATTCCGAGCGAGTTTGAGAGTGCAATTGAAGTAATATATAGGTCTAAGTGGGAAATAGGACCCTGTACAGAGGGTAGAGTAGTTAGTTGGTTTTGAGGAAGTTTATTTTTCTGAAAAGGAGTCAGGCTTGTGTTACACTTTTACCTGCTCTGGTCCGTGTTTTTGTTTTCTTAAGAGTTGGAGAGAGAGGAACGAGGTCGTCAAAAGAAGTAGCTCATAAAAAATATATAGATTGCTCATCCAAGAAATTTCCGTTTGTCAGATATAGTAATCAGGTGACCTATTCCTAAGGTTCCTCCGCCCGTTCGGCCACAAGCCACACGGGGCTGCTAACACGTCCTGCAGCACTCAGGACCGCCAGCCGGCCAAGATGCAGCTGACCGTCGGAGCCCCGAGCGCGTGAACCAGAGGCCGCCCCCACCTGCTGCCCGCATCCGGCCCCGCCCCCCGGGCGCGCGGGCCAATGGGCTGGGCCCCGGGGGGCGGGAGGCGCGAGGCCGGGGGCGGGGCGGCCGGGGCCGGGGGCGGGGCGGCCGGGGCCGGTCGAGCGAGGACAGCGGAAGCCCACTACGAGCCTTGGGGGATGGGGTCGGCGGCGG